>NC_079151.1:50130563-50452631 GCF_947563725.1 Argiope bruennichi
AATATCCCGTTCTTTTTTTTATTTAATATATTGATCAATTTAAAAGAGAAATTTATTTTTCAAAAATAAATTAAATATTGTTTTTTAAAGCATTTGTATTAAAATCATGATATTTAAAATATGCTTATCAATGAAATATCTTAGCAACCATATCTTTTTCTAAGCGAATTCAAAATTTCGATTGATTAAAAATGAACTTGGAATATGTAGCTGTGTGAATTGATAATGAACAAATTTTCCTTTCTGTAAGATAACTCAATGAACAATTGGTAAATTTAAAATTTTCCGCTATAAATTTAACACAGAGAAATAAATGAACAGATTATTCTTAAAGTTAAAAAAACAAATATATCCCTAGAAATGTAGCATTTCTCTGTCAATGTTCATTATAAACGGAAATTATATTTTAAATATCTATTCGTTTAATCTAGATAACCATGTAGTACATATACAATAACTATATAATTTTTGTTTTAAAAGTCTATTGGACAATCGTAATTAGCAAAAAGGTTTATAAAAGAAATTAATGTCTCGATTCTTTATTAATTAATATAGAAATAATTTAATCCAATTAATTATCGACTTTTATTTTTATTTTTTATTATATTTTATTATATTTTTTATTGCAATTTGTTAAATGTTAAATATCTTTTGCACTAGCCATCTCTTGAGATAAGCTAGTTCGCCGAGAATATTAGTTGTACTTAATTTTAATTAAATATTTTATACATGGTTTATTTTTCATGATACTCTCGATAAAGTACATTTAAGCATTTAATTGTGACAGGCAATACTTTTGTGTTATTTACATTGATTTTTCTAATAGAATTTAATTCCATGACATAATAATGCTATTAGAAACTCAAAATGCGAATAATCAATTTTAAATTGGTCCTTGCCTTTTCCAGAAATGTAATTTCACTTTCTGAATCATCATGTAAATAGTACAAACAGTTAGCAGGATCTTTTTTTCTTAACTTTCAAAAATGTATGAAAATCATGCGATTAATTGTTTAACAATAAAGAGGAAATAGGTTGAAATTAATTGTAATAATGAACTCTATAGATAAAACATGCAAAAGAAATATTTTTCTAAAAAAATTCTTAAAATACAGGAAAAAATTGCATAATAATTCCTTCGGTAATATTAAAAAGATAAATTTAAAATTCAAAAATGCTGTAAATTTAATTTTGAACAATAATATTTTCGGGATTGATTGTGGAAAAACATAAAAATCTTTTTTAGTTTTTAAGTTATTAAAATTCTTTTTTTTAACTAGATCTAAGAAGTGCACTTCCACTTTTGAAGATATATCTGTGCAAAATTTGATAACTTTAGATCAAATGGTCTGTCCTGTAAATTACTAATAAACATGCACTTCTGTTATATTATTACTAGAAATAAATATTTCACCATATTAAATACTATCCTTGCAAAGGATTTATTATCAGATAAAAAGAAGATTGATTTTCTTTATTTACCAGAAAAACAGAAGATCAAGTAGATTCAGCATTTTTTTACTAGAATTTAAGAGAATTTCTCTAGGAGGATTAATTTTTTACTTTGAGGCTAGAGAATGGAGATATATTCTGATGGTTCTTGGCTGCAGTCATATAAGACGGATAATCTAGTCTGTATCCACATTAATGCAACATTCTTGCTCAGCACCAAGCAAATTTGATAATGTTTAAGTTGCTGTAGATTTAGAATATCTCATATCTTGCAGAGGGAAATTTTGAAGAACCTTAGTTGAATTACGATTCATAACTCCAGATTCTTCTAAAAAAACATTGGGAATAAATGACTAAGCTTAAATAAAATAAAATGATTACATATTATAAATAAGTCTAAAAATCATTAAGATTTAATGAAAATATATGTGATGAATTACAAACATTAGGTACAATTTAATTTTTAAAAATGGCAATTTCGCTATGAAAACTGATTTAAAATTGACGGTTTCTATTAATAAAATTGATAGATTTTAAAGGCGTGTTAATTTCGTAATCTGTATCAAGCATTTTTTCTAGAAATTCATATATATTTAACTATATAAATTTCATCTAGTACAGTTGTTTTAAATAAAAAAAATTTGATAAAAGTATAATTATTTTAAATAGTCTTTAATTACACAAAATGGATATTAAAACATTTTGGTTACAGTGACTATTTCAAACAAGTTTTGTTAAGTTAATTTAATTCGAGCCAGTATAGTAAACATCTATAAGATAGAAATTTACATGTGAGAAATCAAAGCTGTACTCTAAAATGCTCAATAATTTTCTGGATTTAATTTTTTTATTACTTCATTATGTTCCTCAGTTACTGAGGCCTAATTAAGAGCGTTATTAAAAATTCTATAATTATCATTCGGAATTTCCTTCTAAATAAAACTTGGTGTTTTAACACAAATTCATGTATTATATGCATTCATTCTGAAGAAATCAGATGAATATTATTTTGAGCATATTATTGAAATATTAAGGAGACTGCTGAGATCATTATCTATTTACCCTCTTTTTGTTAAATCATTTGCAAACCCTTTGTTTGTCTACATTTCGTAAAATATCTAATTAGTAATTTATCCACAATGGACAACTATGGTAATTCCCTAAATATTTTTACTTATACATTTTCATTCCGAAGTAAATATTCTAAGTAAGAGGTATTAAGTAAAGATACGAAATAAATAAGAGATGCTAAGTAAAAATACTAAATAAGTAAGAGATACTAAATAAGTAAGTAAGTAAGTAAGCGATACTAAGTAAAAATACTAAATAAGTAAGAGATACTAAATAAGTAAGCGATGCTAAGTAAAAATACTAAATAAGTAAGAGAAACTAAGTAAAAATACTAAATAAGTAAGAGATACTAAGTAAAGATACTATAAGTAAGAAATACTAAAAAGTACACTATAAATAATACGTTTCCTTTATTAATGCTTTGCATTGACGCAAATCAAATTTGCAGACAGTTTAATATACTTTTAAAGCCTCACCTGAAATTAAACATTTTGAACGTTATTGGGGAAAAGCATATTTTGATTGAACATATTAAAACATATTTTGATTGTTAATTGGTGAACCTTTCTTGAAAAAGAATCAAAAATGAAGACTAAACTCGTTCATTTAGAATATGCTTTAAAAGTCTAATTTTAATTAAAAGCTAAATTACACGAATATTGTGGTTAGACAGGTCTTACGTTTTCGATCCTAATTAAATACCTAGAACGACATCTGAGCTGGCTTCCCCTCTAAAAAGTTCCGTACGACACCGGTAAAAAGATATTTGAAAATGATGAATTTATCTTAGATTTTGTTATTCTTTGATGTTATCGGAAATCGAGCCCGCATCCTTCGCCTAGAAGAATTTCCTATACACAACTATCGAAAACAGATAGTTGCATTAAACAGTTTTATTAAAATGATTAAATTTAAATATCATGCTAATTTTACAAAATGATTTTTTTAATTTAATTTTTTACAGATTTTTTTTACGAATCCTCGCTATCAGGATGGAAACAAATTTGTTCTCCGATGCTGTTAAAGAAATATCGCCTGTTTCTTTTGGAATTGCTTTGGCAGCATTTATTATAACAATATTGTACTTCGTCCTCAAAGATAGAGATCTGCCCCCAGGTCCCATAGGATTGCCATATTTTGGATACTGGGCTTTCATGAGCAATACTAACGCTCATCTGAAGCTGGATTTGCAGAAGAAAATATATGGTGACGTCACAAGCTTTACAAGCACTGGGCGATTGTACATAAACTTGGGAAGCATCAAAGCTGTTCGTGAAGCAGTAATAACCAAAGGCGATTGTTTTGGCGATAGAATGTCCAGTTTTAGTTTTTTTACTCTACTTTTTAAAGACGGTAAGAGCTGTTTTCTTTTTACAATGTTTATTGCTCGTTATGAAAGAACTTTCTTTTAAGATACCGAAATTTAGGAGTTAATTTTCTAAAAATTAATACACACTGAATTTCTTTAATTTTGAACCACTTGCAAGTAATGATATATGAAAACACACGATTTTCTTTTCAAATGATATATATTTGCAAATTTATCACAATATGTATTACAATAAAAAAATTTAAAATTTTATTTTACCATTTTTTGCAGCTTCCAAAATTCTATTTATCATTTCCGATCAATAAATTAAAGTGGCTTTTCGAGTGCATGAGTTTTCCATGCCAAAAATAATAGGAATCTCCTGCTCATTGTAACAACTGAGTATCAGTTTATTTTATTCTGGAGCGACGAGCCATTCGCATAAACTTTAGTTCGTGAAAGACTATGCAAATTCATGTTTTGATATGGAAGTGTTTGACGTCCGATGTATAGCTAGGAGAGCTGTGACTTGGTTATTTAATGTTTTATTTCTACTTTGATATGACTTGAACAAAGCTGCCGCATAATATATGCTTTGTTTAAAGCCTTGCACATTCATTAAATCCACAGAAATCTTTGCTTTTACTCATCAAAAAGGCTATTCAAAATCCTCAAGGTAGTAACTCTACTCTAGTATAGTACTCTGTCCCAGTCTCTACAGTCTTTGGAAAAATATTCGGTTAAAGCATCTCCGATAACAGTAAGAACTCAGTAACAAGATTCATTTCTCCAGCTTGTAATGAAAAGTTTATTATTTGAGGAAATATTGGGTTCAGAATGCGTCTATATTATCAGGGAGGGAAATTCTGAATATCTTTAACCGACAAGTAGGAATCGTTCTGATTTATTAATATTACTATACAACTCGAATGCAATTTCGAAAACGTTTCAAATAGAAAATTACATTGGTAACCAGATGGAAAGTCTGAAATCTTAAAATAGTATTTTTGTTTATTTATTATTATTTTTGTCTTTGTTCTTGCGCATTAATATTGTCTCAAAATTCTCAAGTTTTAAATGAGTTCTCAAATGTATCCTGACTGAGATAGTTAGAGAAATCCCTGGAAAATATCAGATGAACTACAAGTTGATTTTAACTGCTTTTACATAAGTGTTTTGGCGTTGTTTTATAGATAACAGACAATTTTTGACAAAAATAGGAATATGAGTTTCTGAGGGATTTTATTAAGAATAGATAACATCATTAATTTTTTGTTAATATCCTTTAATCAAGGTTAATGAAGTGATTAGACTGAAAAAAACAGAAAACTAAAATTTGCCTGCTCTTATTACTCAATAATTTTTATATATTAGAGGAGAATATATAAAAATGCTACGGCTGAGAAATACATAAAATATATTGAAAAAAGATTTGATCAATCATTGGCCGATTTAAATTCTTGATCAAGATTCAAACATTGACTGACATTTATGCTTAAAATTAATATTAGTAAGAATAATAAAATTACTTTTTTGTTTTCAGTTCTATTTTTCCCTTTTATGGAATCTTTCTTTTCCCTTGATTTAAGTTTATGTACTTTTTCTTCTTTTAATTCTGTTTGTAGATGTATTTCTGTTCATTCTATCTATAGCCTTGCATTCTAAATGCAATTATAGCTTCTGTATAAGAAACATTTCATGATAAAGTATTGATTAATATATCTTCATTAATACAGGCGTAGCTTTCATGAATGGAGAAGCATGGAGGGTGGCACGGAAATTCTTTTTGGTATTATTGAAAGAACGTGGTGCAAATTCTATTAAAACTCATATCGCAGGGCAATTATATGATTCTATCAAATCTACTGTCAACGATCTAAAAGCCAAGAATGGAGAGCCTGTCAACTTGATTGAACTTTTGACACACAAATGCAATACTATCCTACGACTTACATTGTTTGGTGAGGTAGGAGTTTCTGAAGAACAAATCAGAAAATTCAATGAAATGTATGTTGTCCAAATAGAAAGTATGACTCCAATGGCCATGCTTCTGAGTGGAACTTTTGCAAGGTAAGTAAATCAAATGTCAAGTTTAAAGATGTTTTTCATATTATTAATTTTTTTAAATACATCTGCCTAGTGTTTTTAATATAAAAAATTTGATTTCTATAAAAATTAAATAAGAATTTATTTTTAAAAATTTAATTAAAAAGTATTCATTTCATAGATTTTGAAATGAATTACCAATCGATAATATCCTCACAAAATCAATATGTAGAAGACAAGAGCCTTTTTTGCTTTTTTAATTTATGAAATCTGTATTTATACTCGGAAATTTTTGAAACAAATACAGTTTATTGTTTATTAAAATGGTATGACGACGCACGAATGAAGTTCTTTTCTATTTTTAGTTAATAAAAAAACAATTTGAGGTTAAAAAATAAAACTTCATCTTGCTACACCGGGTGGAATAAGATGAGGCTTAAGTTGTATTATTCCTGTACAGACAGGGAGGATATCTTCAATTCAAAACTAAACTTACCAGAAAACAGCAGACAACTTCTAGAAATAAAAAAACAATTACAGAACATGAGCATTTTTATAGATTTCAGATCTTGAATCAAACAGTCCTCCTCTTCGAATAGCCTTCGGTTAGTTTTGTTCCCATGTCCGATGATGCAGCCTATCTAGTCTTGCTTTCCGTCATGGGAACACAAAGATTCATTGTTAAAACTCAAGGACCTGGAATGGGGCCTATAATGCCTATAACTCATTTTGGTTAGGAATAAAAAAAACATTGATAGCTGCATAAAATAAGATACATACAACTTAATTAATTTATAGATACATCCATTTATATTATTTTAATAGTATAAAAATGTTATAAATGGAGAATAAATTTTCTAATAGTTACTTTTCATTGGTGAAATCAGACAAATATTTTTATTCAGTATAATAACCATTTCTTTTAACCCTTTAAAGGGCCATTTTTTTTTCTAATCATATTATGTTAAAATATTTTTAGGCTTGAAATTAGAATAAGAAAAGGGATTCATTTAGCTTATTAGATAAATTTCATTTGATTAATTAATTAATTTGGTTAATTAATAATTAAGTGACAAACCGAGACACATCATTTTGTGTGAGATAAAGAACTAAAGCATCTAAGTTTCTGTCTTTCTAAAAAAATTTGTCAGAACTTATGCCAACCTATATAATTTCATAGAAAGATTGATAAATTTGGTGGGAAGCATACTTCCCGCGGCCTTAGAAAGGGTTAAATAGCAACAAGTTAATCTAAACTATTGATAGTTGATCTTTATGCTAAAAACATAAATTTCCAAATTTTTTTGGTAATTGTCAGCGCAGACTGAAGTGGTCAAAGTTACAATGGATCAAAGGAATAACACTTTTCCCTACTATGTAATGAACCAAACGGCAAGTTTAGGATAATTTTCATTAATAAAAAAATGCTTACCTTGTAAATAAATTTTCAGCGAATTATGATATTTGTAAAAAAAATAAAAATAATTAATCTCGTTGAATTTATGATATTCGCTCTGAATTTCTATCCCGATTCTTTGGTGAAATTGATGAAAAAATTTTATTGATAATTCAGTTCTTAACATTATGAAGCAACACATCTCAAAATTGAGTTTCATTTTAGGTATTTTATTTTCCCTTTCATGCCAAATTATTTCGCTACTCTGAAATGTAAAACGAAGATGGAAAAAATGCTTTATGAAATTATCGATGAGCATAAGAAGACATATGATCCTGAAAATCTTCGAGACATAATAGATGAATATTTTGCGGAAAGAGATAAAAGACAAAGTAAAGGAGATCCTACAGCTCAATACTTTACTGGTAAGAGATTTTCTATCATTTTATACTAAATAAATATATATGTGCACATCTATTAATATTACAGAAACAATCGAAATTTTATGCCTCTGAAAAGTAATATTTTTTTAAATTTTAAAATGATGTAAAAATAATTTCTGAGCAGTGTTGTGCTCCAAAGTTATGTTGGAAAAATGTAAAATCATTTTAGCCCTATTTTAAACCTTTTGGGGAATCACAGAATTTTTTAATAATTCAATACAATCTTCCATGTGCTAAGTAACATGCGAACCAAATTTTGTTCTATTCTGTTAAGTAGTGTGGAATTGTATGAAGTTCAAACAAATAAATAAATGGATATTTAGTTTAAAAATACTGATTTATTATTTTTATTTTTAAACCTCACATTAAAACCTTACTTAAGCGGCTTTCTCATATACATATGAATTCAATATGATTTCTATTCTAAGATAAGTTCATTTCAAAAGTGTTGGTGTATTTTATGAAAATAGAAATTAATCAAGAACAATTCTTTACTGCTAAAATACATTTAATATATATTGCTAAATAATTAACAAAGAACTCCGGTTCCCCAACCCCAAGCATTAATTCGATATCATCAATTTCTACCTCATATGAAATCTCATAATTCTTAAATATGCCACCTACGGTGATCAGTCTTTTATTAACTGCATTTTTCAGAGAAATCTCAAAGCCTCTACTTCGCATTATATTCTTTATGGAAACAAATTCACTTCAGAATTCTTCAGTCCATACAACTTTATAAATTTCCTCGACTTTTATTTCATATAGATTCTCATAATCCTTTGATAGACAGTGCGTGCCTCCTATCCAATGTCTAACATTTTTGCAGAGACTTTAACCTCAATAATTGGTTAAATTTGGTCATTTTTTTCCAACAACTAAATTTACCACTTTATAGTCCGTGACATAATAAATATGTCACGAAGCATAGTTAACCAATGACAATGTTCTATATATATTATGCAAATATAATTTAAAATAGTAGTTTCTCTTGTTTTGATGAGATGTGGTTCATTAAAGTTGATTGACTTATCTAAATTAATCTTATAAATATAGCGAGTGAACAACTGATCAATAAAGATTGACTAGTGATATTTATATTTTTTAATCATATTAATAAATAGCTCATCATTTGTAAACTGCAAAATAAGATGAACCTCTTTGAAATAAAATAACATTAGTAAATTTGATAGAAATCTACACATTTCGTCTTAAATCCATAAACATCCTTCCAAATCAAAGTATTTTTTAATTATCGTATTAACAGAACAGTTTGACAGACATAATGCCCAAAAACTATTTCTTACGAGCTCATGAATTTGAAGATACGTCCAAATCTCGATTCCAAATTATTTAAAATTTAGAATATTACGTCTGTGAAATTGAAAAATATAAGTTTTTATTTATTAAAAAATTTCTTCCATTTAAAAATCGAAGAAAAAAAGCAAAACGTATTTTGAATTTATTTTAAGAGTGAAAATGAAAAACGGAGCAAGTGCTATATTGCAAATTCTACCTCCAGATCATCCAGTGCTTAGTCGTTTGAAACATATACCAGCGTATATGTCTACTGCTAACAAGATGTGTTGAAAAATTATATTTTTTTTTGCAAGTTCATAACCTTTATGTTTACTTTTTTTTTTTTTTTGATACTATAAAAATATTTCTGGGTACTTACTAAACATTTATATTTTTTTACGTTATTAAACGTTACGTTTCCCATTTTCAAGATGAATTTTTTATGTAGAAAAAAACAACTATAATGTTTCAACAGCTTGAACAATAGTAACTTCTTTCTTTTCTATTTAGTGACCCCAAAAAACGCATTGTAAATGATGTTAGTACTAAGCAAGAACAAGTGACCAAATGGGAAAGAAAAAAAGAATGAAAGCAAACGGACTGCTTGCTTCAACCTTTTATGATTATATAAATACTATCAAACAATAGCTTTTATTATTTTTTAAAAAAAGACTTTTTAAGATTACATAAGATTGTTTAGGAAAATGTTAATCTCTGAATATTTTCTTATTCCAGATAAGGTCTTGATGGGTTCCCTCATGCAGTTTATGGGAGATGGAGTTCTGGCTGTTGCATCATTCACCAGTTTGCTAATGAAGCAATTACTAGAAAAACCGGAGGAACAGGAAAAAGTGTATAAGGAAATAGTAGAAGTGATAGGTTTAGATAGACAACCAACTGTTGAGGACAAAAGCAAACTCACGTACTTCAATGCTTACATTCAGGAAGCTTTAAGAACGTCTGATTTCTTCAATTTTTTTCCAAGTCAAGAGTGCACAAGTAAGTATTTAATACATAAAGAAAATACATTGGTTTGCCAAATTAATGGAAGCATTAATAAGAAATTAATGAATTGATGACAGTAATGAAATTTCATTCATTACTATCATCAGCTGTATGAATGAATGCGAACGTGAATTTGATGAATTTCAGTGATGAAGGGTGATTGCTATAATCCTTGACAATTATAAAATCTGAAAAATCATCGTATCAGTTTTCTGTAATTCTCTTTATGATACATTTAGTTTAGGAAATACATCAAAAAATAATTTAAAAAATGCAATGCAACATATAATAAAGAAGTAATATTCTTTGTAATATTCTAGAAGTAATATCCCAAATTTTCTTTGGCCGCTCCCAAAATTTTAATGCGCTTGGGTATGATTTCTATACATTGTTTTTTTTATTCTCTATCTGGGGATTGTGATGCCATATATTTATTAAGTTCTCTATTAATTTTCTTTTAATTTGGCAGCTTAACGCTTTGTGATTTCTCATAAATTTTCAATCGAACTCCTGTCGGGTAAATTAGTATTTTCTTATAATCCACTAAGAAAATTGCTTAGTAGAAATTACTATTTTCTTATTATCTACTAAGAAGATTGCTTAGTATAAATTACTACTTTCATATTACTACTTATTATCTACTAAAAATATTGCTTCTTGTTTTATGAAAAAGTACCGATAATGCATAAAAAGAGAATCTTCATTATTTGGGAAATATTTTTGAAGATGGTACAACGGACGAGATCACAATATTTTTTACTATTGATCTTCCCTCATGATTCCTTGCTCGAGTGAAGATGTCAAATCCCTTGGAACTGATTATAGATCACACCATAACTTTCAAGGAATGTTTTGTCCTTTCGACAACACAATCAGATTGAAATTTTGTCCTAGGACATTGCTGAACAAAGGCATTTTATTTTCTAGAATTTCACTAATGGAACTCGCCTGAGATATATATCAGAAATTTACAAATTAGAAAAAGGACTCAAAAGCAAATAGAAATACGAATTATCTCAATAATTTGCTTTATTCCAGACCTCAGCTCTCATACGAAGATACACTTGAGCTCAAGGCAATATTTTTATTTATTAACTCATTAATTTTTAGGGGTTTTATTAATAGAACTTTTTCCTGAGAATTTTCTATCAGACATCTTTGGTCGGTTCTTTTAGAAATAGCAATCCCAGTTTCTTGAACCATTAGTCATAGTCTGTAATTGTATGACTTTTTCTATTTTTAAGCAAATATTTTTAATTATTCTATCGGAACGAGGCATTGTTGCATCTTATTTTACAAAGTGACAAAAAACACATTTTTATTCAAATTCCCTATTTTGGTGGTCTCCAGGACTAAACCACAGTTTTTACCAGTAAACTGTAGTAATGATCCGGTTATTCAGTTTCACCCGAGTGCCTACGAGCGATCGGAGTAGTCAGTTAATAGTTTAGTCCATAAGAAGTCTTTATTCCACAGTTACATATTATTTATCTAATAATCCGTATGCGTATTCTTTAAAATATTTTGACGCCATCAAATCAACAATGATTTGATAAAATTTTCAGAATAAAAAAGAAATTAATGGTAGTTGAGACATTAAAATAATATCTCACAACTAGAGAATGTTCTAAAAAAATTTTATATAATAATTATAAAACTAAATAGGCAAAAATAGACTCATTTGCTTTATATAGCTATTCTTGAAATTTCCAGAAGAAACAACTTTGGGGGGATACAGAATCCCGAAAGGAGCGATTCTGTTAATGAATTTTTATTCCTGCCATCATGATCCTGCAGTGTATGAAGAGCCAGAGAAGTTCAATCCATCCAGATTCATACAAAAGGAAGGGAAGAAAAGACCAGAACTGCCCATTTTATTTGGAATAGGTGAATATGAAAAGATACATAATCTATGTTTGTCACTGTTATGGTAGAGTATTTCAGCTCATTAAATTTCAGGATAATAAATTTCATTAAATGAGCGCATCTGTAAAATAACCTTTAAAGTTTAAAACACTAAATTTTAATGATATTGTTTTCGATATAAAAGTTACGGTATTTATTTTCAATTATTTCCTCTTTCCTTCTTAGATAAAAAATTAAAAATCAAAAACAAAATAGAGTTTAATTTTAATCGAGCCAACTAATTTTTAGAAAGAAATATCTAATTTTATTCTCTTTTGATAAAACTATGCATTTATTTGCATTAAATTCATTTTTTATGCGGTTTAAAATGAAATAAAAATGGCGGTAAATCAATTAGCTAATAAATAATAAATTTAACGTTATTCTCTATATAAGATGTTGAAAATAAAGTTAAAGTTCTTTTTAATTTCGTAATAGATAAAAAAAATACATAATTTTCAAATCAAAAGGAATCAAAATCAAGACACTAGCTATGTGAGCCAAAAAGAAAAAAATGAATGCAAATCAATGAAAAAGTAAAGATTCTGGCTAAAGAATAAAAAGTATTTATTGGCTTTTATTATCATTTATTTTTTATTGGCTAAAATATTTATTGACTTTTTATAATCTTCTATTTTTTTCACTTTAGATGAAGTAAAAAGTAAACATGTACATGCTTAGGTAATAAACAATTTTTTCCATAAAAAGACTACTTAAACTGCATTTTTATTTTTAAACTAAAGATATTGAATTTAATTCCGGATTTCAAAATTCAGATAAACCAATAATTCATACATTAATTTACTCTACTATTCATTGTTTGTACATATATTAAATGGAGCAGGACACATTAAATTTTCATTTTTCCTATCGATAATTATAACAGGTTTAATAATTTCAAATTAAATTCTTTTTTTATTTCATATTAAAAATTTTGAAAATTTTCAGAATTCAACCAATAATTAAATTTAGTAATTTTAGACTCCTTATAATGGCTAGCATAATCCTTAATTCATTATTAATTTGATTGTTTAATCATCATCGTATCAGTAGAAGCAAGTTCAGTCATTACAAATGAAAATTTTTGTATCAACATTTAACAAATTTCTATTTTCAAAACACAGATTTTAATCAAAAATTAGTTAATGAAGATTTGACATTAACAAGTTAAAATAATTTCTGTATATTGATTTTTTTTTCAGAAAAAAGGGTTACTTTTAACAAAAATCAAATACACAGAAAGAAACTGTGGATTAAAAATTCATTATTCTTAGAACTTACACGATTTGAATAAATTGTAAGTGAATTAATTATTTATTGTCTTTTTACAGGCAAGCGATCCTGTTTAGGAGAAGGTTTCGTTTTGATGCAAGTTTTCTTACTTTTGACTACCTTGATACAGAACTTTCATCTCACGATTCCGGAAGGCAAGCAAAGACTTTCTTATGAAGAATTTATGAGCAGTAATCTATCCATATGTGCTAAACCAAGGCATAACAATCAATAGACATAGACACAATTTTATTCCAACAACAGATAATTTCAATATATATTGAGAAATACCACATATCATTATAATAAAAGAAAATAAAGATATTATCTTATTAGAAAATAATTCGTACTTTTTCTGAAGAATTCGTATTCAATTTGGAGCTCAATACAGTTTTCATCTAGCATTAAAAAAATCACGGAACTTCAAAACAGTATGATGAGTTTTTTAAATAATTGAAATTTTAAAGATATTATCTTATTAGAAAATAATTCGTACTTTTTCTGAAGAATTCGTATTCAATTTGGAGCTCAATACAGTTTTCATCAAGCATTAAAAAAATCACGGAACTTCAAAACAGTATGATGAGTTTTTTAAATAATTGAAATTTTTAAACAATATTATTTACTTAAACATTGAATTCTCATTTGACTTATTTTAATAATAATTTATAATAATTTAATAATTTATAATAATTAATAATAATTTACTTATTTTAATAATAATTTATACTACAGATGAGCAATCTTTTACATTTTCGCAAAGCATCTGTCATTTTGTACAAAAAAAATAATTTGTTTATTTTAAAATAAATAGCTCTTCTCTGTTAGTAGAATTTCTGTAGATAACTGTATAATAGCTACATTCCTTTCTAATTTTTTATCTAAATCTTTCTATTTTTAATATTTATTTTAAATTTTCTTTTTTAATTTTATTTTCTTCTTGACATTTGCAGTAGGAATTATATTTAGGTAATTAAATTCATCTATAATAGCTATTTTATTTCTAATCTGAGCAACAAATTGATTAAGAGATAAAATTTAGGAGATGAAGGGACGAAAAATTAAACTTTAACTTTATAATAATAAATTTAATTCATGTTACAAATAAATATCAATACATTCAATAATATAGTCGATACAATATTGAAAATCATTAATTTATATTGTTATATTTATGTATACCACAAAATATGCAAGGAAATCTTGAGCCCATCAAAAGGACAAAACTAGTTTAATCTTTTTAAGATTAGATATTATATGTTTGGTTTCAGTGTATTAATTAAGAGATTGCAATTTTATGGCAATCTGTTTTGAGCAAAATATTGTTACAAAACATATAGCAATAATGTTATCATTAACTCGAATATAAACGTTATTTTAGTATCTGTAATACTTTTGATTTCTTCTTACTGTGAAACAACCTAACCAATATCGTCCAATTTAATATAGAAAGGAAATAAAGAAATGGACGATAAGAAAAACAACAAAGAGCATTTAAACATAAAGTTTTTATTATCATTGTTTATCTTCATGATATCAAAAAATAATTTGTGTCTGTGTAATGTAAATGTATGTAAATGAAAAAATAGATACTTTAATTAAAATACGGGTTTGCGCATACATATTGTCATTATATTAAAGTAGAACTCCTTTATTTGACAATCAAATGATTGGTTCTCGTAGATAAAAAAATCGGAAGTAAATTTTTAAGCAGTAACGTTTTTTTAATTTTATTTTTTATTTTATTTATTTATTTTCTTTTTTGAGTTACAGTACATATTTTTTTTAACTGTTCAGATTTGACTATTTTTTCTCTTTTCTTTTATGAAAAGGAAATTTACCTTAATTTTTTTAGTACTTAAATTACTTTACCTTTTATTGGAAGCATATATTAGTGCCCAAATTTGAGGACAAATGAATTTTTAGATTTTAATAGCTCACAATTCCAGTTGCATTTCATAGATTATAAAAATCGCAGAAAAATAAAGAAAAGGGAAAAATGTTGCAATAAAGGTATTAAATTATTCGATATTGTTATCATACGATAATGTTTTTATCAAATAACTCAAAATTATGCATTATAGCTTATTAAAAATCATTTGGAAAAGTTTGAATTTAGCCATTGAAGGTAACTGTTCAATGTTAAAATAAAATGTCGATCTTGAACTCTTTATTACTTTCTCTTATACGAAATATGGAATAAGTAAACTTGATCAATAAAATTTGGCGCACAGATCTAATATTTTAATTTTAAATACTTATCAAATTTCGAACTAAAACCGACAAAGGTTTGACCATCTGTCGATCTCTACTTTCAGAAGCATGTAAAGGCTATGACTGAAATAAATGAAGTTTGATATGCTATCGTGTGACTACAATTAAAATTGTATGAGAAATTTTTTTGTTTCAGTCGGGTGGAGCGAAAGTCGGAAATATATATTCGATTTTCTGGTACCAACTCCAGCGATTAACGCCAGGATCACACATTAGATTCAGTAAGAATGTTAGAATCACTTTAAAGACCAATTTCTACATAGTTCAATTCTATTAAACTATTCAGGGATATTCCAAAACACTTTTAATGTAACATTATTTTTTTGAAACAAAGCAACATATTAAGCAAATTTTCGTATATTTTAATGCTAATATATATTATATAAAAATATAATAAAACATTTTAAAAAATATTATATAATATAAAAAATTTAAAAGGTGGATTAAATAATATTAAAGGAAAGATAGACAACTCTAAATATTATCTATAAAACTGCACATTTTTTTAAATTGGTATAAAATCGAAATATTTTTACAAATATATTAGGAAATGTCGCCTTTTTGTTTTTATACACTAAGGATAAAGTTATAAGAGTATTTGAACAGAAATGTGTGAAATGATATCTAGAAATAAAGAGAATCAATTTTGAATGTTTATTAAATTTTGAAAGGATTTTTAATGAATGTGAATATATTTGAATAAAGGAATAAAAACACATAATGCATGAGTAATATGCAATGCCCTAAATTAAATGGGCAAGCATACATTAAAAGTATACATTTAATTATATTAGAATATACAATTTGCTGTTCTTTAAAAAATTCATATGGATGTTTGAATTCATCTATCAAATTATTTTCTCTCTTTTCATCATTAAACTATCGTTCATTGAAAATTAATTATCATTAATTAATCATTAAATTAATTCATCCTAAATAAATTAATCATTAAATTAATTCATCATAAATTAATTAATCATTAAATTATCGTTCATTTGAAAATCGTTAACAGCCAGTAAAATAATCCTTTTACTTATTTAGGATCCTGCTAGAGTTTTATGATAATTTCCATCAGAGATATTAACAGAAATTTGAAGTTAAAGATTTGAAGAATAAAACTAATAATTGATCTGTTTTAATACACCAAGCAGTCGTATCCCTAAACGGAAGGCAGGTAGTTTTTTTTTTTTTTTTTGTTTTTTTTTGAAAAAATGCTATTAGTCTATTTGATGAATAAGGAAATTTGCTTAAATAAAGTTCTATAAATAAATAAAAGATTTTGAAAATATTAACACTTTGTCAAATATAAATGGTTGTTTTTCTAGCTATTTCTTACATACACTTAATAAGATATTTATAAACAACGAGTTTCTACTGAAATACTATTGTATACAAATGTAAATGCCACTCATTCATGCGTCACAATAAATCAAATGAAAACACAGATTTTCATTAAATTACAAAAGCAGTACATTAACAGACTATAAATCATTAACAAGTTAATTAAGATGTGCAAAAAAGTGACATTTTTTACATGAAACTGATTCAAATGGCGTTGTATAAATTGCATAATAAGGTTAATATTCCGTACTTCTAGAATATGCTAATATGTACCAAAAGAGGAAAGATAATGACTTATCTTTTCTTTAAGAAAATGTCACATTACAGCATTAAATAAATTATTTACAATTCGAATTCCTCCCAAGGTCACAGTTGATGTTTCATTGTGACCTTCGTGCTTGGTGCTTAAGCTACACACAACGCATTTTCTTTTTGTGTGTGTGTAGCTAATTGTATAGTATTAATAAAAAGAAACATTCAAAAGTAATGTGATGTCATCTATGCCCCTGCAGCGCCATCTATACATCCGTCTCACTAATAAAACAATCAAACAGAGAGAGTGTCTGTTAATAGTTCCAAAACAATCGGTATGGAGTGAAACTGCCAAACAGATACTTTTAAATTCTTTAAGATTTATGCGGTTTGATAGATCTTTGCTTGCTAACAATACAAAATGTAAGTATAAATTACTTTATAGTTTAGAAATCGGATTAAGTAATAATGTTTTAAAATGAATCTTTTAAAGAGAATGTTTTTATAATTCAGTCATTTTATTATATAAAAAAGTGGTTAGATATCCCACATTAGCTATATTAGTCAGGGCTTTTGTTTTTCCTTTACTGTGTCTTTTTTATACTAAGCAGTTCATTTCCTTTGTGTGTGTGCGTTTGTGCACGCTTCTAAACATGAAAAATAAAGGAGTAAGCTAAAGCGCAGTATTCTGGTGTTTATTTGCCAGAATAAAGTAAGGAACACTTTAGAAAAGAATGAAAAGTTTTTTTTTAATGTCAAATGATGGAAAAAGAGCATAATTCAAAAGAAGAAAAAAATCGAAACAAGGAAATCATTTGCATTTAGGTACTGTAACAACTTTCATTAAATGATTATTTTTAAAATCAAAATATTATAATTGAATTCCATACATACCATAGTGAAAAAGTTAGCATTATTAAAAAGATAACTGTTTTTAAGTCAAAAAAATTGGGGAAATATTGAAATTTTTTTGAAAAAAAAAAGAAAAAAAACTTATTTAAAAAATTTGATGAAATAATGAAATCGGCTTAATTTCAGTCAATAATAGAATCATTTTTATATTTTTTAATTTTTTGAAATTAGGACAAAATTGTATAACATTTTATGTTACACAATTTTTAAATACATTTTTAAATAATGCGATAAAACCAATGAAACAGTTCCTACCGCCAAAACTACTGGTCCGATTTCAAAACTTTCTGTTCTATAAACACTATTTCACTGACATTAAGAGAAAAAAAAAACACGACAATATTCCTCAGCCCAAAACAGTGTCGATTTCGCCAATTTTTATTCCATATGAAAATTTATGACCCTTTGATATGTTACCAATTATTGCCTGCAACTAAACAATATCCATTTTGAGAAATTAAAAAAAAATGAATTAATTTCAACAATTTTATTCGGCCACTAATTTCGCTACTCCAAAGCTCCAGAATGTTCTATTTTTGTTGTGTAAGTATAATTTAAAATAATATTTATATTTAGTGTAATAAGATGTAATTCATTATATTATGGGGCATTAATAGATTAATATTAGCCAATTTCGCCTATCAGCTACCATCTATCATAATATTAATATTAATTTATGTCATTCAACTGTCATGAATTGCATTTTATCACATCAGATGTAAATATTATTTTAAATTATGCTTGCATAGTAAACATTATATATTCTGATTGTTTTACGCATGCAAACAAAATGGTGCAATTAATTATTAAATAAGATTGGCAAAATCGGTGCAATTTTTAGGCTGATGATTCTGCCAAAATGTTATTTTGCGATAACTCCTGAAACTGGTTGTTGGTAAGAAGCGAATATTGGCATATTACATATCTAGGGGCCATGAACATTCATATGAAATAAGCAAATTGTAATTGGCCGATTGATTTTTTTTTATTTTCCAATTTATTTTAAATGTATGGATAGAGCGCAAACAACTTCTTGTCAAACGTTACAAGCAAGAAGTGATTATGAAGATTTGTATGAACCTTAATTTGATGTGAAAATTATTTTTATGCACCCCTATTTCCAGGCTACAGTATAAAAACAAAAAAAAATATTAACTAATTTTCATTTTTTTTTTTAATTTTAAAAAATAATCTCTCTGATAAGATCATTATTAAACAAGTATTTATAGGAATCCAACATTTAAGAAAACTTTTGATGTTTCCTTGCGATAATTTTCGGAAGTAATATCGTACGAAACATATTTTTATATTTCAAAATGCAAAAAATTAAATGTGTCAAGTTATGAAAATTATTTGATAATTTACATACAGTTCTCATACTAATTAATTGCATTTATCTTTCTCATGTTTTTATTAAAACATGTAATTCAATCGAACCAGCGCATTATTAGATTACATAAGTTTTTATTAATTGCGATTTTAAATTAAAGCAGAAATTTTGGGTAACATCTTTTGTCTGTAAGGACATATTTGTAACCATCAAATGCTCTTGAATAGTTACATTTTTTAACCACTGACCACTTTAAAAGAAAAATAAGTGTCAGTGCAAAATATAAAAAAAATAATAAAATATTTGCAATTAGATAATAGAAGACAACGCCGTACGCTTTTCTTAAGACACTTATGTCACGAGAGTTCAAACCATTAAGGAAGTGCGTAGGCGGAAAGGATGAAAGAAACAAGATTAAACGTTCTAAAGCAGTTCAATCTAAATATACATGAATCCATTTATCTAGTGACTTATCATCTAACAATTCTCCTAAGTCAATAGAGTTAGGCAAAAACTTTGGATTTAAAAAAAAATAAAGAAATTTATTTGAAGCAAAAAATTATATTACATGTTCGAATCAATAAACAAAAATGTTGGAGAAATTTAAAAATATTAATTTTTACTCAGTCTTAGAATCTTATTTGTCATATTTAGTAAAATATTTTTCACATATTCCCATTTTAAAGAAAAGAAAAATCCATTCTTCTGCGATTAGATCTGACAAAATAATGAATATCACCATTTTAAATGATTTTGTCACATTCCATCTGCCGATTCGGGAAAATTTACTGTTACATTCATCGGGAGGAACCAGTTCGCAGTGCTCTTTAGTTTGTTCATAAGATTAATAAATCGGTCAGTTTCAAACGCAGAATAGTGGAAGTTTTTGTTTAAAACATGATTGTATCAAGAATATTTTATTAAATATGACTAATATAAACAATTAATTTTATAAACGTTCTGTCATTAATTCTTATAGCAGTCTATTTATTGACTCGAACTGCATGAAATTCGATTGTATCAAATAAAACATTTTTCATCTTTAAATTAATACATTAATGGGGATACTCTAAAGATTTAAGAATTAGATATTAAGTATTGATTAATGGGGACCTTTATATATCACGATTAGAAATTGAAGTTTTCTGAGGAAACAAGAAATTCAACTTCAGCATGAAATATTTCATTGAAATTAAATACAACCAGTATTCACCATGATTGTATCAAGAATATTTTATTAAATATGACTAATATAAACAATTAATTTTATAAACGTTCTGTCATTAATTCTTATAGCAGTCTATTTATTGACTCGAACTGCATGAAATTCGATTGTATCAAATAAAACATTTTTCATCTTTAAATTAATACATTAATGGGGATACTCTAAAGATTTAAGAATTAGATATTAAGTATTGATTAATGGGGACCTTTATATATCACGATTAGAAATTGAAGTTTTCTGAGGAAACAAGAAATTCAAGGTAAGCATGAAATATTTCATTGAAATTAAATACAACCAGTATTCACCGAGACCCAACTAGTTGCCGCAGGAAGTCAGCTTTAATAAGAGGAATGTTATGCTTTGCAACATTTTATCAAAATGTATCCTTCCACTAAGGAATTTTTATTAATGAGCAATATTAAATTAGGTATAAAGTAAGAATATATGGGAAACGTTCCTTATGTATATTTAGACGTATATGAAGTAAAATATATGTCGTTTTGAAGTAATATATATTCATTTGTAAATTAGAAAATTTACATGGGAACTATTTTCAACCTAGAAAAATGTTGTCTTAAAATAATGAAAAGAGAAATATTAAAAAATATAAAGAAATAAACTAAATCCATTTAATGAAGTACTTCCCAATCGATAGCATAATACTAGCAAAGTAGAACACGTCAAATCATTCCAAAGGTTGTGTAAGAAATTCTCAAGTGTTTTTAATAGGCAGATAATAAATTTTAGTTAGTAACTGAGTCGTTTTTACCATAATATTACGAACTACAGCAAAGAATAAATACAGCTTTATTAATGCATTAATGAAACAATAAAAAGATATACAATAATTTTGTATTAAAATTTTGTTGTTTCCAACAGACATCACATTAGTCATTACATGAAAATCACTTCTGCATTGCCATTGTGTTGCGACATTGGCACATTAATGTCACTGTTTCAACAAATGCCAGATTTGGTCACAGATGAATGAAAAATACATCATGTTTGATGTGGAATAGTATATAAGTGAATTAAAATATTAAGGTAGGCAAGAATTTATATATATTAAAAACAAAGTAATATCAAAATATGAGAACAAATCAAAGGGTTTGAAAAAACTGTTTAAAAATTTCTTCATTTTATTTTTTTTAGTAATTTTCATTTCCATATAATAAGAATGTTGTGTTAAATAATAAATATTATACATCAAATTACAGTTATTTATAATTACTGGTAAAACTCTATCTCGTTTCAGATATTCTTTCATATTCCTGCTGCCAAGATGGAAGGTGACTTAATCTCTGATATTATGGAATCATTGTCTCCGCAAACCCTAATTATATCACTGGCAGTCTTGATATTAGCAATTGCATACTTTTCTTTAAAAGATAAAGATTTACCACCTGGCCCAATAGGTTTGCCATACTTTGGGTATTGGCCATTTTTGAGCAACAGCAACTGCCATCTGAAGTTACACGCACTGAGGAAGAAGCATGGTGACGTTTTCAGCTTCAAAGGCACTGGACGTTTATACATTAACTTGGGAAGCCTAAAAGCAATTCGAGAAGCGTTGGTAACCAAATCAGAATATTTTGGTGATAGAGTCATGGATTACAATTTGATGACTCACCTTTACCGAGACGGTAAGATTAAATAGTCAAATATGTATTTTGTTTGAGTAAATGCATTAATTCAATATGATAGCTATAAAGTATTCATTGGCTATTGGAAATTAATATTTTTTTTTGTTTTTGTTAGCTGTTTCTATCGTCGACAACTTCACAAAAAATTAACAGGGTAATTAAAACACCTAATCACTGTAGTAAATTAACAAGCTTATATTCCAATGGGCTGTATAGTGAAGAATCGATGAAAAAAGTGAGACTGAGACATCCTGATGAACTCTGTTGCTCACAGAATTTAGAAGATATTTCAAAACAAATAAAAAGCGATAAAAGTAATATTTTTATAAATTTAGATAAACAATCTAAATCCAAACAACATGCCGGAGGAGGTTGTTCATTTATACACAAGGACAAAGTCTAACAAATCATCTAATGTTTTCTGCAACATTTTTGAGTTGCAAGTAACTTAAAAGCAAAAGTGGTAGCGTATACCTCAAGAACTAATGGATGATCTGATTGATACTGTTCATACTCTTCTGTCACTATGAATGTGTGGTACTCCCCACCATTCTAATATACAAATATTCTAATATACAAATATTCTAATATTTGTTCATCACCAAAAATAAATCACTTATTACTCATTTGGATAATATTTTGTAACTGTCTTCATATGCAAATTACTTTCTTTGGCTTTATCATTTGATATTTGATACTCTTTTTTATTGAAGAAAAGTTATGCTTTTTTTTTATACTTCATAATTATTTTAAAATATCCTTTCATTTTTCTGAGTCATTCGCATAATTTGGGAGCTATTTATTCAAATGTAAGATAGAACAAAACAGGAAACATCACAGCATCACTTTCCGTTCATTCTGATTCTAGCAAAACTGTTCCAGCACAATTACAAAAAGTGCTATCCTACATGATAGCACTTTTGGATGTGGGTTAAATTTAAAATATTAACAACAAACTGTTAAACTTTAACAATGAATTGGTAAAAGAAATAATTTACCCACCAAATGAAATGAAATAACATCATTCGATCTTATTGATTTTTAATTATTTTGAAAAATGCGTCACATATTTTAAATAGCTATCTTTTCAAAAATATAATTGATTTTCAATTACCTAAAAATTAAAAATTGCAAAGATAATAGTATTATTTATTGTAATCTTTTCTGAGATAATAATTTAATGAAAATAGTCTTCCCTATCATAAATCAAAATATGTAACTCGAAACTAATTTTCTATAAAAATACACACTACTTTCAGAAATAAGTTGTGTGGCTGGTTCAAAACGACTTTCATGTCGTTAGAAGCTGTTTGCTTTCTTTATCCTCATATTTGCAGCCCTTTGATTTTTTAAAAATTTTCTTGAAATTTTATTCATAATTCTTATAAACACGATTCTTAATTTATTTTTGAACACTGTGAAAGAGCTTTTTGTTAATGTTTGCAAACATGTCAATTATCTATCATAAACTTAAAGAGATGTAATAATATTTTATCATTTACATTATTTCATTTACAGGAATAGCTTTCGTAAATGGAGAACCATGGAAAGTTGTTCGAAAATACTTTGCAGTACTTTTGAAAGAACGCGGCTCAAATTCTCTGAAAACTAGTATTGCCGGTCCATTTTATGATTCCATTAAGCGTATCATCAGCGAGCTTAAAGAAAAGAATGGCGAACCTATAAATTTAATTGATTTTTTGACTCACAAATGTAATATTATCATGCGCCTGACTCTGTTCGGTGAGATTGGAGCTACAGAGGAACAAATCAGAAAACTGAATGAATTGTATGCTATTCAATTACGATGCTTTCTTCCAAAATCTCTGCTTTTGTGTGGAACTTTTGCAAAGTAAGTTGTTAAAATCATTACTGAATATTGTTAATAGTGTAAGAGTTGTTTTTTATCAGATATTCATTTGTTTTTTTACTAATTAATTTAATTTTTTTTAATAATTTATTTTAACTTTAATAATTTTAAGTTAATTTTTCTTACTAATATTAAGCTAGATTTTATTTTTAAAAAAGGCATTTCATTTACACCCGATTTTCTGTGAAATTATCAAAGGTGTCTAGATTAAAAGTATTTAATTATGAAAAAAGTATGTCATATATTTTAAAGGAGGTCATTTTCAAATTTTTTCTCCATATAATTAAATTCACCGTGTCTGTCATCATTAGTGATCCAATAAATTTGCAGAAATATAATTGATCTTTGCAAAGTGTTTACAGAATAGCTCAAAAAATCACTTAATCATTTTCATATTTCATTCATCATTTTGTAGATAAATTATTCAAATGTCCTTCATATTATTTATATATAATTATTGAATAATAGATTTACAGAGAATCCCAAAAAAGCAAAGAATAATATCAATTCAATTGAACTGCAAAATTATCTGGCAGTTGTAAAAATCTAAAGACGATATTCACATAATTTTTTGGGAGCAGACAACCACCACCTATTCAAGAAATGATCCCCCTTTTCGTCACGAACATCAGGATGGCTGTGAATGAATGATTTGCTATGTTCTAATAAGTTCTTCCATGTACAGGAAAGATTATGCTCCAGAGTATGAAAAATTCTCTTCAATATCCATCCGAAAATGATCTCAGTATCTAGACATATCCTGATGTTTATTTCAGAAGATTTAAATCATGCCGAATTTATCCTCTTTTAATACGCAAGTGACAAACTTTTAAAATCATCAGATTATTGGGCATGTTTCGGTATTCATCAAAATTCAAGAATTGGGGGTGGGGGAGGTATGCTCATTGGAATTCATTATGATTGTTAAGGTCATGATGAATGAAGCATGAGGTACTCATTATGACTATCGAGAAGAATATTTTGTCAGTGTCAGTTATATGATATCCATGAAGAAATAAAAATGTTAATTATGTATAAATAATATATATATAAATAAAATGTTTTTTCTCTCTCTTTTGCTATGTATCTGAATAAAGAGCAGTAATATATCTATGATAACTGTATTTCATTGGATTTATTTTTCTTTTAAAAATACTCTGTCTTTAGAATTTTATTCAACATGGACAAACTTTAAGTTTTTACCCTTTTTTACATACATAATAGTTATCCCCCAAAAAAATCGAACTTGAGATTTCGGCGAATCTTCACGGTTTAGGTCTCTCTGAATGTTAAAAATATATTTTTGTATCTATGACTGTCTATTTATCTGTCAGTAAGCACGATAACTCAAATAATTTTTGAGCTAGATGGATTAAATTTTGATATCTGTTCTCTGCGCCAAATTTATAAACTTCTACCAAATTTTGAACGAACTGCATTCAGAAGAAATTTGTATACCAGATTTTCAAAATATAAATTAATACGATACAAAACGAAGAGAGCAAGATCGATAAAATTTTGTACAAAGATTTCTCATTAAAGGGTAGATAGGTATCAAATTTGGAATAGAATCAGTAAATGAGTTTATTATCTGTAAGTCATATCACTGACCAGCCCGGAGGCACACGGATACCGAATGCAATCAATAGCCACGGTACGACCCTTCCCGAAGGAAGTACGTCCCGTCATCGATGGGTGGAGCCAGATCCCCCACCTTTTTCTGTACTTTCAGGGTGACGAGATCCAACCACCATACCGGAAGCATTTCATCCTCATTTCGAGGTACCCCCCGGGGGTTAGTTTATTATCTGTAAATCTATTTTTCACTAGCATGTAAAAGTTATAACTCCAAAATCGAGTGATGTAAATCTATAAAATGTGGTATGTGATTTTGTGATTACAATTGTAGCTCTATTTTAGTATTAATCATTCTTAAAAAAAAACGCTTCCAAAATACACAGTTGGTTTTCTGGTACTTTTGTATTAGCCACTTCCCTTTGTTTAATTCATAAAGCTAGCAATCTAATATGCTATTTCATAGCCACTGTTCTCCAGTGACGTGTGGTAATTGATCTACAAGTACTTTCATTAGAGAATATCCCAGAAAGTGTTGGGATTACTCACGATAATTTAATCAAAGGTATAAAAGTGTCTTCATTTAACTGCTTGTAAGAATTTTAAAAAAATGAATACAGAATTAGCTATCGAAAGCTGAATATTTAAATAAATTTAAAAATATATAGAAAAAGAAAAATATCGTTAATTTTTAATGCAATTATATTTCTTCATTATTTATTTTTTAAATTTTGAAAAATATTTGTAAAAATTGTTTGAATTTAAATTTTTTACATTTTAAATATAATCATGAATCATTTTATATTTCAGGTATTTTATCTTTCCTTTTATGCCACACTTCTCTGAGGCCTTGAAATGTCGAATCAAAATGGAAAAACTACTTTACGAATTGATAGACGAACACAAGTCGACTTACGACCCAGATAATCCACGTGATATAATTGATGAGTTTTTCAAAGAAAGGGACAGAAGACAAAGCAAGGGAGATCCCACTGCAGAATACTTTACAGGCAAAACAAATCATTCATTAACTTTGGCTTTTTTCATTTAAATCTGAGATAATCTAGTAAACGCAGTAACGTTGATCCAAATCCAAACTTATCTGGAAAATTTCAAATACCCGTCCGTGAGTAGTACAATGAAAAAAACCAATAGGCTTAATGACAGATAAAGACACTTTAAACTACATGAAATCAAAGATACAGGCGATATATACATAAGAGCAAAACTTGCAATAAATATCCGTACACACACGGAAAATCGCTTGTAGACAATCGCAACAGCGCAAAGGGTCAAAGCGAACTCGGCTGCTCTTTCTCAGTTTCACTACTAATTTCTAGAATTTAACTCAACAGATTTCCTTCATCTCTACCTCACAGCTTTTTATAATTCCCCTGAAAAGCCAAGCATGATTCTATAAAGATATTGTACATTCGCCCCTAATTAAATGTGCGATAGTTCCCGTTCCTACTCGCCAAAATTCTCAAATATTCTGGACTCTTCATTTTCGTCACCAAGTTTGCCGCCAAGGCTGGGGATCGTAGGAAGAGTGATGCAGTAGCTTCTGAGCGTAAGGACCCCTGAGCCCCCGAGGGCAGAAGTCTGACTTCTAGCTCATAAGAAGATAACACTCATGCACTCACTTGCACAACCCCTTTCTACAGGGGTCTCTTTCACACACCTCAGAAATAGAACATAGGGTAAAGAACAACCATGCCCGAATCAGGACTCGAGTCGGGGACGCCTACATCAGGGAGAAGACGCGCTACCCCTACGCCACGCTGCTGGCTGCTTTTATTTCTAAAATATGAATGATGTCAGTATAAACATTAGTGTAATTAAATCATTATATTCGAAGCGCACAACATACTTTTACTTCTAAAATATAAATGATATCAGTATAAACATTAGTGTAATTAAATCATTGTATTCGAAATGCAAAACTTACTTTTACTTCTAAAATATGAATGATATCCGTATAAACTATTAAAATATATAAGGTAGCTGATTTGTAAGCTTCGTCAAGGTTCACTTTCTCAATGGTCAAAATGATGGCATTTTATTTGGTAAGATTTATTCAACTGACCTGATGATGTCATTAGGCTAGATTCCTTATATTCCTTATATTATTATTTTACTATTCCTTATATTTTATTTTTTACTATTCCTTATATTTTATTTTTTACTATTCCTTATATTTTATTTTTTACTATTCCTTATATTTTATTTTGTTGTTATTTTTTAAAACACTTTTTATATTTAGACAACTATAAACTTTTCTTCGTTTTGTAAAGTTATGCTCATAATGTAGCAAACAATCATGAATATTTAAGAGTAGAATTCTTTCAAAGGTCTGCATAGATATAAATATACATGTATATTTATTAAAGTATTATTGTATGAAAGTACTAAAATTAACATTCAAATTTATTCAACTTTTCTTTTTTTTATTTATATTTTCTGCCTTGTAAATGATATAAAAACTAATATTCTTCCCTTTGTTTCATTTTTTAAAAAAATTATGTTCATGATTTCAATACAAATTATCCTTTAAATCATTTCTAAACTATAATTTTATCAACACCAGGGTGAAAAAAACCCTCTTAACTTTTACATCGTTTTTACAGATAAAATTTTGATGGGTTCGCTGATGCAATTCATGGCAGATGGTGTCCTCTCTACTGCATCTATCATTGGCATATTAATCAAAAATTTAATAGACCATCCCGAAGAACAGGATAAAATTTATAAGGAAATCGTCGAAGTGGTAGGTCAAGACAGACAGCCGGCAATTGAAGACAAAAGCAAGCTTACTTTTTTCAACGCTTGTGTACTGGAAACTTTCAGAACATCGGATTTCTTTACTTTCTTTATGAGTCAAGAATGCACAAGTAAGCATATCTATTAATATATATATATAAATATTTTTATTAAGTATCAAAAAGGGAATGTTAATATTCATAAAGTAAGAATGGTTTAAAATAAATGACTTGAAGTATACCATTGATTTTTTAAAAATTCCCAAGAAAATAAAAATAAAAACTAGAACAAAATTCTCCGAAATAAGAATAAATTTTTTGTGCCAAAACTTCATTGAAAGTAGGACAAAATTCAATAAGAGAGTAGTTATATTCTTCTAAATCTTAGAATGCCACATATTTTATAGCAGAGCGAATAAGCAACGTTATGCTGTACACACTTTACATACTATTGTAAATGAAACTCCATAATTACTCGCCTTAACAAGAATCCACTGTTTTGTATTTACGATTAGAGCGAGTAGGTGAGCAGTTTTTAATTGGTGAATCATTAGAAAATTGTTGCCTAATCAGAATAAGCATTATTTTTGCATCATTTTGATATCAGGACCATGATTCCTCAGTCATCCAGCGAACAATTGCTGAATCACCAATGATTGGCATTAAAGCTGATAATTAAGGCTGAAAGAGATTCACTTTTGATGCGTGGAACGTTTTTAGTCTATAGGTCATAGACAGAACAGTCTTAGAGCCTATAGGTCATAGACAAAAACATGAAAATTGTGAGTTACCCGAATATTTTTGTGGATCAATAGTATCTGTTCATGCCTTCTGCTTTCCCAAAGAACTGTGGACTATTCGAATAAGACAGAACAGAACGCCGTCTCATACCCCCGTATTCGTGACCATTCTGGTCACTGAACGGTTTGGTGGGCATGTTACGGCAATTTTATTTAATTAACAAAATATTTACAGTAGGAAAACGAAAAAAAATTAACTATTTACAGAATTTACAATTATATAAGAAATTATATTATGATGAGATCGTTTATATAATTTTTCAACTTAGAAATATAATTTGTAGTAATAAACTTGGAAATATAGTGCTTAGAGATAAAATGTGTAAAAATTAAAATCAAGATTGTGTTTATGTAAATGACTACAAATACATGACTTTGAAGTTTGATAATTCTTACGCTTTGCCTTTGAATAATACGTGCTAGGAACTCTTGTAGTCCATGTCCATACATACTGAAGCAGTTATGAAAGTTGTGATGGAACTACAAGGTTTGATACATGGCCATAATATTTTGCTCTTCAATATAGGGTTTGGTAATATAGAAAATGCTTGCCAAACAAATATTTACCTTGATAAATATCTCTACTCAGGTAAAATAATTTTAAAAAACTTCAAGTCTTAGAGAAGTTTCTATGATGTATTTCTCTTCACACGATTAATCAACATTCAATTTAATACGTTGCAATATTCTTTGCTTCATTTTTCTCATTGTTTAGAAGAATGCTTCCAATCATCGCTAACTATTAGTCAGTATGAAAGATCTAAACAACAAGTGATGATTTGTTGTGATAACTATTACAAAAAAATCTTTAATATTAAATTATTTAATAAAAATTTAATTGCAATCCTAATTCCGAAAATCATTATTTCATTTTGAGTATAGAATATTAAATAGACACGAATTAAATTTTTTTAAAGCTTAAATTTAGAAGTTAAAAAAATTTTTTTAAAAGATTCTGGAATAATTAAAAATACTATATCATTTCAAATAATAATGATATCATTTAATATTAAAATAATGGCTAATTTTTAACTTATGTTTAATAATTTTCTACAAATTCCAGAGGAAACTACTTTGGGGGGATACAGAATTCCCAAAAGAGCAATATTGCTCATTAACTTTTATTCGTGCAATCACGACCCCGAAATATATGAAGAGCAGGAGAAATTCAATCCATCCAGATTCATTCCAACAGAAGGGAAGAAAAGACCAGAGTTGCCCATTTTGTTTGGAATAGGTGAGTATAAATATCACGTAAAGTACGTTTTTTTATCAGTTAAATTTAAGATGAAATAAAATTTAGATTAAAACTTCCATCTTCTTCAATAATTCCAATTATTTATTCATTTTACTATTAATATGCATTATTTAAAATAGAAATAATACATAGAGAATAGAAACTTTGAAATAAATTTCACACGCTCTTGTTATGATATTATTTCAATTTCCTACTTTTCTTCGCCTATCAACAATATCGTATTGTACAGAAAAGTAGAAAATATATCAGATGGATCGGATACTATAACAACGCTTGTATAATAAAATTATTATGAATACCACCTTCTTTTAATTTCATGCAAGCTTTTCTTCTTCTTTTATTACCAATGCTTATGTTACTTTTTTTATTTATCGCGTTATTTATCTGAATTGAATTTTCCATTATTTCCATTTCAAGATACATGTTAATAAGAAGAGATGTAGAGTAATAACATTGACATGCTCTTTTAGTGAAAAAAAATTTCTAATAAAATGTACGAGAGATATTACAAAACTAGAACAACCCATTTCTAATCCTATCTCATGAGTTATGCGAAACAGAAAAAGAGAGAAAACTGCTAGTTTTTAAAAGATAAAATAGCAGTTAACTTGTTAAATAATTCCTTTCATATATATAATACATGGAGATAAAATATTAAGATTTTTCTAACTTGTTAAATAATTCCTTTCATATATATAATGTATGGAGATAAAATATTAAGATTTTTCTAGCTTCCAACCTAGCTTCCTCCAGGATACTGTAGGAAGTTGAAGCTTTCATTTACTGCTTAACAGGACTAATATCCACATTTTTTAACAATAAATTTAGACTCACCGTTTATAATAAATTGCTTTATAAATCAAATAAAATATATTACTTTATTTCAAGATTAATTTAAATTCACAAAAATTAATATTTTTTTAAAGATGTGAGATAATTTTTAATTGAGCAGACAACATTGCCTATAAATTTTTATTAAATAATAGCAAAAAAATTGTTTCTGTCGTTTAGATTTGTATTATGTTAAACTGTTTTGCAGTAACCAATTTCTTTTCGCACGGAAACTATGAAAATATCATAAACCAAATCAATTTTAATAAAAAATCAATATGTGTATTCAAATGTATGAATAACAAAACATTATTTTGATATATAAAAGAAAACATGTTCCCACAAACTGCTTCAAATCGTTGCATATATTTTTCAAATTATATGCGCAGTAAACACAGTATAAAAAACAAATTTTACATAAAATTTGATTCGTCTTCCAAATTATGTTCTGACATTTAATAAATTTAATGCAAATAAAAAAAAGTGCATATATTAAGAAATAAAAGCGGAAGTTAAAAATCCTAGAGTGGTATTAAAAGCACGCTGTTCAATGTTTTGATGAGCAAGTTTGAATTTCATTATAACATTTGAAATTCCATCATTTGCCATTATAATATTTAGAAACTCTATTTATATATATTATAATATTATGATTGTAATATATCAGTATTATCAATAAAAATATTATGTTGATAATAATGTTCCTAATATTATAATATTAGAAACATTTCATATATCGAATTGAATTCAAATACATAATTAAAATTAAAGGAAAAAATCGTGCAGAAATGGAAGTGATATTATGAAAAAGGAATCTTTTGAGTCTTAATACAATAATAAAATAATGTTTGGAAGATATGATCATTCATTTTTGAAGGCAAATCATAGCGATTACCCATTTGACGACGGTTCAGCCTAATTTTGCGTTCGATTAAATTTTCTGTTTCAAAATTATTTCTTGATATCTGTAATATCTTCTTTCCTCTGACTGAATGTGCTTTTGGGGACATGGCGAACCCTCTCTAGAATATTTTTAATAACATATTGAAATTCTATTAATAATTAGCTAAGTTAAGCACTTAATTCAATGTGATTTCAAAAGTGTTTAATGAAGTTGTTTGAAATTCAAACAAGGAACACATTTACATTTGATTGTTTTCATTCGAATATAAATAAAAAGATCGATTTCTGTACAACGTATGTCAGCATTTTATCAACGTAGATTTTTGTCTTTCAGTGTATGTGTTGTCACAAAATTCAATTGAATCATCAATAACATTGTATGAGGTTATAATGTTAGAAACTTTAAACTCTTTGTCAAACATTCACATTATTTTTCTACCTATTTATTAATTTTTATCCGTTTATGTATTTTTTTTTTTCTTTTGCCGTTAATATTCTTTGTTTTTAACTGCCTCACTACGTGTTTTTCTAAGAATCTTTGCAAGTACTTTGTTGCAGTTTTAGAAATGGCAATGGTAAGCATCAGTAAAATTTTGAATTCTTTTCTCACATGAAATTTAATGTATTTAGACAAAATATAAAACTGATCATGTGCATACAGTAAATCTATAAAATGTCTATATCAAATATCTGGTCAAGATTTTTTTTTATATCTCATGAAAATAAGATAATCTTTGTCATTTAATTGAAATTTTATTTTTATCATTCCAGGAAAAAGATCCTGTTTAGGAGAAGGTTTCGTTATGACGCAAATTTTCTTACTTCTGACAACCTTAATACAAAATTTCCATCTGTCCCTGTCAGGAGATCCAGAGAAGTTACCCATTGAAATCTTCTTGTCTGGCAATCTGCCTGTTTGTGCTAAGCCGAGGGAATGACGGAAGCATTTCACGTTGCAATATGTTTATATGACAAATGTAGCTGCATATGCCATAAAACATGTAATAGCATTCATTTACATGTAATGCTGTGCTTTGATATGCTGTTTATTTTGCACAAATTTGAATAAATAAGACATTGTTGCATATATTTCAGCTATTTTAATTGAAAGGGTAAAGCTTATTATTGTGCGTAGTCATTCTTCGATTTCTGAGTAATTAAAAGCATGAAAATTCGTAGTAATTCATAGTCAAGTTTTCAAATTTACACTATACTATGTATTAAATTCTTTTAGACATGAAGCCGTCTCTATAACAATGGTGCACAGGTTTATTCACTAGTTTATAAAAAAAAATAAGTAGAAAGTCAATAAAAATTTTATTTCATTAAGTGTCACAAATATATTATTTCGAAATGAATATTGTTATTAAATATTTACACCAAATAATATCATAAATTCAAAAAAATATCTATAATATTTAGATTAACTAACACTAATGATGCTAATAAACTCGAATGAAAATTAACACATGACATAAATAGAAGATGATTTTAGATAAATAAGACAAGGCTTGAGAATAAATTAAAGAAAAATAAATAAATAAAATTTTAAAAAAGTGTTTCTAATGTAAAAATAAAAAATGCATAACGATAAAAAAGTGAAAAAAGTAAATAAATAATTAATTTAAACAGAAAAGATCTGTATTTAATATTTCTAGCAATTCACAATCTAAAAAAATGCGGGAGAATCATTGGAATCTAAAATTGATTTGACTACACACATTTTACTTCATGATGTGAGCATGAATTGATTCGATTGATGTATAATTACAGATTTGCCTCATTTGCATAAAAAATTGTGTATTTGTTGAAAATAAAATTAAATTTATCTTTTATAAAAAGGTATCTTGATTATTTACCTATTCTTTAATTACTTTTGTTTATTTGTTTTGTTCTTTGTTTGTTCTTTTTGTCTATTTGTTTGCAAATAATATGTATTAATTATATGAACTTATCTTCTACAAAAAAAATGCCATAACCATAAATAAACAACCGTACTAAAATAAAATACTCATATACTTATGCAAAATGTTTAAATGCGACAACTAAAAGATGAAATATTGATTAGTATTTCATATTTGTATTGAAAATCTGTTTGCTCTGGTAGGAAGGAGACAGACTATTTGTATATAGCATGTCTTTATAAATTTATCTAATAAAAATTCTTTGAATAATTACAGATAACTCACTGATTATTTGCATGTTTAGACCTCATTCATCTTATTAAAATAAATTTAACAGAGCGCTTGTAGTCGGATGGCTTATATAATCCGAACACTAGTATTCAGTGCCACATAAGAAACAAAAAGTGTAATGATATTTTTCTCTGTATCCTTTATTTATAAATCCTTTTCAAAACTAAATATAACGAAAAATAACACCATAGATCAAGTTTGATTTAGCTTTCCTAAATATGAACTGCCGTACACTTGTTCCGCGATTAAAGGCATACAGCAAAAATGAATGCATAAATTGTGGGCTGTATATATATATTTCAAAATTGCGCTTCGGATTAGACTTTTGCCGTAGCTTTTGTAAAGTAACATATATATTTTTAAAAACATAACAGATAAAAAGACCATGGCTGCTATTCAACACTTCAAATTATCGCATTGTAGCAACTGCCCAAGATCATACTTCTGGAAGAAAAAGAAAACAAGGAAGTAACGACATCTTCAACTAGAAAAAAAATAAAGTATTTAGTGACGAAAGGGTGCGGTAAAATTGGCTGTTATCAACCGGCTCTTGTTGAAAGAAAAGTTATTTTAAAGTAAATGTTTACACTGATAACGATAAAAAAATTTATTCAACGATAATATTTTTTTATATTCAAGAATATTTATCTTTTATATACAGAAACAATGGCAAATCAATTTATGTTCAGTAAAGCGATTGAATAGAGCTATATTACCCAAACTCTATTAACTTTGCTCTGTTTTTATTTTATATCCTATGTTTTTTAGAAGATTTCCCTCTTATATTTTGAAGAGTCATATAGAAGGGTTTTATTTTATTTACTTATTTGAATCATGATCTTTTAACTTCGCGTGTTTCGACTGAAATAAATTTATCTAAATCGTAATACTATGAATTTCGATACTTGTATTAGAAAATTGAGAATACAAGTTTCAAAATAAAATTAAGTTTAGTTCAAATCTCAATAACATTTTGTTCAAACTACTCAGAAATATTCCAAAAATGTTGCAGCTAACATAATGTAAATTCTTCAATCAAAGCCGATATTGCTAGAACAAATCCTCGAATGAAAGAAATTTTTTCCTATATTTTATTCCTAACACATACTAATCAATTAGGAATTTCAAAATAACAGTAAATAAAATGAATATATCGAAAACATTTTCTCTTTTCTCCAAATTGTATTCTATAAGACTGCATAAATTTAATCAAACAAATCGAATCATTAATTTCATATTAAATTGAAACAAACATTGGTAAATTTGTGGAAATTTCCTTTTTTCATAATATATTACAAAAAAAAAAATGAACTGAGGAAAAACTTAGGAAATAATACAATGTTTCAAAATTCAATCAAGTAATTTCACATCATATCTCAAAATAAATGTATTTATAAATCGAAATCCTTGTATATTCATACCAGGCTTATTAATACAAACCACGTATCATGGATAGCAAATAGAATTCATACGAAGCTCACAATTGTTTCACAGCTGAATTGTACAGCTGCTAACATATACTTGGATGTTTTTAATTAAGTTTTCTGCTCTTTTTCAATCACGCACAAGAGGATAAAAAAAAAAGAAAGAAACATTCGGTGACAGGACGAAGCAATCTATGGAAGTGCCGTCTACACTATCTATCGTTTCATGGATGTAGAAAAAGAGTACTAATACATTTTGGTTGCGAAGAAAAATTCTATATATTAGCATTACCGAAAAAAAGGCATTTAGAATAGCACTCAGTGAAAAGTACTAATCAGGTACTTTGTACTAAAAAAAAGTGTAAGTAGGAATTTGTTTTATATTTCTGAAATTATAATCGAGTTATTAATTTTTCACGTAATCTTTATTAGTTTTCAAAAAAGGCTTTACAAATACAGTGACATTTTAATGACTATTTTCCTTCTGAGAAGTTGAAACACTTCTCTTTGTTCATAAATATTATTTTATATAAAATTCCTTGAACATAAATTTTTGAGAATATATATTTGACAATAAATTTTTTTAAATAATATTCTAAGATAAAACTGCATTGATATAACGAATAAAATCTTGTTTGTTTATAATTTTCTCTATCTTTTAATTTAATTTATATATCTCATATAAAGAGTGCAAAAATATGAGAATTGATTTTTCAGCCAGTTTAGTTTGGTTATATTAACGACCCGTTTTTAAAGCAACACTAGGGCTATTTTGGGACGTACCTCGTAACTTTAAATCGCGGTCAGATGACGAGGATGATACCTGAGCTGACACCCCCCTTTCTAAACTTCCACACCATACCAGTGGGAGGACATTTGGTCTCGACGGTTTTAACAAGCACCAGACCCGCATACACGACGATTCTTCGGTGGAATCGAGTCACGAATCTGAAACCTTCTGGTTTCGAAGCCGAGATCTTACCACCAGGCTACTGCGGCCCAATTTTTCAGCCAAGGGCATTCAATAATTCTAATGATAGTACAGTGAATTAAATTTTTAATTTTTTTATACGATTTCCAGTTTCCACTAGTTACCGAAATCTTTCAAACAAACCCTTTGGTTTTACACATTTAATTTTTTTAAAAAGTCAGAAAGAAATCTGATAAAGTTAAAAAAAAATTCTATTTTTTTATGTAATCACATTTTATATTTAATAAATTAAAGAAATACTATTTATGTTTGTTTCTTAGAATGGATTTTTTCATTACAGATGTGTTGTTTTTTTCATTTAATTCCTTTTTATATAACCCGCTTAAATACTTTAAATACTTAGGAAACAATATTTACAGTTACTATCACAAAAAAACTGAAGAAGTTAAACAATTGTTGTTGTTGTTTATAATGGCACTTGCCATGGACAAGCTCGCTAATGAAGTCAGCGATTTTAAGCCAAGGGAGCATCTCTTGTTTTAGTGGCGCCAACTAGGGCCAAGAGTGCGTCTTAGCTACTCACGCATCCCATTCGCTTGCACAACTCCTTTTTACATGGGGGGGGGCACATTCACACATCTCACAGATAGAACATAAAAAGAACAACCGTGCCCGAACCGGGACTCGAACCCAGGACTCCCAGATCACGGTGAAGACGCGCTACCCTTATGCCAGGACGCCGGCAATTAAAAAACAAACTGCATTTATAAAAATTTACATTTTTTTTCATGCATTCATATTTTAAATTTAATAAATTATAGAATTATTAAATATGTTTATTTCTAAAAAACGATTCTTTTTTCATTATAAATATCTTGTTTATCCCTTTCAAATGTTATTTTTATTTAATACATAGAAAACATTTTTTACCGCTCCATTGTTGCAGTTTAAGAATAGTTGCAGTAAGCATACTTACATATTTCACATAAAGTTTAACTTCTTCATGCAGAATATTATTCAGAACTATCATTTAAATGTATTGCAAACATTTAAATGACTGCAGACATAATAAAAACAGCTTTGTCAAAAAAAAAATTCTTTTGATATGAGTTTATACATGTTTATTAGATATGAAGGCATCAGAATTGAATAAGTATTACCATTCAATTACAATATTTTATCTTTTTTTCAGGAAAGCGATCTTGTTTGGGAGAAGGTATTGTCATGACGCAAACTTTCTTACTTCTGTCGAATTTAATACAAAATTTTCAACTTTCTCTGCCAAAAGATTCAAAGGATTTCTTAGTTGGAAAACTACTTGTTTGCATTAAATCAAAACATTAACTGATACATTTGAGTTAATCACGTATCTTAAAATTTATACAAATGTTTGCGTTGAAAATAAAATAACTTTTTATAAAAAATAAAAAGTAGTTTGAAGAATTTATTTTTATTTTTTTTATTTTTACAATATATAAATTGTTTCTTATTTTTTAAATTAAATTGCTTTTCTTAATGTTGATTACTATTTAAATAACTGTCATAAGTACAACAACTAAAACCATGATAAATAACTCTTCAGTATTTTCGAACACATAAAAAAATTATATGAAATTTTTTTAATAAATTAAATAAATTATGTAATTTTTTAATAAATGTTTACTAATAATTAAAAAATAAATGAAGTGCTGTGTTTTATAAAACTTCTTAAAAATTACAGCAATAAATAAAATTTTTAAAATTACTAATTTATATAAATGAAATTAAATTTACTATAATTTATAATAATAATTTTAATTTATAAAAATAAATGGTAAAAAAAGTGCAAAATTAAATGTAAAAAATATTTAAATTATAATAAAAAATAATTAAAATATTTAATAAAATTATTGATTGCAAATTATTAGCATTTATTAAGAATTTTGATATATGTGTGATTTCTGTTTGAGTGAAAAGATAATATAATGCTAGGAAATGAAATCGTTTATTAGTTGGAATATAGCATAAATAGAAACATGCGAATTTTGAGTTATTAACATTGTAAATCGGCTTCTTTACAACCACAGTACAAGTACATATTTTATTTCAGTACATCTTACTCATTCATTCATGAATTTCAAAGCCAAAGAAATCTTCATACACACATATATCAAACTGTCATTGGTTCAAGGTATAGCAGTTTTTTTGAATACGAACGAAATGTGCTAGTAATTTTACCAAGAGTGTGGGATTTAAGCATTCTGCAACCTTTCGCAGTGCAATTACTATAAGGCATCTTTATTAGTAAATCTGTTATTTTAATTTGGCATTTAAAGACATTTTTGTCTTAATCAGCTTTTTTATGATTTGTTTTAGATTAATTTTCGTTCTATTTTAGTAACTTGGCGAAAATGTATATGCTATTATTTATCTATGTATTATGATTCGTAATTACACTGCATCAATATATAATGTAGCAATATATATTATGTAATATAACAATATAATAATATATAATATGTTATATAACAATTTGTGTTCAGTGTTTTAAAATGATGTAATGGCATAATGAAACAGGCAGGAATCTGACCAGTTATACTTGACAGAGCATTAATATCATCCTAATACTTTCAGCCAATTGTAATATAATTTAGCAGTTAACATTATTTTAAATTCGCCCTGTCGGTTTTTCCCTCTCGTTTCAGTGATCCTGGGAAGCAGCTTAGTTTGAAATCCACCTCTGATTCGACTATAATATGATTCCAATTCCAAAATATTATACAGAGGTAAAAATACAATGTACTTCGTTTCTGCTTATGGCACTTGTCATAAACAATCCCGTTGACGAAGTCAGCGATTTTGTTTCAGTAGCGCCATTTGGGACCAAGAGTACGCCTTAGCTATTAATGCCTCACAGTCATTTTCACGGGGCGGACTTCATTCATACATTTCATTCACTCATCCACAGATCGTAATTTAGATCAGAATCAGAGAACGATCACTTCTGATCCAGTACAACCAGTGGTATTGTCCCGACTTGGAGGACTTTGTGGCTACAATAGATTTATACGTGCACCACCCACCATGTACACGGAGAGTCTTCTGCCCGCGGGGTTCGAATTCGTAACATAAGAGATGTGAATCCAACTCCCTACCAACCAGGCTATCCTAGGTCATTACAATGACTTGAAATAGCAAAGGTTCAAGCTGAAATGAGAGAAAATAAGGTTTCTGTTTGAACTGCGGATTCAGAGAGTTTCCGAGATAGTGCCGCTGTTTTGAGGTATGAAATTTTCAGCATTAAATTAATTTTCTTGTATTTTGTCTCACAGATAGTTTATTAGCCATTATTAATTACTTTATTATAATAAACACTCATTACAAAAAATATTTTTTTCTAAATTTAAACTGGCATGAATAAGGGAGATTTTTAGAAAGGTGTATTTAAAATAATTTATCTTCTATAAAACAAACGACACTAAAATAATAAAAAAAAAATTTTAATTGCTTTATTTGTTCTAATTTTAAAAGCATGAAATTATCATTCATTTGCTTTGAATCGATGTTATTTAATACATTTAAAAGAGAAAGCTGCAGTTTTAAATAAACAAAAACTGGCCATAGAAATGGTTTATCGTTATTAAATGCAAACATCAGTATGATTTTATGTAATATTTCGTTCATTCGGCACAAAACCGCCCTAGTATTCCATATAATTTGCAAAGAAGTGTGCAGACAAGAATAGAAGTTAATCTATATCAATTCGACGAAAAAATATCAAAAATTAAAGGAAGCAATCTTAGAAAAAGCACTCTTCAAATATAAGAGATATCTGGACGAATTTTGGTCGATCAAGCTAATGTAAATTATTTGATTAATTATAAGAAGAAATTCTCGAATTAAAATTAATACCTCTTTAGGCTGAAAAATTTATAATTTAAAATTGAAGAATTAAAAATCATAAGCAGAAAAACAAACTTATTATTTAAAAATTACATTGATAACAAGAAAATATGAGCGCAAAATACATTAATATACAAAGATAAATTCATTTTGATATAAAAGAAATTAAGAAATATTCATAGTAATGAGAGATGTAAACCAAGCGTAATAAAAAAACAAAATTTATTATTTAAAACAAGCAAACTTATTATTTAAAAATTAGATTGATAACAAGAAATATGAACATAAAATATATTAATATACAAAGATAAATTCATTTTTATATAAAAGAAATAAAGTAAGATTCATAGTAATGAGAGATATAGACCAAACGTAATAAAATTTGATGTACAAAGACACATTAAAATTCAAATCCAGTTACATCGCATACATTTCAAAATAATATTAAATACTAAATAAAAACTGACAAAAGGAGAATTAAAATTATGTAGGAATTATAAAATTCCAATTAAGAGCCAGTTTATCGAAAAATATTCCTATTAAAATAACTTATCTCAAATGAGAAAAATGTATGAAAAGGAATAATTTAAGAGAAAACGAACATTAGAATGTGATAAAATAAGTGGCTTATCTTAGAGATAACGAGTATGATTACAGAATGATTCCATTTTTCTTTTATTTTTTGTAACACTGACCTTCAAATAAATTCGGAAATAAAAAAAACGTGAAAAAATATTAACCTAAGTGATAGCTCACTGCGTCGATGGCAAATCACACAGAGATATTATTTCTGAAGAATGGAAGTAAGAAAGTAACGACATCTTTAGTTTCAAAAAATAGTCTAGCACATTTCAGTAAATGGGTGCGGCAGTGCTGACGGATAACAGTTGGCTCAGCACAAGTAAGTGTTTATACTGATAATGATATTGATCTTTCTAAATGGTAGTTCAAAATCTACAATTTGTATTTCTGTGCAATTTTTTTAAGACTAAGTTTTTAAAATTATGTTTTGCATAATATTGTTGTTAAATCTTTTGAAAAATCTACTAAGCAAAATTTGCAACAGAAAGAACCTTTATTTTCTGTTGCAAATCTTTTTGTTTTGTTTTTTTGCAAATCTTGTTGTTTCTTTCTGTTGAAGGAAAATTGTCTATTTCTTTTCACATTCTTTTACTATTAAATTATGATTGTTAATTAAAATGTTTATAATACTTCATTTATGAATTAATATTTATTCTTTCAAATGAGTTATTATACAGTGAAAAAGAAATATTCTACATAAAAGTTTTACTTGTTATTTTACATGGAATTTTGAAACTTCTCAATTTCTATTTATTTTAATTAAACGCGATTTAACAGATTGAAATTCTCAACAAAATATCTAAAAACCTTTAGAAATTGAAGGAATTTTTTTTAATGTAAGAATTTCTTCAGTATTTCAAGCTTATTTCTTACAGTTAATGTATGGTATTTTTAAGTATTTAAGACAAAGGATGTAAAACAGTTTCTTGCTTGAATAATTTTTTATTTGCATATGACATACAGATATATATATATATTAATGATTCAAATAGTAAAATTCTTTAAAAATTAAGCATAATTAACAATAAAAAATTACTTGCAAATCAAAGCATTTAATTATTATGACAGATTATAAAAAAATTATAAACTTTACACAAATTTAAAAATAAAAATTATTATTTCACACATTCTATTGCCATGGGGAATATAGCAACATAACCAATTAAAAAATATATAACATTCCAATATATTATATTATAATAATGTATTTTATTAACTAATAGTTTGATGTAATTAATAATTAACATAAATTCACATTATATTTATACCTTACAATTCGCATGTTTTTTACAAAAATTTTTCTGAGCATCTATTTACTGGTCAATTAGCATTTTTCAATTGACCAGTTTACAGCTCGTCGTAACCTAGAGATAGAAAATTCATCATTGTCAGTAAATATTTAAATGAACTAAAGTAGGTAAACTTACCAGTGAATATCCATTCAAAGGTAACTCAAAGTTGATGAAGAAATGTGTGATGAAAAAAAATTCGTTTACTGTTTTTATACATTTCAATATGAACTAAAAGGCATAAACTGTCAAAGATATGTAATATTTGGAAGTTTAATATTCAAGAACTTATTCACGTATTGATCAAGTACTAATATAATTTGAAATATTTCACGTTACTCTTCCATAAAAATTACTTAAATTTACTCTTACTTTGAATTCACTAGAAAATATGCCCTTTTAGCTCTGAGAGAATATAAAAATGAAAAAATATCTTAAAGTAAAGTCGTTTCTTCAGAGGTATATAGCAATTATTTGAATAAAAGAATAGTAGATTTATTCGTGTTTATTTTCACAGTAATCATCAATGAAATTTAATGTTTCTTTTCAGTCTCTATTTGAATTTGGCTTGTCAGAATGCAGGAAGACTCGATCAGTGGTATTATAGAAGCCTTGTCTCCTCTGTCTTTCGCCATATCACTTGCAGTTCTATTACTGGCATACGTATATATTGCTATCAGAGATAAAGGTGTACCACCAGGTCCAAAAGGTTTACCCTATTTTGGGTATTTGCTCTTCATGAGCAATGCTGACTGTCATCTGAAGTTAGATGCTCTGAAAAAGAAGCATGGAGACATTTTCAGCTTTACTTGTACCGGTCGTTTGTACATTAACTTGGGAAGTTTCCGGGCATTTCGGGAGGCTCTCATATCCAAATCTGAATGCTTCGCCGAAAGAGTATCAGGTTACAGCCTTACAAAACATCTTTTCAATGGAGGTAAAAATATATATATTTCCTCAGTATAAAAATACTACTTTAATTATTCCTTTATATAAACCTTACTTGATTTGTTTATGAAGAACTGTTTATGAAATATTTCACATTTTATTTTAACCCTTATATTCATTTTGTATAGCATTTGCACCATACATACAACTTTATAAAAATTATTTTATAATGGTAGTATATTTTTATCAAGTTGTATGTATGGTATACTATACAAAATGAGGTATACTATACAAAATGTATAGCTACTTATATACATTTTTTTTTTTTTTTTTGCTTTTCTTCAAAAAAGCAATCTTGCCACGATAAGAGTTAAAGCATATTTCATTTAGCAATTCATATAAGTCATAGTTAAATTTTGTTGGTCATTCCTGTTTGTAAACTAAATTTTTTTAATGACTTGGGCAGAATTTTAATTCATCCACACGTATTGCTTACAAGAGTGAAATATGAATGATTAGCAAAATTTGATTGTGATTTGTATCTAGTAATCTAACGGTAAACAATATTTTATAATGATCTGTGATATTTGCATAATAAAAGTGGGTCTAATATTGCCAAATTCAATATTTTATGAATTGTAAATTTAATTAATTAGTAACTTTTCGGGAGTAACTTTAGCTGCGTAATGAGTGTAGCTTGCCATTATAAGATATAACATGAAAGATTGATAACTAGTAACTATGCTTTTGACTTTACGCAAGAGGTAAATTTTTACCATAAAGTTTTAAATGTGGGCCAAATTTTAATAATTTTTATAGTAATGCTAATTTTGTGGGTTTACAAAAAATCGCAGAATAGGAGATGAAATGGAATGTAGAGAGAAAAAACTTTCAAAGCAAGAATTAAAGGAGGAAATATAATACAGAAATTGTATTATCCAAAATTGTTTGATTCGATGTTTTCATGAATATTGAACCAATTATATACAAGTTATGATTAAAAAATTATCTCTTTTTTTTCCAACCTTTTACAGTCCTAAAAGAAATCAGTTGAATAATTATTCAAATATTAATAAAGGCAGAAATGTGTTATTGATTCATAGCATTTTTCAATCTTTAGTTTAATAACGCTGGAAATCTTACAAGTGGTTCAAAATGATATAATTTTTTACATCATTACATTGTTTTAAATCAGATTATATTGATGGATTTCAAAAAGATCTTTTATAAATATGCATTCTATTAAGAATAAAATGGAATGTTCTTGTTTCATTCTTTTTGAAATAGGTATAGCTTACTTGAATGGAGAACCTTGGAAAGTTGTTAGAAAATTCTTTCTGCAGGTCTTAAAAGAACGTGGCGCAAATTCCATCAAATCTAGTATAGCTGGTCCTTTGTACGATTCCATCAAATCTACCATCAACGATTTGAAAGCCAAGAAAGGAGAACCCGTCAACTTGATAGAATTATTAACTGAAAAATGCACTACGATAATGCGACTTACGCTGTTTGGTGAAGTTGGAGTAACAGATGAACAAATAAAAAAATTTAATGAACTTTATGCTGGAGAAGTGATGTGCATGACGCCACTGAATATGTTAATGTGTGGAACCTATGCCAAGTAAGAATCTTCTGTTTTCTTTAATGTCATTCATTGTTTAATAGCAATAGACATTACTACTGAAATGTTGATTTAAAATTACCTAAATTTAAAATATTGCTACTTAAAACAAAGATATTAATTATATTTAATTTATGGCAAGGGAAAAAAAATTAAATGGAAAAATAAATTGAAAATAACTTTAAAAAAACACTGAAAAATATTTCTTTATTTTTTCGTTTGCAGTTTTATTTTTACATATTAAATTTTAAAATGTCTTTAATTTTTGTCATAAAATAAAAAACAATTTGGGGACTTTAAAATACCTCTAGTCAAACTTTAAAAAAAAAATAAGATATTTGGTCAAAAATGGCTTTTCCAGTGTGGGCAATAGGCTTATTTCTAACATTTTTTATTTAAACATTATACTACATGAAACAAAGAAATTCATAATGTCTAATAAATGGCAAGGGGAAAGAAATTAATTAAAATTAAATTTTAAATTACTTAAAAAAAGCAGGAAAAATATTTCTTTATTTTTTCGTTTGCAGTTTTATTTTTACATATTAAATTTTAAAATGTCTTTAATTTCTGTCATAAAATAAAAAACAATTTGGGGACTTTAAAATACCTCTAGTCAAACTTTAAAAAAAAAATAAGGTATTTGGTCAAAACGGGCTTTTCCAGTGTGGGCAATAGGCTTAATTCTAACATTTTTATTTAAACATTATACTACATGAAACAAAGAAATTCATAATATCTAATAAATGGCAATATTAATATTAAATATCTAAAATTTAAATATTAATTATTATTTTAAAATTAAAATTTAAATATTAAGATCTAAAATGTCTTAATTTGTGTTATACAATAAAAAGAAATTTGCGGAATTTAATTTTTTTTAAATGTTATTTTTGGTTATGGTTTTTATAATGTGGACAATTACATTAATTCTAACCATTTTTTTTATTTAAACATTATGCTATGAAAAGAATCCTAATTAATTTTTCTCTTTAGATACTTCATTTTTCCTTTTATGCCCCATTACTCTGAAGCTGTGAAATGTAATAAACAGATGGAGAAACTCTTACATGATATACTCAATGAACACAAAGCAACATACGATCCAGAGAACCCCAGAGATATTATAGACGAATATTTCAAGGAAAAGGATCAAAGACGAAGCAGAGGAGATTCCACAGCGGAGTACTTCACTGGTAAAATTATTGAAGAAAAATTCTCTTTTAATATATTTACTCAAATAAAGCAATAACTCTTCAAAAGTGTGTTAACGGCATCTCTTATTGTTTTTTTCTTTTATGAAATAAATCAGTACTGAAAATTGGTTCAAAAATGTATAAAAAAACATATCCTTTGGATAGATTCTCTCTATTTAAATTAATTTGCTTGGGTGAAGGAATTTTGTCTCATTTAATCGGAATGAAAAACGCAATTTGATATTTTTTGTAACTTTTCCTGTTTAAAATGAATTCAAGCGTTTTAAAAAACAAAATATTATTCTAAATTGCATGAATATGAAACAAACACCATGCATTCCGTAATTGATTAACCGGTAACATTCTACCTTAAATTTGCAGAATAATTGGTTCTTTTTCTTCGTTACATAACTCGACGAATATTTAACTGTACTATATGATTTTAATAAAGCAATTGTTCAAATTAAATTCCATATATTGCAAGAAGTGATCTTATATTTTGAGCAAACTTGAAAAACTTGAAAAAAAATTTTTATTCTTTCCACAGATGAAGCTTTAGTAGGTTCTCTGATGCAATTTATGGGAGATGGCGTTCTTGGTGTTGCATCTTTCGCGAGCCTTTTTGTCAAAAATGTGTTGGATTCAACCGAAGAGGAAAAACTTTATAAAGAAATCGTAGACGTTATAGGCTCAGACAGGCAACCGACTATTGAAGACAAAAGTAAGATGACTTACTTCAACGCTTACATATTGGAAGCTATGCGAACATCAGATTTCTTCAATATTTTCCCCACCTTGGAATGTACAAGTGAGTATTTTTTTTTATTGTAAATCATAAACTTCTTAATTTGAATATCAATATAACTTTTATCTATATAATTGTATTAAAAAAGTTTTAATTTAGAGATACTTGGGGATACAAAATAATTTTAATAATTAATCTTACAATAAAAGTATATTAAAAGTGTACTATATTATTTTGTAAGAAAACTTTTTTCAAACTTCATAGAATTTTAAATGTACAGTGTATTTTTACTATTTAGTCTACACATTCTGACAGGATTATAAAGCATTTTTTGGATCCGTCTGTAGTTGATTGAAATCTAGCTGTTATTTGTTAGATTGATGTCCGTTTGGAGCTTCTTCCGTAAATGTAACAAATTAAATTCATGTGTTTTTAATTCATGTGTTTAAAGTTCCTATAACAAAGAATATAAGGTGTAATTTTTTAAAAGTTTTCAATAATTTGGAAGTTAATCTGAGTACAAAAGTAAATAGTTTAAAATACGTCACTTTTTAATGCTGAATAAACATTATTGAATCTATTTTTCCAAAGAAAGCAAAAATAATCTTTATAGCCTCTTTCCACCCTCAATATACCATATTAATTTTTCACTGGTTGATGTGAAATAATGGCTTGGTGTTTCGAGTACAAAGTATCTTGAATTCCAGCATCCACCTAACCAAGCTGAACACACGCATGTTTGCCTTCTGATGCGTATTTACTCCATCGAGGTCAGATATTACCTAGCTATTGTGTTCTGAAAATAAATTTATATGTGGAATGAAATAACAACGCTGGTATCATCTGCTTAGAAAGAAAAACGTATCGAGTCTGTGTCTAAAATAGCTCTTGCGTTGTTGTTGTTTTTCAAACAAAAGTAATAACAAAACAAAATCAACCAGCATTTTTCATTTTCTCTGATTTTACACATGTCCGACAGCCTTGATGTACTGAAAATAATGTATGTCAACAAAAATCGGAAAAATTAATTTTAGTGTGATTAAAGCAAGCTGAAATTACTACTCTTTTTAATGAGAAATTATATATTGCTTCTGCGCATCGAATAAAACGAAATAAGTGATCCTTAAGTGATTTTAAACAACAATTAGATTGTTATTTCTACTCAAAAGTTTTTTTAATGAGAAATTATATATTGCTTCTGCGCATCGAATAAAACGAAATAAGTGATCCTTAAGTGATTTTAAACAACAATTAGATTGTTATTTCTACTCAAAAGTTTTCGGCATCATACTTTTAATGAGAGCTACTTCTTTGGTAAAAAACCATTAATGATCTAAAAATGCGCTTACCATCAAAATTTAATTGTTATTAAAATTTCATCATATTATTATTGTATTTATAAAAATATATATACCTAAAACTCTAACATACACAGCATAGAAATCGCTTTTATTACTTATCGCTGAAGAGCAACAATGAACTGTAAAAAATTATTATATGAGCATTTCAGACTGCTTCATTCCATGTTTCGCTAATTAATGAATCTACGAAACTAGTTGTACTGTTAGTTAGAAATGCTTTTGAGATTTCTGATGTTCCGTTAAATTAGAAGAAACAAGATGCAAAAGAAATAGGTGTTTAACAGAAAATTTAACAAACGCTAAAATAGGACTTAAAAGAAACATCTTAATAATACCATACTTCTAAATTAATCATTTCGAATTCGATTTTTGTTATGGATACAGTTTTAAACAAATCACTTGACATTTTCATTAGATTTAATAAATAAAATAAACAACAAGTTGAAAAATGAAAAGATAGCATCGTTCGCAGGTGCGTTACAATACGAATGATTATGAGATCCATTGTACTAAAATTTCAAAGACTTTCTTAAAGTTTTGGTGAAGATCTTAACATGCAATGTGAAATATCAATCTATCAGCCAAGCAAATAAGCAAGTGCCTTATTTGAAAAAATGAAGAAAATTTTTAGCATTTTTCAAATTATTAGAAATTTTGAAAAAAAAAGCATTTTTTAAATTATTAGAAATTTTGAAGAAAAAAAAAACATTTTTCAAATTATTATAAATTTTGAAAAAAAAAAAGCATTTTAACTTTCTTATTCAATATTTCATTTCAAGTCTTTTTTTCCCCTCAGAGGAAACCACTTTAGGCGGATACAGAATACCAAAAGGAGCTATACTACTTATGAATTTTTACTCGACCCACTATGATCCAGAAACGTTTGAAGAACCTACAAAATTTAATCCATCAAGATACATACAAACCGAAGGAAAACGGAGGCCAGAATTGCCACTTACATTTGGTATAGGTAAGTCAGATCACCAAGAAGACGAGGACTTGTTTACTTACATTGCAATATCTTATCCTCGTATCTGGAATGCTCTCTGAAGAATTCCATTTTTATAAATGACGATTGAAATAAATGAATTAACATAGTTGTATGAAGCAAGGGATTCTCATCTTGCAGAATAGATTCATTTAGGCTTTTTTTATTAATAATAAGTCAATCCTTGTGCACCACAAAGTACAGCACAAGGCTTACAGAAGTAAGTAGAAACAACTACATACATAAATAAAAAAATATGTACAGATAAAAATAAGGATAAAAACAACAGGAAAAAATAAACAACAAAACTAATTAAAAATTGAAGCAGCAAAGGCAATAAATTTACAGAATGAGACAAAAGCCATTTTGTAGTCGACCAAATCATGAAGCGGAGGTGGAAACTTAATATTACAGGCATCGAGATCCACAATAAAATCCCTTCTCCCTTCAATAAGTTTGTAGCAATCAAAAAGCAAGTGGTCGACATTTTGAACTCCACCCACGCTGCAAGAGCACAGATCAGAGTTCGATAATCCAAATTTCTTGAGATAGTAATTGAAATTACCGTGTCCAGTAAGAAATTTTGTTAAGTGAAAATCACTGAAGAAATGCTTGTTATTTAACCTTTGAGAAATTGTGGGGAAAAATAATTTAGTTAAAGAGGCAGCTGTCGAATTCTGGTACAGCTCATTCCATAAGAGAATGGTCTTTTTGTAATTCTCATTGCGAATGTGAGATTTGGGGATGCTCACAGGATAAATGATGTTTAGCTTTGTAGCTTGCTTTGCAAGCCAATCGGCTCTTTCATTTCCTAAAATGCCAGAATGTTTTCATTTAGGCATAGAGGGGGATATTAAAATAATTCATTTTCCATGAGTAATAAGTGGAATAAACCCGTTATGATATCGAACGTGTTCTCATCTTACAGAACACGTTCTCTTAAAGCCAGTTAACAAAAAATATTATTAAATCCTATTTATCAAAACCAAGTAACAAGGTACATTCTGTTGATGTAATTTAACTACCTTCTGCAGTAGTACTTCAGTAATCCCCCTTCCTAATAATCCAGTCGAATTATATTTTTACATGAAATAAAAACAGAATAATAATTTTATTGGTTTAAGACATTACGTTGGTTAGCCAAAACAGACTTCTAAGTTTGAATCCGAGTATATCACTGGATAAAGGATGACGAATGGTGGAAGTTTTGACATCGGTTTTTTGAAATTTAGATTTTTTTTTAACTCTATTTATTTCAGAGGAGAATTTCAAATTAAAAAGAAGTAATAATCAAAAATACATGTACTATAAGTAATAAAAAGTAAAGATAACTTAATTGGGTAAGGAGTCTTAATTTTGAAGAGTTTTGAATTTAAATAGAAAGTTTTTGCCAAAGCTTGAAGCTTGTTTGTGTTCTTCTTTTTTTTTATTTGAACGAAATTTCTGGGATTTATCTTAAGTGTATGATATGCATAGAAGAGAATAAACGATAAAAAAGTCATTATCTATCAATTTTAGGAAAATTCGACTTTCTTAAAGAAAAGCAAGTCACCGAAAAATGACTATAATATTCGCGGACCGATTTTTTTCCCCCTAAAAGTGTTATTCTTCGATTTTAAATGATATCCAAATGGTCGATTTTTTAAAATAAAAGCAGTGAAAATTAAATCTGAGGAAGAAAAAAATCTTTGTGGCAAATGATTGTCGAAAGACACAATAAAATAATTTTCGCTAGTATAATCTGAAACTTAAGAATTGGGAAAATTTAATTTTCACTGCCTTTTTTAATTAGGCAATTTGAAATCGAAAAATAGCACTTCTAGAATAGGATTTATTCATTTGTTTAATTCAGGAATGCTGACTGATTGAAAAGTTTCACAAGCATTTTTTGATGACAAGTTTGTCTTCAACAAAGTCATATTTTCAAAAAAAAAATAATAAATAGATAAATAACGCAGATATTTATCTACGTTATTTTTACTAATAATATTCTTCTATATATCACGTACTTAAGTGAAATTGCAGAAAATTCGCTGAAATTTTTTTTAAAAAGAAAGAAATACGACTAACTGCACTATTTATATCTAACAATCCTAAATTGCACTTTTAAAAATAAACTTTTGATTTAAATAAATTGTTATTACTCTCTGTAGCTCATTATGCAGGTCTTTTTAATGCCTACAGCTTTTTAATTTAAATTTTCCCTCTCATGTTAATCATATTTTTTTTTTACTTAAACGCAAAAAATAGATGTCAGAACTTTAACTATTCCCTCATCACCCCCCACCTACCCTGTCTTATTTGGAAACGTATCCGTATTCAAACTTGGTATTTTGGATATCCAGTTCAACAACTTAAGGCAATAAAGGCTTTCTTTGTCACATTTTTGCTATTTTTTATGACAATTCGGCTGGATTACCAATCGAAATTTTCTAGTAAATAAAATAAAGTTCATGCGTATTCAACTGTTCATATCTAATTTTAATCATATCCACGGATATAATACATTTTCATAAATAATTCAATCAGCGGTTGTTTTTTTTATAAAAATTTTAAAATATTTAGAGTATATTTTTACATAGGTTTGTTAAATTTCATGAAGCAAAGTTAAGCTTTCTGATATGTTAATATCTTTTTTTTTACATGATTTCTGAATTTTATTGAATCATCCGAATCTGTCCAATAACCACCTTCGAATAACTTTAATTCTATTTTATTGAACTTTTTGATTTTTGTACAATGTTTTTATGGGTTAGTAGGTGATTTTTATTTCCATCTTTTAAGCCATTCATAATTCAGAGTGAACAGAATATAATATCAAAATTCAAAGATAAGATTTTTCTAAAAAGCCTAAATTCAATTGAAAACAACCACTGGAAAGTTCCTCCAAATACAAATCCTTTTAGCGTATATAGTAAGCAATGATGTCTTTTTTTTTCCCTTAGGTAAACGATCTTGTTTGGGAGAAGGTTTCGTCATGATGCAAGTCTTCTTGCTTTTTGCAACATTATTACAAAATTTCCATCTCAGATTACCAGATGGATCAAAACAAATTACTGCGGAAGAATTTCTGACAGGAAATGTACTCATATGTGCAATACCAAGAGACAAAAGCTGAAAAAGGAAGTTTGACAAATTCTAATCAATGATTTGAAGTGTTGCCATATTAATATATGCAAATTTTATTGTAAAAAAATCATGATAAATAAAAATTTATACAAGTTTCAAACATAAATTACATTAAAAAATAATTATGGCATCACAGACACGTCACAAATGTAAATATGTGCACCATCTAATATCTTATTGCATGTTTTTTTTCTCTATCTGCAAGTCTGGGACATCAGTTCCTTCTTTTTACTTCAAAGCGCACAGAGAATTGCAAAATTAAATTGGTGTGGAATTAATTTTAATAAAGAGTATCATGCGAGCATAAATTGATTCTGTTAAGAATATTTATATTTTAATTTAACGTTATTGGGATTTTACATGGTTCTTTTTTTTTTTCCAAAAAATTTGCATTGCGCTTTAAATACACGGCAGTTTATTGCTTATAAGACCATTAAAGAATTCCAAACATAAATTGGCGCTGTCTACTTGACTTAAATCACGTGAAGAGCAATCCGTTTCAGTGTTAAACTTATATACTTCATAAAGACTTCTTTTAATAATTTTGTATCTAAATTTCAAAATAATTGCTTAACAAAACCGATACCTGAAATAATACTATTATTTACTAATATACAACACGATCACTTGTACTTTACATGATTTAAGAATTTTGTCTTCACAGTTAATCTGTAATATTTAAAAATAAAACCCTTAAAATTTTAAGGCAAATATAGGTACAACTGTAACTGTATTTTTGACATTTATTCGTTTTTTATCATAAGCACAATTCATTCGTTGTTATTGTAAAGTACTTGTTATATGACTCAAATGGTGTAAAAGTTTTGTTATACGTCGTTTTTCCAGTTCCTTTTGATAAGTATGTGAACTGTGTTACTGATAACATGATTTCGGAATTATTAACAATTCCTTAAATAAAAGAACTGCCTGCTTTAATATAATTGATGAAGAAGAAGGAGAATGTAAAGGAAATAACTTATATTACTCTAAGACGCAATAGTTTGCATTAAAAAGCTTTATTTATTTTATTTGATAAAAAAAAAACTTGCAAAAAATGATAGAATTTCATTTGATTTACAAAATTATTTATAATATCCAAAGGCAATCAAATAATTAATTTTTTTTTATTTAAATGCTTACTTGCATGTACATAAATGTTATAAAATAACAAATGTATAATTAATGCTCAAAATAGGAAATAAATGATTTTTTAAGTAACGTTATTTACAATTTATTTAATTTTAAAATTTAATCAGCGATTTTAAACCATGTAATAACATACTGAACTATCTTAAAATCTTTAAAATTTATATCTGGAAAACAAAGCTTCACCGAGCATTTTTTTTAAGTATTTTTTTGACAAGATCTTTAGATACGAATCATATACTAATTACATATGAATATTTTTATCTCAACTACACATGAATTGCTCATTTGAATAAAAAAAAAATCATGAATGCACTTAGTTTATTATTTGAAACAATCTGCTATATTACAATATTCATTTTATTTTTTATCTATCATTACTTATATTCTTGAACTTACACTCAGTTTTACCATGGTGAAATCGGATTCGAGATGGCGCTGTATGATATTGTAAGCATGGTAGCAGATAGAAAATGGCTCAAATAGTTAGTAATAAAAAAATTAGGGAGGATGCAAATTCGAGGGGAGGTTTTTTTCCTTTCAGGAAAGACATCTACATAGATAATAGGCAAAAAATATTGAATACAAATACATAAGTAAAAAAAATAAAGCAAAAAGCGCAACTCGAACCGTGGACTGGCAACACACGCGTCATTGATATTGTTCTGACCACTATATTTTGGAAGGTAGAAATGTGTAGCTCGGAGCGATTTTTTAGAAATTTTAAATGGAATTTTGATTAATTAAAAATTAAGGGGAATTTTGGCATTTTTCTGCGATAATTTCTAAAACTATTAAGATACAATTTTTTTTTTCATCATATTGAAAATCAAAGAAAAAAATTATCTTTTCAATAATACCAATTTCTTACATATAAATTGCATTTATATATTTAATAAATTTTTAAAAATATTTTAACCGTATTTTCTAAAATTTATTTCACACAAAAAATTACATAAAAATGGAGTGCATGCAAAAAAATTAGCTTTTATCAATCTGTTGCCATCACGTTGATGAAAGCTCAAGTTAAAATATTAAATTAATTTTTATTGCAAACTAAACTTAGAAAAATATAATTTTCAGAAAATGTCTGTAAGAAGTGAAATAAAAATAAAGAAATAAAGTGCAAGAAGAAAGAAAGTTTTTTAGAAATATAAGTGCAAGGAAAATATTTCTGTGAACTTTTAAAATAGCTATATTATTACTTCATAATTCTGTATTTCTTAAGGCAAATATGGCTAATGTATACAGGATATCCACTCTAATCAAGTGAAAACACCTAATTTTTAAACAGGTAGAATTAGGAATATGCATTTAATAGGAAAATTGGTCTAAAGAAAAATAGAATATTATTTTATGCAATTTTATTGTGTCAATAAATGTTCTACTAAATTACTAATTTTTTTCAATTTTATATACACATTAGTGTGTGACATCTATACTTATATATAGCTCAGTGTGTGTGTGTGTGTGTGTGTGTGTGTGTGTGTGTGTGTGTGTGTGTGTGTGTGTGTGTGTGTGTGTGTGTGTGTGTGTGTGTGTGTGTGTGTGTGTGTGTGTGTGTGTGTGTGTGTGTGTGTGTGTGTGTGTGTGTGTGTTGGTGTTCTACAGGCCAGACCGTTCGACCTACAGCTACCAAATCGGCAATTGCATACCTTGGAAGTCGGGAATGTGCAGCTGGGGTCCCTTTTTTTGAATTTTTAAATAGAATTTTAATTATTAATTAAAAACTAACTTTTCCACCAAAAAAATCTTTTCATTTCCTTACCGCCAAATGAGTAAGGCTTCAATTGTTTTTTTTCCCACGCTAAAGAGGATAGACTTAAGAAATTTTCGGTAGATTATTTCAAAGGATTCTGTTTATTTTCTTAAAGTTTGATGCATTTAAAGTTAAACATTGCTAATTAATCGATCTTTCAGATTCATTCTGAAATACTTTTGAATTAAAATAAAACAGAATAAAGAAAATTAAAAATTTCTAATCTGCATAGCGTTACCCCAACTGGCGTAGAAAATTCACGCATTTACGTTACCATAATTGGCGTTGAAAATTCACGCATACGCATTCTGTTCTGATTGTTAACAACGGATACGGACTTGGTTTTGAAGCCTTAATATGTTTTGGACAGATTATTCCAAACGATTCTGTTTATTTTTTTAGTGTTTGATGCATTTAAAACTAAACATTGTTAATTAATCGATCTGTTCATGATGAATCTGAGAAAATTTTGTTGAAAACTTTTTGAGATATTATATAAATTAAGAAAAATATTCTTTAGTGCCCATAAAGTTTAAATACTTAGCGACTCTGTTTTCAGTACTCATATTTTTTTAAAAAATGCTTCGTTTCAGTAAAAAAAAATACTATTATATTTATTGCAGTTTAATCATTTCCACTTTAATTTAAACCATAAATTCTACGGGAGCTAATAGAAAATTAGATGGATACATATTGCGTTATGGCTGAAGGTATACGTATGGCTGATGGAAGGTTCTACGTGTATATATGAAAAATAAACCCAAATACTTTAATATGGAATTAATCCCAATTTATTTAAATCAGCCTTGGAAAAATTTATAGAAAAAATGAAATATATATTTCATTTTGATTAGTTTTGCATATTTCATATTTCTAAAGAGGTAATTTTATAATAGACTTTTCGCTCAATTCTTTAAATGGAGAAATTCAGAAATTTCGATTAGTTGTGTGTTCTTGGTGACAGCATAGAATTTCCATATTCTTTCTTCTTCCTTTCCGACAAATTATCCATTTTAATATTGAAATGCAAATCTGATAAATTATTGAATTTTCAAACAGAATATCAAACGCAAATATTCATACCAAAACAAAATGAACAAAAATCAAAATTATTTATTTCAAACACTATTGTAAATAAAGGCAACTAAAAATCATTTTGAATTAAATCTATAAAGTTATATAAGGTATGAAATAATTAATTAGACATTAGGCAATTCTGTTGATTTACATAGTTTTTTCAAATACAAAACTGTTCGTCAGAAAGCACATGTTCGGGAAGGTGATATTTCTGATTGCGCTCTGAATAATATAGAATTTTCATCTCTCATTAAGGTGCTTATTCTATCTTTGATCATTCCTGTATTCCGCAGCACTCAGTTAACTATTTAACAGGTCTCAGGCAGTCGAATTAGCAAACTAAATGGTTTTTAATTTGTTCCTCCTCAAATAATCAGTAGAAGAATAAAAGCATTTGCAAGTACTCATCGTTCACTTAATAGTTCTTTGTATTTTCGGAAATTTCAGTGGACAACTGATCTTAACTTAATATCCAGAATTAACATCTAAAGAAACGTAGTGAACTCCACCAGTGTCATCATTGTATGTCAAATATCACAAACAAGCAGCAGTAAAAGAATGTGTCGAAAAAAAATATATGAATGATTGTCACTCGCTTATTAGTGTTCTTTCAGTCTTCGGTTGGTCCAGGGCTCAGTAGTTCCCAGCCAACTTCTGAGCAGTTTCCTGGCATCCGAAGCAACATAACGAGTACTTTCTTTTCTTTTTCCTCCAATAAGTAACAGAAAAGATAGGCGTATAATTATGGCCATATGAAAGTAGTTTATTGAATTTTTCTTTGTAAAGAACTGTCACCCAACTTCCAAAAAAAGAATTGGCATCTGAAGAAACATTAGTAAATTCCACCGCAGTGTCATTATTCTGTGACAAATATCACAAATAAGTAGCAGTAAAAGAATGTGTCGAAAAAATATATAAATGATTATCCCTCACTTGTTGTTGTTCTTTCAGTCTTCGGTTGGTCTAGGCTTCAGTAGTTCCCAGCCAACTTCTGAACAGTTTCCTGGCATCCGAAGAAACAAAACGAGTACTTTATTTTCTTTTTTCTCTAATAAGTAACAGAAGAGATAGGCGTATAATTATGGCCATATGCAAGCAGTTTATTGAATTTTTCTTCGTAAGGAACTCTCATCCAACTTCCAAAAAAGGAATTGACATCTGAAGAAACATTAGTAAATTCCACTGCAGTGTCATCGTTGTGTGACAAATATCGCAATTAAGCACAGTAAAAGAATATGTCGAAAAAATATATGAATGATTATCATCCGCTTATTGTTGTTCTTTCAGTCTTTGGTTGATGTCCAGGGTTCAGAAGTTCTCAGCCAACTTCTGAGCAGTTTCCTGGCATTCGAAGAAACAAAGCGAGTACTTTCTTTTCTTTTTCCTTCAATAAGTAGTAGAAGAGATAGGCGTAAAAGTATGGCCATCAATAAGCAGTTCATTGAATATCTCTTTGTAAGGAACTCTCACCCAGTTTCCAAAAAAGAATTGTCATTTGAAGAAACATAGTAAATTCCACCATAGTGTCATCATTGTGTGACACATATCGCAAAAAAGCAACAGAAAAAGAATATGTCGAAAAAATATATGAATGATTATCTCTCCAGTATTGTTCTTCTTTCAGTCTTCGGTTGATCCAGGGTTCAGAAGCTCTCAGCCAACTTCTGAGCAGTTTCCTGGCATTCGAAGAAACAAAGCAAGTACTTTCTTTTCTTTTTCCTTTAATAAGTAGTAGAAGAGATAGGTGTAAAAGTATGCCATCAATAAGCAGTTCATTGAATTGCTCTTTGTAAGGAACTCTCACCCAGATTCGAAAAAGGAATTGGCATTAGAAGAAACATAGTAAATTCCACCATAGTGTCATCATTTTCTGACACATATCGCACATAAGCAGCAGTAAAAGAATATGTCGAAAAAATATATGAATGATTATTCCTCGCTTATTGTTGTTCTTTCAGGCTTTGGTTGGTCCAGGGTTCAGTAGTTCTCAGCCAACTTCTGAGCAGTTTCCTGGCATCCGAAGATGATAAATTCTAGATTTAGGAACGGAGTTTGGCTTTGATTTCTAAGGATGTGCAGATCATGTAGACATCCTTAGAGATGACGATTGGAATTTCGCCATTTTTGGTGAGCTCATAATCATTCGGAAATTCCAGTTTGGCTTTCATGCTTAGCTTTTTGCAGAAACTCCAAACTGTTGAAGAGCGCACTGTTGGAATTGATGTTTCAGAGGGCTTTCCAGTCTCGGTATCAATAGTATCTGACAACTGTGCTTTTATGCCCAGAGCATGACAGAACAAAAAGACAGATCGATTTTGTACTACGGGAATCGCAATGTTGTTCTCTGCGTTTTCCTCAAAGACGTCTGTCTCGCACATTATCATAGACTTTGCGTATTTAAAAAGTTCTATTAGCAAAGCATATGCCAATATTGGCAGTACAAAAATAAATTCGCCGTATGTTGTGATCATAACACAGCACAACAAAATATGCAGATAAACTGCTATAAAGACAAAAGAATCCATAGTTTTTTTTTTTTTTTGTTTTTTTTTAAACTCAAAATTCACTAAAAAAATTATGCAGCAAATTTCACCAGCACGAAAGATCACTCGCTCAAAAACAATTATAAAACATTCCATTATTTGATTATTATTATTTAGCATTGTTGCAATTTTTTAAATGGGTCATTGTTAATAAAATTATGTGATATTTTATTCTTACATTTCAACAATAAGGCTATTACTGATAAGTCTCAACAAAATGCAATTGGAGATTTATATTTCAACAATATTTAAATGTGCGAAAAAAATTTCCTTTCATAATTAAAAATATCATAACATTTTTAATGATTTAATTAAGTTGAAGAGCTGGAATCTGAAACTCTATGAAAACTCTATTAATATGAAATTTGTTCATTTGATTCTAATAAAATGATGAGACAGTTTTTGATGAAATATTCTTTCTAAAAGAATTAACATGGAAGATTTTAATATTATTTAAGATTAATATGACTTTAAAAGTTGTTGCAATATAATATTGAATTATTCATTAACCGCCTGCTTTATTATTTAATGAATCCTTATTTATTGAGTAAATTGACATGATTAGAATAGGCGGTCCAAGATTTTATCAAAATAGATGTGATATCGAAGATACATGAAACGCCTAGATTTGCTGTGCCGTAGATCAAATCCCAATTACTAGTGTAATTTGACCCAGAGCAAGCACAGTTAATCAGTAAAATTGTATTAGTAATATAAATAATACGCATTTAAACTTAGGGGTAAAAGGAAAAGAAATAGTACAGAATTTACAATTTATGAGAATTTAATTTAATACAAATTGTATTATGTTTTCTACGATACTATCCTTCCAATATTTGAGATAATTATAAAATTACATTGATAACAAGCATATAATGAAATTTCCGTGAGTTCATCATCAACACTGTTTTGTGATATGTATAGATTTATATTTTAAGCTCTGTTCCACATCTCCAACCATTTATTCACTCTATACACTATGGGTGCGTGGAATAGTACGTACGCTTTTTTAATGGAACGCAAATACATCCTTTATGAAACTTCGATATCCATTATATTGATATCTTTCTTTTGTTCCGATTTTTATGGAGGGCCCGGTATCAAATGGCTATGTTAGTTATGACATAATTCTTTCATCTGATACACATATTATGGCTCAGCAATTACCGCTTAATTGGTGGTTATATCCTATGCTCTACGGAAAATTTCGAATTCTTCTCAACGAAATTTGAACAATTTACAATTTAACCGATAGCATGAGTGCTTTAATAGTGTTATCTCGCTGCAACTATAGGATGTCTTTAATCGCAATCCGAACTCTATACACCTCTATAGACTTCATTTTTCTAGACGATTCCATCTCTTACATTATAATGCCATGTTTTATATATATATAGCTCATTGTTCTGGTGTCGTTCATTCGCACAATTGGTTTTAAAGTTGGACAAATTCTTTCAGACATAAAATATTATTTATTTTCCAGCTCTTAAAAAATTTAACGAGTTTCCGCCATAGAAAATTATTAATTTAAATCTTAATCAGACTTTCGAAATATAATATAAATCGACGACACTAAATTGGATACATTTTTTTCTGATAGTCGACATAGTTATCTGGCTATGAATCTGTTTTACCGATGATTAGATGGCCGATAGTCTTCTGGGTGATACTGTATATATCAGTTTAGTTTAGTTATATTAACGTCCCGTTATAAAGCAACATTAGGGTTATTTTTGGGACGGACCTCGTAATTTTAAACTGCGGCCAGATGATGAGGGCGACACCTGAGCTGGCACCCTCCTCTCCAAGCTTCCAAATGACATCAACGGGAGAAAGTTTGGCACCGAGGGATTTAACATGCACCAGACCGTGACCTCCGAGAGACAAGGCCTGCTGGCTCTACCATTGCTTCTGCATGAGTCATCACTGCTAGGCGATCGAGAAGCCGGTTAACAATCGTCACTCTGCACGTTTTCAGCGCGAAGTGTTCGACGGCTGGTATTTATAAGCCTTCATTTTTTTCTATTTTTGTATTTATTTCTTGATCCAAAATGGTGTTATATTGAAATGGATGCGATGCAAAACCAAGTTTAAGATACAAATTATTGAAGGTAAGTGTATTTCTTTTGTAATCCTAATATAAACTTAAAGTGTTATTGAATCTGTTACTGTTAAGCCTATTTGTTCATCACTTCCGTTTTAGCAACAAATTATAATTACGATTTAGTTTTTCAATATTATTTGTTCTCTCAATGATGTAGCGTTGATTAAGAATTAACTTAATGAAAAAAGTATGCTAATAGCATAGAAAACTGAATACTAATAGCATAACGCTATACATCGCAAGTTACGCGTAATGTTAATCTCCGTCCTTCTCGGAGCGTCCGCCTAGCCGTGATGACTCATTACAACAGCCAGCAGACCTTATCTCTCGGAGGTCACGACCAGACCCACTTACACGACGGTTCTTTGGTGGAATCGAGTCTGAAGCCCTCCGATTCCGAAGGCTTTACCGCCAGGCCACATTGTATATATCAGAAGCACAATGATTTCAGTAAAATTGCCCGAATTTTACTGTGTATTTAGATTGGGATCATATTCCATATACAGTGTTGTTAAAATAGCGATCACAGATCATAAATTATTTTATAAATAGATTCCAAAAGCGTACTGGAATCGATGGAAATTTTTTCTCCTTCAAGCAATTCTTTAGACCAAAAATGCATTGAACTTTTTTTTTCTATTTTTTAAGGCATGCATGTAGATGTTTTGTTATTGTATTACTGAAAATTCAGATATTGAAAAGAATGAGATTTCTTATAAAGCTGTTGCGAATCCAATAATAACGGTTGAAAATTCATTGCTAATAAGTGGCAATTTCCATGCCATTAAAAAGCGATTGGCAAAATAATGAAGTATTTAGGAAGAATAAAATCATGATAAACATTATAAAATTAATAAAAAATCTTTAAAATTTGGTAATTTAAGTCGAAAGCAGGCAATCATCTTAAATATCCTTAGAATCGCACATACTAGATGGATTCATAAACATTCATTGAACTCCACCACTTTGTGCGCTAATGTAAGTCTTTCATCACTTAACATTCTCATCATTAAACATTTTGGAAGGAAATGCTGACATTTTAGCAAATATAGAGACACTGGTTTGGTTGTTGTAAAATCAGTGTAAAGACTTGGTTGAAGAAAATCCGCAACAGCACTTATCTTTTTATGAAATATTATAACGAAGCCAGTTTGAGATTCCTTTCCCCTCAACGCCCCTTTTGCCACTTTGCATTTACTGGCTCTTGTTTAACAACAAATTTGAACATAAATTATTTTTCTGCGATTTAACCAAACTATCACTACCTGAGATATGCAATCAATTATTAAATAAATAATTATACAATTTCTTACATCATCGCAATCAAAATTACATTTTTATTGTCTTTGCTTTCTCTCATACGTAGTAATAATAAAAAAAATCAAACTTTGACAAATCTCCAGGTTTTAGACCTCTCCGACTTCGAAAAAACACATTTTTAGAAGATTCCATCTGTGACAAAGATAACTTAAAGCTTCGATGAAATTCGGTATATAGTCTTTGTACCCGATTTGTAGATTTCTATGACATTTTCAGTAAAATTCGCTCAGAGAAAGTCCATCTGTTCGAATATAATTTAGCTCTAACACTACAAAACGAATAGAGCTAGACAGAAAAAAAATTAATATTGAATTAACTTCTATAGTCTAGACGCGTGTCAAATTGTGAGGCAAATCCAAAAAGAAACTAACCATCTACCGGTTTGTAAGTCCATCTGTTCGAATATAATTTAGCTCTAACACTACAAAACGAATAGAGCTAGACAGAAAAAAAATTAATATTGAATTAACTTCTATAGTCTAGACGCGTGTCAAATTGTGAGGCAAATCCAAAAAGAAACTAACCATCTACCGGTTTGTAAGTCCATCTGTTCGAATATAATTTAGCTCTAACACTACAAAACGAAGAGAGCTAGACAGAAAAAAAATTAATATTGAATTAACTTCTATAGTCTAGACGCGTGTCAAATTGTGAGGCAAATCCAAAAAGAAACTAACCATCTACCGGTCTGTATTTTTAGAAACACGTGAAAGCAATACCTCAAATGTAATCAAATATGACACGTGTTTTTTCGGAAAACAAGATTATTTTTTTTTTTGTAAAATGTTTTCTTCGACCGCTAAAAAGGATTTTAAAACACAAATTCGATTTTCGGATACTATTAACCCCATGCCAGAGATTATTCACTATATAATTCGCCAAAGATAACACGAAAGATTCAGTAGAAAAGCTAAATTCCCCTCAAAGTTTGATATTTGTAACTATTGCACGCCACTGCTATACAAGGCACTATTAGAGTATGAGAGAAAGTTTTGAGAAGACTACGCCTGTTCGTTATTGACAGATCCAACATGCCTTTTCATGTTGACCAACTTCTTTCGGGATGTATGTAGTTAGTATTTGCATAACATACGCTGTTTTATCAGCAGAATCAATGGGGATTTGAATTGCTATGGAGAATTTATCTACCACTGAGGAGACGCTTGCTCTTTCAAAAATTTAACACACCCTAGTGTTTTGGACAGCATTTTTTTACTATGATTATAATATTTTATTCGGTTGATTCCCATGTCCCATGGGTATCCGTGGTCATTTCCCTAATCAGACTGGGAAAAAATTGCTTTTGTTCTCTCAATAATGCGATATTCAAGGCGCAAATAAGCTCCATTCTAACCTTAATAAATCTCCGGTCATTCAGCGGTGGGCGTATGCTAGACGTTAAATCGATTACACTCACCTTCCGTATACTCGTATTAAATAAATCTTCATGAAATATTAAAATTTTTAATAAAAAGGAGAATCTAATCCATTGCGACTAAAATTAAGTGCGTTATGAAAACTTAACTAATAATCTTACAAAAACTCGCAATTTTATACCAACCATTCTCAAAGAAGATACGCTAATCAGCGCCCAGAGTTTTCCTAAGGTTGATTAACAAAATTATTAAATTATTGATATTTCTAAAAAAAATTAAGCCAAACTTCATAACTCGGTTAAATTTAAACGCTGAAGATAGGAAGTTTTTAAAATTTTATTTACTTGTTTAAAAGGGTGTTAAGAACGTTTCATTGAATCCGATTCTGGAGGACAAAAGGATTGAATCAAATTCGGATTTCATAATCTTTTCAAAAAAACATTTATTACTGAAACTAAATAAAATATTATTATTTACGTCCCATGTCTATTCTTTATACACCCTTTTGAAAGTGAAACTAAAAATTGAAATTGTATGATGAATCAAAGAAATTTTTATTAAATAATTCTTTGAGATATTGCATAAATTATAAAGAACTATTCTATAGCACAAATAAGACTTCAAAGCTAATTATCTGTTTTCTTGTTTTCTGTACTCATATTTTTTAAAAATATGATTGGTTTCAGCAAATTTTGTGTATTAAATGAAGTTTAAATACTTCTGCTTCAATTTAAAGTTCAAATTTTAAGGGAGTTGGCAGAAAATTAGAAATACATAACACAATGATAGTATACTATTATAGAAAGATGCTTCTATAATAATATGAGTTATTTGACAATCAAAATTTGAGACTTAAAAAAAAAATTATTTTTCTGAAGAAGCTATTAAGAGACCAAGTTAAGCGAAATATTTAATTGAAAATTTTAGCGAGAACTAAACCTGGGGAACTAACTGATCACTAAAGGCGGCTAATATAATAATAAACAAGAAGAAATATACTGTATTCAATCTAAAACCTCTGAATTTTCGGATAATTCCTGATTAAAAATTGAAGAAAAATCTGATATGACTAGAAGAAAAGCAAGCTAATTATTTAAATGTTATTAAATATTTACATAAAATATAGAATACAAAGATATGCAATTTTAAATAGGAGGGATAATCAAGAAATATCTCTAGTATTGGGTCGTAAGTGCTAAATATGTTAAAAATTGGAAAGGAAAAATTGGATTGGACATTAAAATTTAAATCGAAATTACATAGCATACATTACAAAAAAATGTTAATTCCTTTATAAAAATTCACAAAGAAAGTGTAAAAATTATTTACAAATCTCAAAATCTGTTTTGAAAAAACAGCATATTAAAATGTATTGCAATTAAAATAATTTAGCTCATACACGAGAAAAACAGTAGGTAAAAGGAAAATGCGTTTCAGGAAAAATATGCAGTAGAAATGTGATAACCTGACAGATAACGAACAAGATTCTAGAATGATTTCATTCTTCTTATAGCACTGACCTTTAAACAGATTCAAAAATAAAAAAAGGATAGAAAAGCGTGAAAAAAAAACATTGACTCTGAAAGTACTCATTGCATAGATACCAAATCTCGCGAAGATATTACATTTCAAGAATGAAAATAAAAAAGTAACTACATGTTTAGTATCAAAAATAAAATAGCCTTACGCATTTCAGTTAGTGGATGACACAAAGTTGATGGTTTTTAACTGGATCTTTCCGAAAGAAAAATTAATTTAAAGTGAGTGTTTATACTGATTTGTTTAGTTATTAATTCAGATTCTATAATTTGTATTTCTATACAATTTTATTTGAAAGTTTTAAGATAATTTTTCACGTAATACTTTCTTTAAATCATTTGACAAGTCTCTCTGCTAATTACATCACATACTTAAAAATGAAAGAAAGAGAGTTAGACCATTCTTTTTAGCGTATTTTTACTGGAGAATTTATGATCGTTATATAAAAAAAATTGCTTAAAGATGGATTTAAAAAAAATAATTATGAACATAAAATTTTTGTTATCAATCTCTTTTTATAAAAATTTAAGTTAAAATTATTTATATTTTTCCATTTATAAACAGTTTTTCAACCTTTCAAAAGAGTTATTGTACAGCAAAATAGCAATATCTTAAATATTAGTTTCATTTATAATATTTATTTCATTTTATGGCATGCTAAAACCTTTTTGTGTTCTGTTATTTTCTTGTACACGAAACGTAAGCAAACATCACTTTAAATTATTGACAAGATAAACAGAAGTGCTTACAATTCAAATACGAAAATTAATGTAATTTTTCTTTTCGTATCAAAACTTATTTGACATAATGAATAATATTCTAATAACTTATTTGACATAATTAATTTTAATGCAGATTCTTTCTTGAATACTGATTCTTATTTGAATAGTTGGTGATTTACACTTGACGTATAGATAGATATTCTAGAGATTTTCCGATAATATGCTTCTGATTTTAGTAAATACATCAACAGCCTCTAATAAATAAATTTACCTTTGAAAATTCATTAAAAAATTATTTGATATTGATGAAGAAATGTGTGATGAAAAAAAGAACACCGCCTATTGTTTTTATTAAAAAATTAATTTAAACACATAAGCTTTCAAAAATATATAATATATTGAAGATTACTTTTCTCAGTGCTTAATCACACATTTCTGGATATTCAAAATCTTAAATTAAAATATTTTTGATTAATTCGTTATTACTTAGTTGTTCATATTTAAATTTTCAAGGAAATATAATAACCTTTACCCTTAAATATAAATATTGAATAATCCAGTCTAAAGTATAAAAAAATGTAGCTATATGCAAAGATTATTGGGATAATAAAACAATAAATTTATTCGAATACGCTTATTAAAAAATTAATTTAAACACATAAACTATCAAAAATATATTATATATTGAAGATTACGTTTCTCAGTGCTTAATCAGGGATTTCTGGATATTCAAAATCTTAATTCGAAGTAATTCTGTTTAATTCCTTATTACTTAGATACTCATGTTTAAATTTTCAACGAAATATAATAAATAGCCTCTTGGCTTTGGATTTAAATACTGAATCTAGTCTTAAAACTATAAAAAATGTAGCTATATGTAACGATTATTGAGATAATAAAACATTAAATTTATTATACGTTTAATACGTTTTTATTAAATGAATACGTTTCTCATTGTAAACATTATAAAAAATTAATTTCTTTCAGACTTTATTCAAATCCATCCCGTCAAGATGCAAGTAGACTTAATCAATGGAATTATGGAAACATTTTCTCCTCTCTCTCTCACCATTTTACTTGCAATTCCACTGCTGGCTTTGGCATATTTTACTATAAGATATAAGGATGTGCCTCCAGGTCCAATAGGTTTGCCATATTTCGGATATTTACCTTTCATGAGCAACGCTGATTGCCATCTGAAGTTAGATGCATTGAAAAAGAAGTATGGCGACATCTTCAGTTTCACGTGTACCGGTCGTCTGTACATACACTTGGGAAGTTTCAAAGCATTTCGCGAAGCTCTCGTATCCAAATCCGAATGTTTCACCGATCGAATGTCAGGTTACAACCTCGGAAACCAGCTTTCCAATGGAGGTAAAAAAAATATATTCAATTCTCGGTATGAACATTTTTTTAATTAATTTTAGCCAAGAGTGCTTTAAAATATCATCAAATTTTAATTATTTTATATTAATGCTGATTTTGTATAATTATAAAACCTGATATATAGAGAAGGAAATCTTTTAAGGCAGAAAATAAATAATTTCTAAAAAAACTTAATGAATACAAGAATATAAAACTTAATGAATACAAAAATATAAAACTTAAATAATACAAAATTGATTGAATCAAGGTAATAATGCATGTATGCATGTATATCAAACAGAAATTCACAAGTAATTGTTAAATAAATTTCTATTTTTTTTTTTTTTTATCTTTTGCAACTCTAAAAGAAATTATTTGTATAATTATTCACATCTTACAATAAAAGTAGTAATTTGAAATTACTTTTTAGCATTTGATATTTTTTATCTTCGTTACGCTCGAGGTCCACTAAAAATGTCAAAAGAGTGCATGATTTAACCAGATTAATTTACATGATTGCTCCCATTTTTGCTCTATTGTCATAACATTGTTAGAGTGCAAAAAAGGCCTTTTACAAATATACCTATTATGAAGAATAATTTGGAAATAATTTTCTAATATTCTTTTTTAATTCTTTTTGAAGGCATATCTTATTTGACTGGAGAACCTTGGTTAGCTATTAGAAAATTCTTTGTGCAAGTCATGAAAGAACGCGGCTCAAACTCCATCAAGTCCAATATAGCTGGTCCTTTGTACGATTCCATCAAATCTACCATCAACGATTTGAAAGCTAAGAAAGGGGAACCCATCAACTTGATAGAATTATTAACTGAAAAATGCGCCACGATAATGCGACTTACTTTGTTCGGTGAAACTGGAATAACGGAAGAACAGATAAAACAATTTAAAAAATTGTATTTTGGAAAAGTTATGAGTATGAGACCACTGAATATGCTGATGTGTGGGACATTTGCAAAGTAAGAACTTCCATTTTCTTTTATATTATTACCTTAAATAACTAAATATTAAATTAATCGTTATCTTGGCAAAAGATTTCAAATTCCCAAATAAACTACAGAACACCAAAATGCTTCAAAAAAATGTGACAAATTCTCTGAGAGAAAGATTTTATTCGAAATCAACGAAATAAATTAGAAATGTATTGATACGTAGTTAATTTTGATTTGTCACCATGATTGATGAAACATTTCTACAATCATTAAATCAATCTATCTAACCGCTATAGAAAAAAAAAAGGTTCCAGGTCACTTAATGATTATTTTCTAAACTTCTGCATCGATTCCTTCGTCTCAAATGTTAAATTATGATCCTAAAGCGATATAATGTATGAAAGAAATGCCTTACTACTGATATCGTATTAAATGCTAGAAAGAAAATCCCGTTCTGGTGACTTTCTTTTTTTTATTTGTCTTTTTGTTGTCACAGTACTAGGCGACAATATATCTTCTAGTAACTCAATGCTTTGTTCACTATATTTCAATGAAGATATTGAGTTCATGTGCGATATTTCTCATATGATTGCGACGATTCAGTCAGGCCTTCAAAATAATACAAGGTATCATCAACTATTGTGGACAGGTTTGGCCACCCTCATTTTTGCTTGATCCACATATCGGTTCTGCGTTATTAAAGTTCCTTGCATCAAAATCTCTTATGTTTTCCTAACATATCAGTCACTCCATAAACTTCCGCTATTGGCAATGAATTTCAGCTAAAGATCCTTTCTTTAGACATAAAATCTTATTACACTTCGCACTTTAATCACTGACCACGTTTCTGTCAATGCTGCCATTTTCTAACAGAAATTTTGAAGCGTTGCGACATAATTAATTCTGTTTACCGATGATGTTTGAATATTGTGATCATCTATTCCATTTAGATAAAGAATATAATTCGTGCATGGAGTTTTTTCCCCCTTTGGAAAACTCTTGTTACCTGATTTTTTGAATCCCCTACATATCTAATCTCAATTTGCATTAATAATTTCCCTTTTTCGTATCCCTTCAAGCTAAGGCTTTTCACACAATGTGTAACAAGTATATCTCACAAAATAAAGTATTGTACTATTTTTGGTGATAGAGTTTTTATTCGAAGTATTTAAGTGCATTTACAAAAAAGTGGTGTTTCCTTTTAATATTTATTTTAAACTCAACTCTTTAAAGTATTTTTTAATTATTAAAATCAGTAAAAATTGATGTAACTAAAAAGTTTATTTTTTAAATTTTAAAGAGATATAAAAAATATTTTATGCAATAATATCCACCGAATTATGGAGAAAAATATTTAAATTGTAATTAATTTTTAATTAAAATTGCTAAAGTTGTTTTATTGTGAAAAATCATCAGCCCAAGAGAGTTTAGAACAATTTTTCTCATTCTGCATTTCGTAATTTACTGATAGTAAATGCGAACATATAAGCGGTTTAGTATTAAATATTTCAAAACGGCGGGACCTATCATTCCATTGTTACAAAAAAAAAATGTTGATTTGCATAAAATTTTGATTCAGTTGGTTTTATTATATAATATTTTGAAGTTAAAAATTCGTTTCTTGATTTTCACTTAATAATAACGAGTTTAGGAGGACTAAATCAATATGAAACCATTAATGAAATGATGGGATCTTGAAATTAATTGGTTCACTAATATTAATTTTTTAAATAAATTTGAAATATATAATATATCGTTGTCTTTGCTTATTTCATCAACGATTCCAGAAAATATATTAATTCTATCGTTAAATTATTAATTCGTCAAATTTTAATTATTCTCAATTCAAGCATAATAGGAAAAATTTCATCTTATGTTTCTCTTTAGATACTTCATCTTCCCATTCATCCCTCATTTCTCTGAAGGCATCAAATGTAAAAACCAAATGATGGAATTGGTATATGAAATAATCAATGAACACAAAGCAACATACGATCCAGAGAACCCCAGAGATATCATAGACGAATATTTTAAAGAAAGGGACCAAAGACGAAGCAGAGGAGATTCCACAGCTGAGTATTTTACTGGTCAGATAATTTATTTAAAAAAAATCTTTGGGCAGATAAATTAACATGACTAGATGCAATAAAAACATTATAAAAACATCATAATGCTCAGGATTATTAAAAAATTTCGTCTTTTTGAGAATATTTCTTGATTTCAATTTGAGTATAAATTTTACAATAAATCTTTGCATTTAAATTTACTGGATAAACTTAATTTTAATGTGCATAGTAATGATAATTGAGATTATATTCAATATTTGCTGATAGTACAGTTTCAGTTCAAAACATTCTTTAATACAATAAATCTTTGCATTTAAATTTACTGGATAAACTTAATTTTAATGTGCATAGTAATGATAATTGAGATTATATTTAATATTTACTGATAGTACAGTTTCAATTCAAAACATTCTTTAATACAATAAATCTTTGCATTTAAATTTACTGGATAAACTTAATTTTAATGTGTATAGTAATGATAATTGAGATTATATTCAATATTTGCTGATAGTACAGTTTCAGTTCAAAACATTCTTTAATACAATAAATCTTTGCTTTTAAATTTACTGGATAAACTTAATTTTAATGTGTATAGTAATGATAATTGAGATTATATTCAATATTTACTGATAGTACAGTTTCAATTCAAAACATTCTTTAATACAATAAATCTTTGCATTTAAATTTACTGGATAAACTTAATTTTAATGTGTATAGTAATGATAATTGAGATTATATTCAATATTTACTGATAGTACAGTTTCAATTCAAAACATTCTTTAAAACAATAAATCTTTGCATTTAAATTTAGTGGATAAACTTAATTTTAATGTGTATAGTAATGATAATTGAGATTATATTCAATATTTGCTGATAGTACAGTTTCAGTTCAAAACATTCTTTAATACAATAAATCTTTGCATTTAAATTTAGTGGATAAACTTAATTTTAATGTGTATAGTAATGATAATTGAGATTATATTCAATATTTACTGATAGTACAGTTTCAATTCAAAACATTCTTTAATACAATAAATCTTTGCATTTAAATTTACTGGATAAACTTAATTTTAATGTGTATAGTAATGATAATTGAGATTATATTCAATATTTACTGATAGTACAGTTTCAATTCAAAACATTCTTTAATACAATAAATCTTTGCATTTACATTTACTGGATAAACTTAATTTTAATGTGCATAGTAATGATAATTGAGATTATATTCAATATTTACTGATAGTACAGTTTCAATTCAAAACATTCTTTAATACAATAAATCTTTGCATTTAAATTTAGTGGATAAACTTAATTTTAATGTGTATAGTAATGATAATTGAGATTATATTCAATATTTGCTGATAGTACAGTTTCAGTTCAAAACATTCTTTAATACAATAAATCTTTGCATTTACATTTACTGGATAAACTTAATTTTAATGTGCATAGTAATGATAATTGAGATTATATTCAATATTTGCTGATAGTACAGTTTCAGTTCAAAACATTCTTTAATACAATAAATCTTTGCATTTACATTTACTGGATAAACTTAATTTTAATGTGCATAGTAATGATAATTGAGATTATATTCAATATTTACTGATAGTACAGTTTCAATTCAAAACATTCTTTAATACAATAAATCTTTGCATTTAAATTTAGTGGATAAACTTAATTTTAATGTGTATAGTAATGATAATTGAGATTATATTCAATATTTGCTGATAGTACAGTTTCAGTTCAAAACATTCTTTAATACAATAAATCTTTGCATTTACATTTACTGGATAAACTTAATTTTAATGTGCATAGTAATGATAATTGAGATTATATTCAATATTTGCTGATAGTACAGTTTCAGTTCAAAACATTCTTTAATAATCTCTGACTATATTTTGTTCACACTCCTCAAAATACTGAGCATTTTAAAACTAACATAACATGAAACAATCTATCTTAAATTACCATGCTATTTTTTTTCTTTCTCTTAACTATTTCAAACGATAAATATTTAACTGCACTACATAATTTTAGTCAAACAATTGTTCAAATTGAATTCCTCATATTCCGTGAGAAGATTGGTCACACTTTGTAAGTAATCAAAAAAAATGTATATATTTCTACAGATGAAGCATTAGTGGGTTCCATAGTACAATTTTTGGGTGATGGCGTTTTTGGTGTTGCATCTTTCGCGAGCCTTTTTGTCAAAAACGTACTGGAGTTCCCTGAAGAAGAGGATAAAATTTATAAAGAAATCCTAGAAGTTATAGGCGTGGACAGGCAGCCTGCTATTGAGGACAAGAGTAAGCTTTGTTATTTCAACGCTTATGTATTGGAAACAATGCGAAACGCTGATTTCTTCAATGTTTTTCCCACATTGGAATGTACAAGTAAGTATTTAAAACATATGTATGAATCCTGATATATCAATTCGTATCAATATACGTATATCGTATCAATATACGAATATATCGTATATCAATATACGAATACTTTGGTCTCATATACTTTGTCCTCATATTTGTATTAGAAAATGTTTTAATAAAAGATGACTGAAATTTTGAAAACAAAAAAACATTATAATAATTAATCTTACAAGGAGAAATTAGACTGAAAAAACTCTGTTTTGGTCTGATTGAAAAAAACTGAATGATAATGTTTTAGTTAAACTAAAAATTCGTCTTTTCCCCTAAGAAAAAAATGAAGCAGATAGTTTTCGAATTTAAATGTTCAAATGAATTATTACATTTTTTTAACTATTACTTTCTTAGAACTTTTATTAAGAACGTTTTCAAAATAAAATATATTAACTGACGAAAAAAACACATAGCTTATTTAACTTAACTACTAATATAAAATCTTCTCTATTTCTTTCTGTATTCTTAACGATTGATTTTTTGTAACATTCTACTCTTGATACAATACGTAAAGATTTTTTTCTCGTCCATTATCTGCATTAATTTTAATTACAAATACAATTTTAGATTAAATAATTCTCTCAACAGTTAATAAAATAATTTCTGAAGATCAAGGATGAAAAGATTTATAATTTTAAATACTTTTTAGTGCCTCTTAATTCTACAGGTCTATACTTATTTTAGCATGTTACAAATAGTTCTATTTTTTTCAATTGAGATTATGATTTGAATTACTTTCATATCTTTAAGGAATAATTTTGGAGGAATAAGATTAAAAAGAGGAATTTCATTTCGAACTAAAATTTTTACTATGCTGATTAACTAAATATTTTGAACTAGACATTTCAGCATATATCTCTCACAAGTATTTTAATGATTTTAATGAATAATGTAATGTTTTTAAATTTTATCTTCATGCTGAAAATTTTATATTCTTATCTTATTTCTCTTGATACCATTTTTGTTCAACGCCTTTTTTTTTTTCTTTGCATTTAAAATTTGTGATTGTCATTGATTCGGTTTTATTGCCATTTCAATATTTTTTGTAATCTATTTTAATTTCAATTAAATTTTTAACCATTTAAAAACATTGTTGTAATATTGGTTAAAACCGCTTGTTGTTTAAGCGTAAATAGGACTGGTTTCTCCAAATTTTTTCATTGTTTTTAATTACCAAAGTCAATATTTTCCTTTTTCATATAGTCATAGTGATTTAATTTAGTTTATTTGTATAACGAACTATTTCAGACAATCAGATGAAATATACTTGACTATACCTTTTAGTTCTAAACGATAGTTAAATAATAAGAACGATATTTGATTCGGCAATTTCTTTCGAAATTTTCCATCATACAACGTCAAGTCTTTCCGGCGCTGCATGCTATGTTCAATAAGACTTTTTTTATAAATAATCGTTGTGGTAATCGTGTTTAATCATGTTAATCCTTCTATCATCAAATTGCTATTTTAGTCTTAGTCTCTCCGACTTTAAATGATCTTGAAAACTTTATTTATTGAAAAAAGATGCAATTTACTCAAATTACTTTTTTAGATAAACAAACTGTAACTGGAAATCACATTGCTATTTTTATCAAATTAATAAGTGTACGAATATTTTTAAAGTAACAAATCGATATAATATCATCTTATAGAAAGTAAATTAATATTAAATTATAAAATTATTTTTAATAGTATTTCAGGATAAAAACTGAAAATATGGGCTTAAAACGTCTTAAAAATGCTTTAATTTTAAATTAATCGCTTCGAATTCGAATTTTGTGATGGATCCAGTTTAAAACTAAACTCTTGATCTTTACATTAGATTTAATAATAAAAAATTGAAAAATAACAATCTGAAATCTTATCTTAGCTTAATAATTATAAAATCAATTCTAATAAAATTTCAAAGGCTTTTTTAAAACTATTATATTTTAATCTATTAGCCAAGCAGAACAACAAGTGTCCTCTGTATGAGAGAAAAGTTTTTAACTCTTTTTTTAAATTAGAAATCAATTCAAATGAAAAACATTTTTTCACTTCCTTGTTCAATACCTCACTGTAAATCTTTTCCTTCAGAGGAAACCACTTTAAGAGGATACAAAATACCAAAAGGGGCCATACTAGCTATGAACTTTTACTCGACCCACTACGATCCAGAAGTGTTTGAAGAACCTAAAAAATTTAATCCGTCGAGGTACATACAAACCGAAAGAAAAAAGAGGCCGGAATTGCCAGTCACGTTTGGAGTAGGTAAGTCATCTTAGTATAAATACTTTATATTGGCTATGTATGTATATACGTATGTTCCCCATCTCCTAAACTGACTCGGTAGATTTTAACAAAACTTTGTAAACTTATTCTTTAGGACAAGAGAAAGATAACTGTCAACTTCTTAGAGTGGAACTATTAAATATTTAGTTAATTAAAAATTTACTTAAATTTTGCCGTTTTCAGCAGTAATATCAAAGAAAATGTTTTTACTAAATATACTTTTGTGCCATCATAAAATTCAAAATTTTACTTTTTCAGAAATACCAAACTTTTTTCTATGCATTTTTTTTCTTCGATTTCAATTACTTACTTATTTTTTTTCATTTAACCCAGACAATTTTGATACAAAGTTAGACTTTTATCTGCTCTAGTACAAATCTCTTGTTCATATCTTGTGAAATGTTTTTATTGGTTTAAAGTAATTATATTTATCGATGTTTAAAAGAATCAAAAGAAAGAACTTAGTATATAAACTTCGTTTTCAAGATATTACAAATGACTAATGCCCAGAAGTAGACAATCGAATAATGTGATATAATAAAAGAATGGTGTCTATTATAATAATTTTATATAAAATTATTATATAGTATACGTGGTAGTACTTTAATTCTGAGTAATGCCAGGTACATCAATTGATATAGAATAAAATATAATGCTAAGCGTTCAAAACTCAAACGCAAATTTTAACTCTTTTAAAAATTTCTATCATATAAAAAAAATGTCCATTTTAACAAAATATTAAAACGAAGTGATTACTCAACTGATCAGTCGAATTATGAATGGTTTTCTCTCTATTTGTGATTAGTCTCATTTATTCTATTCTCTCATGTTATATCTGTCTTTATAATAATCTCTACCCTCATTTATAATTAGAACACTCTGTTCTTCAGGGCCCGTCTGCTGCATTAAAAAACAGAAACTTAAGTTTACTAACTCATTTTCCTCAAACTATAAGTGGAATAAATTATAAACCGAATTCAGTTAGCAGCTAATTCTTATTCTGTGAAAAACGTTTATTTGAAATTAAACGATAAAAACTAAGGTTTGTCATTTTCCATAAAGGATAAATGAAATTAATGACTTTATTGACTGGATTAAACAAGGGATAGTGCTAGACAGCGAAATTGAAATTAATTCATTTTCCACTTTCATAATTATAAAGAACCGAATCTCCCTCTTTAGACGCCACAACGAATAATATCAGAATCTGTGGTCGTAAAATAGTCCTATCACCCACCAAGAAAGTAAGAACCTGCTTACATATACGGCAATTTCTCATTCTCATGCCCGAGCTATCGACACAGGAACTTCATTTTCCACAAACGTTAAGTGGAATAAGTAGCTTAACGTAGTTACATTAAGAACGGGGCTCTTATCCTCTCTTAGAGATATATGTTCAAACTAAAATTATTCTATTTTACGTCAGTGACAAGTGAAATAAATTACTTAACATAGTTGCATGAAGTAAATGATTCTCAACATAGATCAAGCTCTCTTAAATGCAATTAATAAAAAACAAACACCAGAAAAAACAAATTATCCAAATTAAATAACGAACACATTCTGTAGAATGTATATTGTCATCCGTATGAGAGCGGTGCCTTCAAGTTACATTTCCCAATCGAAGCATGTTATTATTAGCAACTAAAATAGGATATATATATATATATATATATATATATATATATATATATATATATATATATATATATATATATATATATATATATATATATATATATATATTGTATAGTTCAACTATAATTTTGATAAGCATATATTTATATATGTAATAAGCCTTCATATACAGCATAATTTGTGGTTACTTTTTATAAAAATCTTACAATATTTAGAGTGATTTCTACAGTTTACATACATAATTTCAAAATCTACAAGCATGATTTTTTTTATGATGAATGATTTTATAATATTTTTTCTTAACTTATTCAAACATTCAAATAGGCCTGATAGCCATTTAATTCTACTGTAAATATTTCTGAATTTTTACTAACTCTCTTCCGAGATCAGTTGTTTACCCATAATATTAATCAGTTATGTAAAAGAAACTTTCATAAATTGCATCATATCATAACAAAAGAAAGCTAATTTAAATTGCACTTGCACAATGAATTGACAGCATTCGAATTGTTTAGTTTACTTGTAAAGTGGTGAAACTTTTGGCGAAATCGTTCTTGTTGTTGAAGATGGAGGCTTTGTCGTAGTTTTGAGATATCTGTGGAAATTAGAAAATGATAGGTAACAGAATTATTTATAGATGATGTATTTAGGAATTATAAACTTTCAAATAAAATCAAAATCGGCAAAATACATTCTGTGAGGAAAAATAAACTCTACGAAGAATTTTTACCAAGATAATAATAAAGTACATATAGATATATGTACTTTTCAAAAATAGAGGTACAGTTATCTCAGATGACCATTGATGATGTCAAACTGTCATGGACATTCAAATGAAAAAAGTTTAGAAATCGGTACAATGGTTGAGACCGTAGGCACTGTCAAGATTTTTCCGCATAACGAATGTAAAGTGAATTAGTGTTTTTGAGTTTATCTCGAAGATGGAGATTTTTAAAAAGTAAGTGATGATTCATAATATAATTAGAGGAGATGAGTTTTTCTACAAAAAAAATTATCGAGATTGGTTCAGGTTTTGAAGCTAAGAACTGGTTTTGATTTAGATTAAAGATTTTTTTAGTTGTTTTAGTAAAAACTTTATGATGTAAATGGTAAATGACGTCATTATTTGCATATAATAAACTATTCATAATTCAGAGTAGGAAAATAACAATAGAATACAAATACAAGATTTTTTGTAAATTCATGTATGTACACACACACATATTATATATATATATATATATATATATATATATGAAAGTATTTTTGATGCAAATCTTTTCAATGCATAGTGCAAGTGATGATATAATTCTTTTCTTCAGGTAAGCGAGCTTGTTTGGGAGAAGGTTATGTCATGATGCAAGTCTTCTTGCTTTTAGCAACATTAGTGCAAAATTTCCATCTCAGATTGCCAGAAGGAAAGAAAAAGATTACTGTGGAAGACTTTTTGACCGGAAAGTTACTCATTTGTGCCATACCAAGAGAAAAAAGCTGAAAGGAAATAAATGGCTACATTCTGAATGAAATATTTCTAAATGTTGCTATACTATTATATGCCATTCTTTTTTGCAAATGAAATATGATGATAAATAAATACTTATACAAGTATCAAGCATCAGTGATATTTAAAAAAATTAATTATTATAATATATATAACAATCGCTACATAATTTTCATTTAAAAAAATTGATTGAAATTCTTAGTGAAATTTTGAACAAAACTAAACAAATATATATATAAAACAATTCGCAAGGTTTCACAATCATGAGACACATATGCATATCTAGCATTCTATTTGCAGGTTACCTAGATAATCACTTCTTATTTTACTTTCTCGTATTTGAAGTATAGATAAACTATTGTATTCGTCTAAAAAATTCAACCAAGGAATTTTGACGATCTCCTGTGATACAGACCCCCAGAGTTCGCAAACTAAAGCAAAATTCTGTTCGCAAATTTACCAATGGTAATGTAAATACTAATCAAATTTGAGCTAATGTAGGCTAATCCAATCCAACAACTGTACTTTCAAAACCATGTAAATGCGACGACTTAAAAACACAATGACTCAAATATATTAAATTTGTTATGTGATTTTGTGACTACAATCCTGATTTCAATCGGGTGGGTAGAAACGCGTCTAAAACAGAAATTGTAATTTTGAATGCTATTAACCGCATGCCAGAGATTAATTCCAAAAACACACGCCAAGGATCACACGATATATCCAGTAAAACTGCTAAATTCACGCAAAAGGCTAATATTACATAACTTGTAAACCAATGACATGCAAGGCGCAAGGCAAAGTCCATATTTTTGGGAGGGAAGTTGGGATTTTAGGGAGTATGCAAGAAAGTCTTGGAGAGATCATTTCCGCTGGTTCATAGTTCATGATGTAGAGAGGATTTCGTGATAAAATTGTTGTAGAATTGGAAAAGAAGAAATAAGCATAGAAATCGTCATAGTGATATGACAAACGTAGTTCACATCGTCTAATATCTAATTATTGCGAACCTATAATATTGCTTTTCTGTGCAATTAGATACATTTTAATGCATGAAGTAATGTATGAACAATCTGTTTCTCTTTTGCCAATGATCGTTCTAAATTTTGAATTTTACTTTCAGACTCTCTCTTTTGTATGCTTGCATTTTTCGCAAGATTTTTCCAGTAGTCCATTCCCTTTAATTTTTGTTTGAAAGCCTTAATTTCTGTTTGAAGATTATCCAATGATCTTTTTGTTTGTAGCAGATCTTGAAACTGAGAATTATTTTCTTCTTTTATCTTTAGCAGTTCTTCATGTTTTTCTGTTAGTTTCATATGCAGAATCTGCCGAAATTTGTCGAATTCGAATTCATGCCGAATTTTATTTGTCTTCCATTGGAGGAAATCGGTTTCTTCCATTTTTTTAGAAGCTGTTTTCAATAAATCTCCATTATTCCGGTCTGGAATGTCACTGGTAATTTTAGGTGATACATTATCCTCCATTTTTGTTGTTTTGTTAGAAATAGGTCCTCTGTCATCAAGATCTTGAAGGATTTTCACATTGGACTTGTTAAATAGCATGTTGAAAATTAATTACAGCAAAAATGAAAATTCTTCCTCTTTGAAATCCTTAAAAATTCAAAATATTTTCTTATCTATCTCATGGACATTGTCACCTATATATTATCTCTTCAAATAACTTGTTATTTAAAAATAGTTAATGAAGTTAGTCTGTTTGGCAGGGCGTTGGATTCGCGTCCCTTGAGTTGCGAGTTCGAACCCCGCCGGCCGAAGTCTATCCGTGTGTATGGTGGCTGGCGCTCGTATAAATCTGTCGTGGTCACAAAGCTCTCCATGTCGAGAGTAATGCCACTAGAAGTATTGGATCAGGGGTTCACTGATTCAGGTCTAAATTACGATCTGTGGATGAGTGAATGAAATGCATGAAGGAAACCCGCCCCGTAAACAGGGTTATGACGTGTGTGTAGCTAAGTTGTACTCTTGGCCCTAGATGGCGCTACGGAAAAAACAAGAGACGCACCCGTGGCTTTAAATCACTGACTTCTAAAGTCAGGGTATTGTCTGTGACAAGTGCCATTAGAAACAACACCACCACCAAATTTGTAAAATTCTATCAAATTTTGAATGAAATCTATATAGAAGAATATCTATATACCTATCTGAATGTAAGTGAGTATGATAATTACAAAATGAAGGGAACTAGATAGATGAAGTGGGTATATAGATTAAACTTCTAAAGCGAAGATATTTACCAAATTTGGAACCAATTCCATCAAGGGTATGACTTACCCGTCTGTTCTTTTGCAAGCACGTAAAACACGAGTTCTGACAGTCAAATTTTGGGTTTGATCGATTACAAACAACGCGTCTAAAATATAAATTTGTGTTTCGGGTATTTATTGTTAAAATCACGAATTAATCTCCTAAAAATATCTAAGTATCTCACGATAAATAAAACCAGTTAAACCGTTAATTCAGTAAAACTGGCTAATTCACGAGCAAAAGTAGATTTTTTGTAACTATTGTTGCCAATCTCAGGCGCAAGATATTCGCGGTCTTACAGAATTTCAGGGGGGGGGGGTAATTTTATTAGAGAATATTCGAGAAAGTTTTGAGGAGACTAATCCCTTTGGTGTTACATTGTAATCGAACAAAAAATATGTTTCAACATAATTAGTGAAGCATTTATAGAATATTCGAACCTTTAGTTCAATATATTTATTAACATGTTCCCGATGTTAGCTTGTGGATGATTGAATTAAATTCAGAATTTTGATTTATTAGGTTTGTTTCATATATTTACATCTTATTATTTTCTTAGTAAATCGTTATAATCTATGTATTTGAAATATTAAGAAAAATTAATAAACCCGTTGTCCAACCCGAACCACTAGTCAGATTTCACCATTTTTTTTTCATAAGAAAACGTAGCGTCTAGATATATCTTTAGTACAGCCTGCCTTCAGTCTACCTTCCGATTAAGGATAGTAGCCTGCATTAAAAGAATGCTTCGCTGTACATTGACTAAGAGGAATCCCACGAGAGTTCATCAATACTTTCGGAAGTTATCCGTGAAAAACTTAAAAATTCAGTTAAATTTTTAATTAACTCAAATGTTAAAATTTTAAAAAAAACTGCCTTCGAACCTTTCAAAGTATATGTACCAAACTTGTTAGATGAAAGTCAAATGATTAGGTCGGTATAGTACCACCACAAAATAAAGCATACAGGTACACACACATTCATTTTTATTATTGGTAGGGATGGAACTGTGGATAAAGCTTTCATCTATGGATTATAGAAGTGATGTCCATCAAAACTGATACTGAATAATCGATTTTATGGTAATTTTCCTACATTGAATGGACTTTTCATTCAAATGTATTTACTTTTATATCCCTCTCGAGGCTGATTCAGCCATCTATTCTTATGGACTACTTGTGTTTTCACAATTCTTTATGGATTTTGGCGTCTAATAAAATTCGAATGGGAAGCTGCAATAGCGTAAAGTTCACTGTAAATTAAGGGTCACTTAATATTTTCTTAGTTTTTTTTTAACTGTAATTGTCCTCAGTGGTATACACATAGTGTCTGCATTGGATTACTTTTACTGAAAATATTATAGAAAGAAAAAAAAAACAGGCAACTGATGTTTTAGTCGCTTTATAAGAATAGAAATGTGTCTTTTGGATACAAATTGAACGGATCGAAAATTCAATACATGACTACAGTTTTGGTGCCAAAACTACATACCAAATGTCATACATCTAGCTCATTGCATCTTTGAGGAACTCTCAGGAATCGATAGACTAAGAGGCATTAAATTTTGACTGGCTGGTCTACAATTTGATCGAGATCTTGAATAACAACCTCATACTAAATTTCATCCAAATTTTCGTACTATCGCGTTCACATTCACGTGGTTGGATAGATAGATGTTCTAATTTGATGTAGTCCATTCTTGATACAATACATTTTTAGTGTAAAGATCCCATGCTAAATTTACATACAGCAATATCAAATAACAGCTTAGCTTCTCTAAATTTTCTGAGGTTGGAGTCAAACTTATACGAACATTTTCTGCTTTTAAACATTATTAAATTCCTTTATTTAGCATGATAAGCTTTTACCATTAGTAAAATTCTTTTGCTGGAAATAAGAGGAGTAGAAGCTCTTGACCATATTTGTTCTATTTTGCGGACTAAAGTTCAGATATTTCACTAACAGAAGGATCCTTCTATGAAGCAATTTTGAGGTTATGTCTAATGTAACAATAGCACTTCATAACAGATTCGTAAGTAGGCAGTTCCACTTGAAGCAATTCACTAAATTTCACAAAAATAGGGCATTCTGACATTTATCTTCACTAATTTAACTTGCGCTATTTTTACAAACTACAAAGCATACAAGCGGATAAATTCGCAAATCAGTTACGTTAATCATTACACAACAGACGGAGCGGAGTCTCAAACTCAACTCAACTCGGCATCAGCTCTATTCTCATCACCAAACGCAGACATAACTCCGCCTCCCCTCAATAACATCTACTTCAGTGATGACTCAGCTTTCTGGATGCCATACCAATGCAAGAGTAACATTTTTTTTATTTTTCTATTCATATTATAAAGCCTATTTAAAGCTCTTTATTTCCTCGCAAAAATCTTTAAAAAGTTACAAAAAGTCTTTTTATGAAATTTTAATGTCCTTGCGGACCACAAGATGTACTCTAATATTTTTCATAATTTTTATTTATCTTATCTATACCAAAAGACATCTTTTCCACGCTATTACAAATTAAAAATCAAAATCCGATTACTTCGTAAAAATTTAAAAATATAGCAACAATTTCAATTTTATGGCACTTTAACGCTTTTGCGGCACCTCAAGACGTACTCTAATATTGCTCATATTTATAATTTATTTTATCTACACCAAAAGGCAACTTTTCCGCGCTATTTCAAATTAAAAATCAAATCGTTATCGTTATTTCAAATTAAAAATCAAATCGTTCCACCCTACTATACAATAGCAAGTACGTACTTGTCGAGAACAAGAACTTGTGTACAAGCTGAAAGAACAGACAATAGCAATCGAATTTCTGCTGATTTACGACTTACTGAAATTTATGATTGGCTGAGTTTAAATCCACCTTTATTTAAACGTTAATAAAGTCATTGGCTTAAAATGTCATTAAACTAATTAGTGCCTTCATGAAGTAAAATTTCACTTAGAAGTTATCGAATCGAATTTGAATCACAAAAATTTCATGATATAAAATTATCTTGTGCGGGATAAACCACTGACGGATTCTGAAAAATTTTAAAGTAACAAACCCCTGAAATTTTTAAAAATGTATTAATTGGAATTTGGAAATGAGTTTTAATTTAACGATCAGTCAAATTTAAGTTTAGTTAATTCTTTGTAATCCAAGTGAAATTAAAATTAATGCATTTATTTTGATTTTAGGACTCAGATTTATTTAATATGTGGTCCATAGTAGATTGCTTTAAACTCTACCTGAAAAGATCTAAAATTGATTATATCGCACACTACGAATTTTGGAATGAAATTTGTTGCACATAAAACACTGGATCAAATGATCAAAAAGCCGGATTTTCGGAATGGAAAAATTTCGAAATGCTAATTAACTCTGAATGAATTTGTCTATCTAAATAAACTTGTAACGGATTGGCAGCAACAAAATTGAAGAATCGTTTGTATTTTTATTTGACAGTATTTGTATTTTTTAAGACATTTGTATTGTTAAATGTAGTTTCTGCTTAAACATCAACTTAACTCCGACTAATATAGAACGTTTTACTTCTCGAGCTTCGCTTGTATTTTCTTACGTTCCGTGTTTTTCGACAATTGGTTTAGAAAATGATTTTTTATAGTAAAGACTATGGCAAACGCAATTAAAACACGTTTTCTAAAACAAGTTAATTCCTTATTATGAATTGGACATTTTTTTAAAGATAATGCCTACATTGAATACGGAGATCATAAAAACCGAAACTGCATAAACTTGTTTTGAGTAATTTCCATCGATATCAATTTTCAGTTGATGCGACAGCAAGAAGTTTACAAGGATTTTTTGTAATTATAATCTTTTGATTATTTATTTCGGAACTGTACACATTAAATTCAACTCTTTAATAATTGGGGATTTCCGAGATTTACAGAGTTTTATTACCTAGAATTAGGATTATACTTGTCAGTATTTTGTTAAATAATCAGAAGTATCTAGAAATTGGATAATTTCAAAACTCGATACTCTTGCTGGTTCGAGATATTCATGACAGAATAAAAAAGATCCAAGAAATAGTCTTTGCAAAATATTTTAGTTCAGATTAGAAGAGGGTATTTCATTCGTTCGAAATAATTATGTACAAAACATTTTTAGTTTAAAAATAGGTCTTCAAAACCTAAAGATCTTAAGATTAATATAAATTAACAAATGACAAATTTAATTGAACAAAACTTTATTACATACAGTCAAAGGCATTTACAGTCGGTCTTCTATACACAAGAATTATCTTAGAAAAATGACAGTGTTCACAAGTATAAAGGATAATTAGAAATTGCATACAACCAAATTTATACAGATCTCGTTTTAAATGGCGCCATTTACGATTTACATTACATACGCTGGAAATGAAAACACATTACATACGCTGGAAATGAAAACACATTACATACGCTGGAAATGAAAACACATTACATACGCTGGAAATGAAAACACATTACATACGCTGGAAATGAAAACACATTACATACGCTGGAAATGAAAACACATTACATACGCTGGAAATGAAAACACATTACATACGCTGGAAATGAAAACACATTACATACGCTGGAAATGAAAACACATTACATACGCTGGAAATGAAAACACATTACATACGCTGGAAATGAAAACACATTACATACGCTGGAAATGAAAACACATTACATACGCTGGAAATGAAAACACATTACATACGCTGGAAATGAAAACACATTACATACGCTGGAAATGAAAACACATTACATACGCTGGAAATGAAAACACATTACATACGCTGGAAATGAAAACACATTACATACGCTGGAAATGAAAACACATTACATACGCTGGAAATGAAAACACATTACATACGCTGGAAATGAAAACACATTACATACGCTGGAAATGAAAACACATTACATACGCTGGAAATGAAAACACATTACATACGCTGGAAATGAAAACACATTACATACGCTGGAAATGAAAACACATTACATACGCTGGAAATGAAAACACATTACATACGCTGGAAATGAAAACACATTACATACGCTGGAAATGAAAACACATTACATACGCTGGAAATGAAAACACATTACATACGCTGGAAATGAAAACACATTACATACGCTGGAAATGAAAACACATTACATACGCTGGAAATGAAAACACATTACATACGCTGGAAATGAAAACACATTACATACGCTGGAAATGAAAACACATTACATTACATTACATACGCTGGAAATGAAAACACATTACATTACATTACATACGCTGGAAATGAAAACACATTACATTACATACGCTGGAAATGAAAACACATTACATTACATTACATACGCTGGAAATGAAAACACATTACATTACATTACATACGCTGGAAATGAAAACACATTACATTACATTACATACGCTGGAAATGAAAACACATTACATTACATTACATACGCTGGAAATGAAAACACATTACATTACATTACATACGCTGGAAATGAAAACACATTACATTACATTACATACGCTGGAAATGAAAACACATTACATTACATTACATACGCTGGAAATGAAAACACATTACATTACATTACATACGCTGGAAATGAAAACACATTACATTACATACGCTGGAAATGAAAACACATTACATTACATACGCTGGAAATGAAAACACATTACATTACATACGCTGGAAATGAAAACACATTACATTACATACGCTGGAAATGAAAACACATTACATTACATACGCTGGAAATGGAAACACATTACATTACATACGCTGGAAATGGAAACACATTACATTACATACGCTGGAAATGGAAACACATTACATTACATACGCTGGAAATGGAAACACATTACATTACATACGCTGGAAATGGAAACACATTACATTACATACGCTGGAAATGAAAACACATTACATTACATACGCTGGAAATGAAAACACATTACATTACATACGCTGGAAATGAAAACACATTACATTACATACGCTGGAAATGAAAACACATTACATTACATACGCTGGAAATGAAAACACATTACATTACATACGCTGGAAATGAAAACACATTACATTACATACGCTGGAAATGAAAACACATTACATTACATACGCTGGAAATGAAAACACATTACATTACATACGCTGGAAATGAAAACACATTACATTACATACGCTGGAAATGAAAACACATTACATTACATACGCTGGAAATGAAAACACATTACATTACATACGCTGGAAATGGAAACACATTACATTACATACGCTGGAAATGGAAACACATTACATTACATACGCTGGAAATGGAAACACATTACATTACATACGCTGGAAATGGAAACACATTACATTACATACGCTGGAAATGGAAACACATTACATTACATACGCTGGAAATGGAAACACATTACATTACATACGCTGGAAATGGAAACACATTACATTACATACGCTGGAAATGGAAACACATTACATTACATACGCTGGAAATGGAAACACATTACATTACATACGCTGGAAATGGAAACACATTACATTACATACGCTGGAAATGGAAACACATTACATTACATACGCTGGAAATGGAAACACATTACATTACATACGCTGGAAATGGAAACACATTACATTACATACGCTGGAAATGGAAACACATTACATTACATACGCTGGAAATGGAAACACATTACATTACATACGCTGGAAATGGAAACACATTACATTACATACGCTGGAAATGGAAACACATTACATTACATACGCTGGAAATGGAAACACATTACATTACATACGCTGGAAATGGAAACACATTACATTACATACGCTGGAAATGGAAACACATTACATTACATACGCTGGAAATGGAAACACATTACATTACATACGCTGGAAATGGAAACACATTACATTACATACGCTGGAAATGGAAACACATTACATTACATACGCTGGAAATGGAAACACATTACATTACATACGCTGGAAATGGAAACACATTACATTACATACGCTGGAAATGGAAACACATTACATTACATACGCTGGAAATGGAAACACATTACATTACATACGCTGGAAATGGAAACACATTACATTACATACGCTGGAAATGGAAACACATTACATACGCTGGAAATGGAAACACATTACATACGCTGGAAATGGAAACACATTACATACGCTGGAAATGGAAACACATTACATACGCTGGAAATGGAAACACATTACATACGCTGGAAATGGAAACACATTACATACGCTGGAAATGGAAACACATTACATACGCTGGAAATGGAAACACATTACATACGCTGGAAATGGAAACACATTACATACGCTGGAAATGGAAACACATTACATACGCTGGAAATGGAAACACATTACATACGCTGGAAATGGAAACACATTACATACGCTGGAAATGGAAACACATTACATACGCTGGAAATGGAAACACATTACATACACATGAAACATATGCCACAAAAATAATACAAAGGTTAAGCGAGTTTCCCCGATTTTTTTTACTTTTAAAACCGATTAGGGAATTTCCTAATTGAATACATTATTTGATTCTTTATCTTTAGACATGCATATACAATTCGATTATAATATTACACTTTGAAAATTGAAGTAATCTAAAGAAAATAGATTGAAATTTAAACGATAGATATAAAATTTTACGAATAGATAAGACCAGATAAGCTCCAAATAGATATTAAGACGAAGGCGTGGTATATAGAACTGAAATTAGTGAACAATTCCCGCTATTGGGGACTGACCAGAATTTGTCAGATTCTCGACCCCTGTTGCACTATAATAAATTTTTTCTATCTAGTCAGCACAAGCGTACGCAGAAAAAAATGTGCGGAAAAATTTAGTCTTTAGCATGCCACTGATATTGTTACAAGGACATTGAATGTCGCGCATGCTTTAGGCTTAAATACAATTATTCAAATATAGAAAGATTTGCCGAGATCAACTAATATTGGTTGTTAATCAGTAATTGCGTTGCCTTTTAAGGAATTTTATTGGTTAAGACATAAAAGAATTACAAATCATTTAAAATAGTATTTAGATGGCAAAGAAAATTCAAGTTTAAAACTGGCTTATAAAATTGCTTATGAACAAATCTAATACGATATATAAATCTGTATAAAGAGCCTTAGAATTGGCATCTAATTCACCGAGAGATTTTTATGGACGAGAGCAAATGAAGACCGAGAAAGCCATTTTCTTCACCTGTAGTCTTATGAAAGTCTGAAGAATAAAAGATCGGGTTCTTTAAGTATTTAGAAGGATAACGATTCTGATGCCAAACCTCAAATATACAATATTTATCTCCATTACCAAACGGAATAAATCAGATTACCAATAAGAGACAGTGTTCGAGTCTATCCAATTATACAATTTCATTCTGGAGACAGAACACTTCTATAGAACACTTGCAACTGCTGGATTTCAGGCAGTTTTTGGATAAAAAAAATGGCATTTGAATTTTATTTAAATGCTAAATACGATCATTAAAAACCCCAAATGGCACCTTGGATGAATGGGTTAAGAGATTTTGATAAAAAAAAATTAACAGGAATTAAAACATTGTTTTGTCTGCCTTGGATTTATCAGTCTCGAGATAAATTTCTGAAGATTAGTCAAAATTAAGTAGCTTACCAGAAGGCGGTAAAAGTTTTCTACGCAGTCTCTTCGCTCAGTCAAATTGAATTCCTAAATATTTGGGACAGAATATGTTCAAAGAATTGATCAATTTATGCCCATAACCATGGCTCTTATTGTTGATAGGCATTGGTGAAGTCAAACAAGTCGGCTTCTGGAATTTTCACTTGATATTTAAGTGTAGTACTTTTCAAGTTGAAATATTAAACTAGAAACTCAAAAGCAAGTATTGAAAGAATTTTTAAAAATATGCAATTCCCTCCCACTTTCCCACAACAAATGACAATATGGTATCCAACGTTAAAAAACTTGCGATAGTACGGACAATTGGAGAGTAGCTACCTTGGATATTGAAAAACAAACAAAAATTCACAAATGCAAGCCAACTGGAATACTTTCAATGCTAACCTTTTATTTTAACCTTCGGCACTGCCTAGTTAATTGGATGCGCATTAAAATTGGCATCCTATCACATTGATGACCAGAGACGTTATAGGACTTCCGAAAACCGAACATTGACAGCCTATTACAGAGTTCCGATTATGGTTATTACAGACAGCACCATTTCATTTATAGGTTGACTAATCTCAAGAAAAGGAAAATAGAATGACCAGCCTCTGCAGACTAAGGCTGTTGACATTAAGTTTACATAATAAGCCGCAAATTGGACAGAAAAATCCTTAAGATACCTCGGCCAAGAACAAACTTCACTTGGAGACTGGCATTTTGCAGTTTTACATTGACATGTATACACAGACGACTCCAGGACCTAACTTGTAGTTTGTGTTATGTATTGCATTTGAGAGCAGACATTTCTCATAGTTAGCTCATCAAATTAGTTTTCGAAGCATACTTGGCAACTTTTAAAGACTTACAACGCACAAACAGTTTAATAGAAAATGTATAACAGCAATGCTTCTGAAGCATTCCAGCATAAAGGTAATATGGACTAAAGCATATATCGAATAAAGAGTGAACAAAATAGCTGACAAGCTTTTAACAAACAAGAAAGTCTATTAAAGTACAGAACTTTCACACGCAAAAAGAATTTTTGGAAACCTAATGATGGAAGACTGACAAGTACAGGAGAACCACCTCTTATCAAGAATCAAATTACGAACACAATCGAGAATGGGAGTAATTTTCATGCATTTTCCCATTCAGAGAGCGCTTTCGTATATCGCAACCAAATGAAACTCAATTGCAGCTGCGCGAGTTCAAAATTGCATTTTATTAAGTATGTATTGACAATCATATCTGACAAAGAAATGAATATGCAGGTATTGTGTTAAGCATACAGTTGATAATCCACTTTTCAGAAAATTCGTTATCCATGATTCCCAATCAAGTAATAGGTCGAGTAATAGGTTCTTTTTGTTCTCATTTCAATCAATGTTGAAATACATTAAATACTAGAATTCATATTTTCCGATACGCGGTTTCCTATAAGCTGAAGGGAGTGCCCAATTTTTTTCTCTAAAGAATGCACGCATCTAACTAGCACGAATTTTTTTCGTTCGCAGTGAAAATAATAATTACTTTATGGGATTAAATAAGAAAAACTGATACACGAATTAATTCTTACTCTTAGCACAACAGAAAATGTTACTTCAAATATTCGTTGTATTTTTCGAACTCGTATATACGAGAATTTTTTCAAGACGAAAACTCAAAATTTGTTTTTGTAGACTTATGCTTAAAATTAAGGCGTGAGAATAAGAAGCCGTTAGGAAAAGAATGATTTCGAATTAATGGAATAAAGCACACAAATCAATGTCTTAGATATCGCAACGAAGAAAAATTAACCTATCATGCAGTCGCATATTTCATTTCTAATGGGGAATTTTGGATTAATACATTAGGTGAAAGTTGGTTATATTAACCGTTTGACGTCTAGTTTTATCCAGAAGAAACTGAATATATATCTTAAAGTTTTTTTTATTTACTATCTTACCTATAATCAACATCCACATTCTGAAAATTGCATCTTCTATTATACATTTAGTTTTTAGAATTGTTTACGATTTTTAACTACACTGCACAAATTCATTTAAAAAGATTTTAGAATATTGTTTTTGCTTGAACTTAATTTTGAGTTCGGTAGGTTCAAAAAATGTGGCTACTAAAAGTATAATTAGTATGGATTACAGATGCGTGATATTTCCTATCTATGAACATTTGCGAAATAAAGATCAGCTTAAGAGGGATGTGTCCAGCATCATAGCCAGATGACGATTACTAGGTCTGTTTCCCAAAATCTACAAAATGAAAACAAGACTAATTTTGTCCATTCCAAGAAGATTAGCGTCTAAAACATCGAAGTTATCCTAGATTACCATTTCGAGCAATTCCTCAACGTGCTCACCAAAATACCAAAATACAATTTGGCAACAATTATAAACATTTCTAAAATATGGACTAGAAGTTTCTTTTATAAGTAACCTGAAACAAACTTGATTCATATTCATTTCTGTTAATCGATTTCAACAACACTAAATTATAACTAACAATTATAGCTTTTCCAATCCCAAAGCTACTATGTAGATGACCCTTTAAAAACTCTGCATTCCATATCAAGACGTGGAAAAGATGGCAACAAAATGAAGACGATACTTTCCTGCTTAATGTAACTTTCCTTTCTCTGCAAGATGCTTAATTATCCATTCGTTCCTAAACCCATTAAACGAACCCATGAAACGACCTCGAATTTCTGCTCTCTTCAATAACGGGTCTTCCTGTAGAGAGGTACAATAAAATCTCACAATATTAATATGTCTGAATTTAGAAAGCTCTTGGGCCAAAGACAGACACACACTCGGGGGCCAAAGACAGACACACACTCGGGGGCCAAAGACAGACACACACTCGGGGGCCAAAGACAGACACACACTCGGGGGCCAAAGACAGACACACACTCGGGGGCCAAAGACAGACACACACTCGGGGGCCAAAGACAGACACACACTCGGGGGCCAAAGACAGACACACACTCGGGGGCCAAAGACAGACACACACTCGGGGGCCAAAGACAGACACACACTCGGGGGCCAAAGACAGACACACACTCGGGGGCCAAAGACAGACACACACTCGGGGGCCAAAGACAGACACACACTCGGGGGCCAAAGACAGACACACACTCGGGGGCCAAAGACAGACACACACTCGGGGGCCAAAGACAGACACACACTCGGGGGCCAAAGACAGACACACACTCGGGGGCCAAAGACAGACACACACTCGGGGGCCAAAGACAGACACACACTCGGGGGCCAAAGACAGACACACACTCGGGGGCCAAAGACAGACACACACTCGGGGGCCAAAGACAGACACACACTCGGGGGCCAAAGACAGACACACACTCGGGGGCCAAAGACAGACACACACTCGGGGGCCAAAGACAGACACACACTCGGGGGCCAAAGACAGACACACACTCGGGGGCCAAAGACAGACACACACTCGGGGGCCAAAGACAGACACACACTCGGGGGCCAAAGACAGACACACACTCGGGGGCCAAAGACAGACACACACTCGGGGGCCAAAGACAGACACACACTCGGGGGCCAAAGACAGACACACACTCGGGGGCCAAAGACAGACACACACTCGGGGGCCAAAGACAGACACACACTCGGGGGCCAAAGACAGACACACACTCGGGGGCCAAAGACAGACACACACTCGGGGGCCAAAGACAGACACACACTCGGGGGCCAAAGACACTATCAATAAAAGGATTATTCACAGTTAGAGAAATATTCAACGAGTTCTCAAATTAGGAATCGTTAACGCCACAAAGTAATACGATCAAGATAGTTGAACAGAAGGAATCTTTTCCCCAGAGACCTATTATATTATGGCTAATTTCCGGATGAATTGTGTTGAAAAAATACAATTAAGCATTTTGTAGAGAAAGGAGAATTGCGTTAAGCAAAGAAACATCGCCATTTCCTTTGTTAGCTATTCCTTGCCTTGACGTGAAATATAGAATTCGTATAAGATAATCTACATGGTAACATTGCAATAGGAAAAGTTATGCTAATGAGTTTGTATCGACAACGAATAAAATTAACAGAAGTAAACACAATTTAGTTTTATTTCAGGTCGTCTTGAAAAATGCAATTTCTAGCTCATATGAGAAATTCTCATTACACAAGTTGCCAAACTGTTCATAATCTTCCGACAGTCACATTTTAAAAATGACAGAATTTAGAAGAGAGCCTTGCGTGGTCACTTCTGGAGTACTTTCATAAAGTACGCTTTCCAATGCAGAGAGCCTTGTCCAAATTCGTGGGTGCACTGTATGCTGCAAGAAGCACTACAGGGAATCATCGCGCATGTTGATTATTGGTGACGATGACAGCCACTCGGGTAGTCGACTCGGTTATAGACGTCACACGCATGAAGTGAGCAGATTGGGGGAGCACCAGTGCATCATCCATGACAGCCTGGCTTGTGCAGAAGTCCTTTAGTCTCGGAGGATGGCCTCAAATTCTTTCGGGAACTATATCAGATTTATCTGCATCCCTACAAAGTTCGCTTTGAATGGCATTGCTGCTAAATATAGTTTTCCTTATAAAAGCTATTAATCTCTCCATACGATTTTCAACTCTATCGATGATGTACACTTTGAATTTAAGGTATTGACATAAAACATGTAAGCAAAATATCTTGACCCCAGATAACTCCTGAACTCCTGAAATCAGAAATTTAATAACCGTAATTGTTTTACCATATCCTAATTTTTCAAAAAATCTGACCTTTACACAACATCAGATTATCCTGAGAATGTCACAGAAGTGAAAATTAATGTAATCTTTCATTCTCTGCAACCTTCAGCAATTCCTAAACATAAATAGGCACGTAGAGGAATCGCGCAGAACTGAAATTAAACATTGAATTTATCCTAGATCTTTCTGGGATCGGTAAAATTAGTCTCGTTTTCATGTTGCGAGAGGGGATATTGAAAGAAGTACCCAATAATCTTTCATTCATGCCAGATGACGACAAATCCTCTTAAGCCAGTCCTTTCCCGACCCTCTTATACCTTGCTATCCATTACGTTTTCGATTCTTTAGCACTAGAATTTTTGACGATTGAAAGGGGGAGAAACATGGCACCAAGTTATTTCTACATATTGCGTTCTTAATACTCACTAGATTAAGATCTTTCGGCCTTATGGTTCTTAAATCTAAAAATTTAAGGGGCTGGACAAATATTTAATTTATTAAAGTTTTTACTTAACTGAAGTAAAGAATGAATTATAAAAATTAGTAATGTATTTCGGTATAATTTTGGAAGATCCTGAAGTATATTGGGAATAATTCGATTCTTTTACCAACGGAACAATATTTCAGAGATTACCCTTGAATTTTCTGTTATAGAAATCTATTGAAAGAATCGATTCACGTTTTAATGAACTGAAACTGCCGTAACTTGTATAAAACCAAGAAGCTATTTTTAAATTTAACCGATGGGCAATTTTAAAATAGACCATTTTGAATAGCGGAAGTCTAACGAAAGGCTTTATATGAATGAAAAAAACGGGGGATATTTCAACCTAGGGAGAATTAAACTTTAAGAACGGAGATTCAATAAGTGTTCCCTCGGTAATTGCAAGCCTTGTAAGAAAATTTATATAAAACTCTAGAAGCTAATTTTAGATTAAATGCAAAGCGCGCTCTTCAGTTTTACTCCGAGCGTTGCTGTGCTCTTTACAGAGCGAGATGCCTTCTACTAATGCGTTAGTGTCTACAAGTATCATTTATGCGTGCAACTCGGCTATGTTAGCAGTATTCAGAGTTCTCCTGAAATATTCATAGAATAAAGCATCTATTTCCCAGCATACTAAACTTATACTACATATCCACTGGTCTATTTCTGCAATAGTATTAAATATGAAATTCACCCAAAAGTGAACGATTAAACATGCCAGAATTTCTCGAAATTAGTCGCATCACTACCGATAAAGTATACAATATAGGTTACCCACACTGAGACTACAGAATGATAATACATAAGATACTGCATTATAACAGTGAAATAGTAAAACAATTCCAAATTAGAGATAAAAGTTCCAAATTGAAAGTTGCCTCCATGACTTGGACAAAAGAATGAGACAAGTATGAGATGCACTAAATCTTCACACAACTGAATAAGTGCAATGATTTTCCCAATACTGTAACGAAATTTTAAGTTTGGAATTTAAATATTCAAATTTCCAGAAAACATTTAATGAAAGAAACACTGGATTTTAAAACTGAGACTCTAATCCAAAATAAAACACAAGGCAGCTACTATAATTAAACCAGATGGGCATGCATTATTATGATTTCAGGTTGCACCAAATTACATAATTATTGAAAAATAATGAGACTTGCAGTTATTTTAAGCTTCAATATCCAAGTCGCCCTTTAATAACATTTAGAGTATTGTTAGAAACTATTAAAAGAAAGTAAGAATTCCATCTCTTTAGATTCTTTGCATTTTGGATATCCCATTTCTACAAAGATTGCAGTTTTGTAAATATGACCCAGGATTAGACAAACTACCCAACTTTCCAGAACTGGAATGAAGACTTCAGGTTAATTTCAACTTTCCATTACGCTTATAAAACCAGCAGGAGTGGTCTCCAAAACGTCCACATACTCTAATAGACTTACGCCAGAGAAGGCCTTGCACGACATGATGCACAGTAGTAACGAAAAATTAACTTTTGGCTTGAATTTAGCATCTACTGTATCGATCGCGTCATCCTTGGCGAGTTATTTGACAATTAATCTTCGACATGCTTTAATAGTCTCCAAAAATTGGTTTAGTGCTTTAGACACTTTTCTCAACCGATTGAAACAAAGCTGCATTTTTTATCAAAATCCTACAACTTATTTGATATACTTAAATGATTGTTTTTGAATTATAACAATTTCACGTTTCTGAAAGTACAGATAGTTATCTATTGAATTTGGCTCAAAATTCCGAAGTCTAACTTAGAGATGTTAAGTTTTTACCGAGTTTTATCTAGCTCTTTGTAAATGTCTTAACTCGAACAGAAAGGAAGACGGACTTGAAAGAATTTTACTCACGATTTGATAGAAATTTGCAAATTTAGTGTAAAGATCTTATACCAAATTTCAAACGTCTAGCTCAAAGAGTTTTTTTGCCACAGGCAGACATTTTCTAAAAATGTATTCAAACTCAGGGAAGTTTAAAATGAGGAGATTCGTCAAACTCTCGAGTTCGAAATTTGACAATTATTCTTTCTCTTTATACTTCGTATATGAAAATGTTATGCAATAGATTTCATTCTAGATTTTATGATCTTGAAATCTTGATAAAAGTAGGCTAAATCTTACAAATCCATTATTTCCTATTCAAAAAGTCCAGATTAACAGCCTGTACTATCAATACTTTTAAGACTTATTTAAAACCAGACAGTAAGCATTACAATGGCTTGATTAATTTGGTCCATTTCAGAATGACCAAGCAAATGTGGAAATCCAATCCACGAGTTATTTCTACAGGTAATAGAGAGAGCAATTGGAAGAACTCTACAAGATTCATTTCTTTACAGTATCAACATAAGCAGAAAAGTTATACAAAGGGGGGAAGGTAAGAATTAATAAACGATCAAGAATTTGAAGGCATAGATCCAAAGAATGCTCAAGAATTGGATATACAAGAAGCGTAATTGGAAATTAGATATATAAAAAGATTCCCCAGAAAAATTTGGATTTCAATACATAGCAAAGCATTTAATCTTAAATATTTAGAAAAATCCTCTCAATGGATAAGATTCAACGAATTCGCTGTGCTAAACATACCAACTACTTATTCAATAATAAGGAGTTTTTTTTATCTAAATTAATAGTAAAAACATAACACTTATGTATTGTAGTAACTTTTATAGGCATTACTTTAAAAGTTTCTAGAAAGTTCCCATATTTCAAATTTCACAATATATTCTTAGTATTTGATTATGCAGTATTAATGACAAAGTTGAAAGCACATGAAATTGAATAATGAAATAGGGAAAAACTATGAAAAATTTCACCAACATTCATCTAAATTATCGTTGCATTCATTTTACCAAATATTTGAATACAAAATCAATGGCAAAAGTTTGTCTTCCCAATATGAACTTTACAAAACAATTTATAGATTTAGGAATTTAAAAAATTTAAGACCTAAAGCAAGTGCTCTATTCTTTGCAGTTCTATTTCCGCAGACGAGTAGAATTGTTCGGAAATAATTATGAAAAATGAGAAATTTCAATGCATTTCAATATAACTGAAGACTGCTATATGAAAAGTCATTTGAAGCTATCCAATACATTAACTAATGCATCAATAAGTAGACAACCAATAGCACAGATCCAAAATAGTGGAAATTCTGAACTAAATCTACTTTATCCTGATTAAATATGGACTTCCAAAGTCAACTGGAGGCTATGATAGCTGTTGAGTAAACTCCCTGCCGATTTAAGCATTTATGTAACATATGCTATCTTTTTTTACATCAAGCAAATTGTTATGCGATGTCTAAATACGCAATATAATTCAACACTGCAATTTTAAAAGAAACTTTGCCCTCAAAAATCAAAGGCCGCAGCCAAGAACTTCCGACTCGTATGAATTGCTGCATAGGCACTGGGATGGTTAATGTTGAGGCACTCGTCTCGAACGAATGCTAGAATTTTAAAGCTAATGTGTTTATCTTTATAATTGACTTGGGGCATGTTTTTACTTTTCGACTTTAGTTTTGAAAGCGTTTCATAATGCGTGTTTCCTCAATAACTTGATTTATTAGTTATGCTTCCTAATAATTCAATAACTTTGAGCACCTACAAATATTTAATAATATATTATTTCTAACAGCTGATCCATGAAATAAGATGGAAAACTTTTATATCAAACAGAGGGCCAAACTAGATTTGGGAATTTTACGCAAGCCATTAAAATTTTCTAAATTCTTTAGAAGAGCGCTTTTAGTGAAAATATTTTTAAAGGGAAAAATTAAGTTTGCTATAGAAGTAAATTTTATTTCAAAGACTGAAAATACCACAGAACATAAGCGCATGTCAATATCCTCCAAGAATAAGAGTAGGGCAAATTTGAATAGACGTTAAATATGTAGTTAAACGCATCTATAATTACAGAAGTCGCTTAATTTTTGGCTTAATTAATAACATTCTTTGACAATGAAGATGTTAAAAGGTAACCGCTGTTAAATATTTAGCAAATTAGAAATGGTTCTAGACAAAAATTAAAATTCTATTATATTATGAATTAATTCCATCTAGAAAACTGATCAGAAACTGAATAACTGGATGACTTATCAAAAGTAGCTGAGCAGTGATACAAGCCTTCACTGCACAAATAAGTATTCAATTGATATTTTTTTGGAGTTATACGACTAGTTTGTGGAATTTTATTTTACGTGCATTCCTAACAACTCAATGAGCCTCATCCTAACTCAATGAGCCTCATCCTAACTCAATGAGCCTCATCCTAACTCAATGAGCCTCATCCTAACTCAATGAGCCTCATCCTAACTCAATGAGCCTCATCCTAACTCAATGAGCCTCATCCTAACTCAATGAGCCTCATCCTAACTCAATGAGCCTCATCCTAACTCAATGAGCCTCATCCTAACTCAATGAGCCTCATCCTAACTCAATGAGCCTCATCCTAACTCAATGAGCCTCATCCTAACTCAATGAGCCTCATCCTAACTCAATGAGCCTCATCCTAACTCAATGAGCCTCATCCTAACTCAATGAGCCTCATCCTAACTCAATGAGCCTCATCCTAACTCAATGAGCCTCATCCTAACTCAATGAGCCTCATCCTAACTCAATGAGCCTCATCCTAACTCAATGAGCCTCATCCTAACTCAATGAGCCTCATCCTAACTCAATGAGCCTCATCCTAACTCAATGAGCCTCATCCTAACTCAATGAGCCTCATCCTAACTCAATGAGCCTCATCCTAACTCAATGAGCCTCATCCTAACTCAATGAGCCTCATCCTAACTCAATGAGCCTCATCCTAACTCAATGAGCCTCATCCTAACTCAATGAGCCTCATCCTAACTCAATGAGCCTCATCCTAACTCAATGAGCCTCATCCTAACTCAATGAGCCTCATCCTAACTCAATGAGCCTCATCCTAACTCAATGAGCCTCATCCTAACTCAATGAGCCTCATCCTAACTCAATGAGCCTCATCCTAACTCAATGAGCCTCATCCTAACTCAATGAGCCTCATCCTAACTCAATGAGCCTCATCCTAACTCAATGAGCCTCATCCTAACTCAATGAGCCTCATCCTAACTCAATGAGCCTCATCCTAACTCAATGAGCCTCATCCTAACTCAATGAGCCTCATCCTAACTCAATGAGCCTCATCCTAACTCAATGAGCCTCATCCTAACTCAATGAGCCTCATCCTAACTCAATGAGCCTCATCCTAACTCAATGAGCCTCATCCTAACTCAATGAGCCTCATCCTAACTCAATGAGCCTCATCCTAACTCAATGAGCCTCATCCTAACTCAATGAGCCTCATCCTAACTCAATGAGCCTCATCCTAACTCAATGAGCCTCATCCTAACTCAATGAGCCTCATCCTAACTCAATGAGCCTCATCCTAACTCAATGAGCCTCATCCTAACTCAATGAGCCTCATCCTAACTCAATGAGCCTCATCCTAACTCAATGAGCCTCATCCTAACTCAATGAGCCTCATCCTAACTCAATGAGCCTCATCCTAACTCAATGAGCCTCATCCTAACTCAATGAGCCTCATCCTAACTCAATGAGCCTCATCCTAACTCAATGAGCCTCATCCTAACTCAATGAGCCTCATCCTAACTCAATGAGCCTCATCCTAACTCAATGAGCCTCATCCTAACTCAATGAGCCTCATCCTAACTCAATGAGCCTCATCCTAACTCAATGAGCCTCATCCTAACTCAATGAGCCTCATCCTAACTCAATGAGCCTCATCCTAACTCAATGAGCCTCATCCTAACTCAATGAGCCTCATCCTAACTCAATGAGCCTCATCCTAACTCAATGAGCCTCATCCTAACTCAATGAGCCTCATCCTAACTCAATGAGCCTCATCCTAACTCAATGAGCCTCATCCTAACTCAATGAGCCTCATCCTAACTCAATGAGCCTCATCCTAACTCAATGAGCCTCATCCTAACTCAATGAGCCTCATCCTAACTCAATGAGCCTCATCCTAACTCAATGAGCCTCATCCTAACTCAATGAGCCTCATCCTAACTCAATGAGCCTCATCCTAACTCAATGAGCCTCATCCTAACTCAATGAGCCTCATCCTAACTCAATGAGCCTCATCCTAACTCAATGAGCCTCATCCTAACTCAATGAGCCTCATCCTAACTCAATGAGCCTCATCCTAACTCAATGAGCCTCATCCTAACTCGTGAAAGTGACTATTGAAAGCCTATGTTTACTACATGAAAAATGATGTGCATTGTCGTATTTCTGATTTGCTTTTATAATTAGGCATCAAAAGATTGACGTTATCGTTCGATACGTTTTCATTGGGAAATTTCTATTTTTTTTCCACCACACTACCAAAACTGAAAGTATAAATTAAGCTTCTTTTGGGGGTAGAGGGATAAATTGAATTTCGAGTTATGAATATTTTCCCACCCTCTCACCAGCCGGCTGGTATCTAGCCCGTCCTATTTAAGAAAAAGGGGAAGAGGGTGAAATCTTTTATCCTTAATTTAATGTTAAATATATTAAGCCTTTCTATTAAATACCTTACCCTAACAGTGCGCGCGCACTTTCGTTATTTTTATCTGAATCTTTCTAAAATAAGAAGCCTATCTTTATACTTCAGAGATGGAACGAGGGAAAGAAATGAAATTTCTCCTTAACTTTCTGCAACTGAAATGGTGTCCAATTACCTGCCGAGAAGTTATCGAGTTTCGATTTCATGACGCAAGGCTCAGATCTGTGCCAAGATGCGCCACTGCAAACGTATGCTGTACAAGTTATGGTTTCATTAAAGAGCCAAATACGGCCAAACTGTGCCAATCATGGTTTGGAGTTGTAAATTTAATATTAATGGAAGGTCAATGTAATATTAATTTTTGCATTCAACAAATTAAAATGAATATGAAATTCTCTATACTTAAACTTTTAAGATCAATAGTGTTTAAGATAAATTTTCGAATGGGGACGTTGCCTTCGCCAAATCGGTACGAATTTAGTACGCTTGAGAAACCAGCGGAAGTGGCCTCCTCAAAATATTCTCTCATACTCCAATTAAGGGCTATCCCAGAGAACGCCTTGTATCACATTGGCGTACAATAGATACGAAATATTAACTTTGGCGTGAATTTAGTATCTACTGAATTTATCGTGTCATCCTTGGCGAGTGATTTGTCCATTCATTCCTGGGCTGAGGTTAATAGTATTCGAAAGTCTGATTCGTGTCAGACGCATTTTTCCAGCCGTTTCGAAAGAAAATTTTACACGGAATTACACTTGTAGTCTCAAAATCATAAACAAAATGATATATTTAAATCGTCGCGTTTGAGCTATCATACTTACAAGTACAGATAGACGGTCAAGCCATTGTTAAATTTGGCTCAAAATTTGGAAGGTTTCTACTTAACATGCTCAGACTTCCTTTAAATGGATTTCTCTCAAACTTTGATAAAAATCTATATATCCAGTATAAGTACATACCAAATTTCAACTGCCTAGCTCAAAGACGTTTTGAGTTTTGTCACAGACAGATGGAAGTTTCCCAAAAAGGTTTTTCGAATTCATGTAAACCTGAAACGGGGAGGGGAGTCCATCTCGAGTTCGAATTTTTAGCGATTGTTATACTTTATACTACATATGCGATAGCGTAAAAATGATTGACGATTAAAATCGAGACCTTCGGATAAAAAATTAAGTAAATCGACGTGGGTTGTTGAACAGCGATTACTAGAAAGTTAGTGAAACGGGTTTGGTTAGTACAAAATCGATTCATTTTCACTTCAAGCTCTGGTACAGGAAGATAAATCCAGAAAGTAGGCAACATTGATAGAATGAAGTGCAATTTATTAGAGATTTATGGATTCTGGTCATGAATTAAATATAATGGTGAAAAAATTCCTTCATTGAAGTATTTGCAATTTTATGTAAATGAAACATTCTTCCCGCACCTAATGTTACTGATGAAGGATTTTGCAAGAGTGGATTGAGAATTGTGTTCCTGCCATTTTACATTCAGTTCTCTAAACGCATTGTTACTGGTTATTTGAAGTTTCAAAGATTTCGTTATCGTTAAAGATGAGCATTAGACGCATAGTTAAAGGGTCGGAAAATTTATATTTCCATCTTAATTCCATGTCTTTACTTCTGTATTATTCTGGTAGACACAATATTAATTTTTGAGCTCTAATTTCAGAATTGTAATTCAGTGACACTTTCTCACAGTTGAAAATTAATAACAATGGCTTAAGCATTTCCTATTCCGAGGCAAAATTTTTCTAGGAGAAAAGTGGAATCGAGAGGGGGAAAATTGTACAATTTACGAATTTTCACTAAAATTAATATTCGATTTTAAGTTAATAAATTTCAGAGTATTTAATTCGAAAATTAATGTCACCATTTATCCAATTTAGCCGTGTGTAAACTTGCACACACTTTTAACATGCTTCATATTTACATTCTTGGCTCCGAAATTAAAAATTACTTGAAGAGTCATGACTTAAGTCTTTAAACACAAGTCAAATGACTTGAAGTCAATTTTATTCAATTTCATAAGTATTGAATTTTTTCAATCGGACGAATTTAATATCCAATACTGTTCGGTGCTCAAAGTATTGAGTTTCTTGGATTGAATTTCTTTTATTCAACGGTATGTTGTGGATACTTTACTATAATTTAAACCGGTTTCAAATTTATGTTTTTATATTTACATGGTCTATCAAAACACAAGACAAGATATCGTATTCTTCACAGACAATAGAATTTTATTGATGCGTCGAGTCTTGTTTACTACTATTTGGAGCAGCCGCTTATAGTAGGATTAGTTTTGAATTCTAACTTTAATGGAATGAAGATTTTTTTGGTGGGGGGGGGAGAATGTAAATTTCTTTCCTAGAATATTTAAGTATGTTTGAATTCCAGATAGAAAATGGAGAAATTCATTGAGAGCATTACTTGTAAAAAGTCTTTTGAGTGTTATGAAGTGAGGGATCAGATCAACTTTCCAGATGTTTCTCGCTTCAAATGATTGGAACCTGAATAGACACCCGAATTCGAAGGCCTGAGGACTTCATATAGAAGATTCAATTATAGAAATTATGTACACAGATTTCTCTAACATAAAGGCCAAATGCCTCATTGAAGCATGCTCCACCAATTAGAAAATAGATCCGAGTTCGATTTTGTTCCCATAATCGTAATTTTTTTATATTTCTTTCAAATACACAAATTGCTTCGATAAAAAATTGTCAGAAAAAACCAAAAATCAGGATTATCACAATACAAGTCCTCAGTGTCAAAGCATAAAATGTCCTCAATGTCAAAGCATAAAATGTCCTCAATGTCAAAGCATCAAACGGCTTCTATGTTAACTGCAACCTTAATTTAGAAATTCATGCTCAGACTATTTACTACTGCTCTTATTGTACTGTTGAGGATTTTTGGAACAACTTCCTATAATAGAAACACTATTGAATTATCAATTCCTACAATCTTAAGAATTCTGAAGTTGAATACTGAAACACCCGAGTTCATTTTTCAGAGAAATTCACTGAATACCGTCAAAAATCGCTATGATAGCCCATTTTATCAGGAGCTGATGCACAAAAGTAATTCTCCGACTTCCTTTAAGAATTCCAAAATATGTCTCTTTGCTCAAAAGCCTTCCCAGCGACTTACTCTAAAGAGGAGCCGCTTGACAAGAGGCTGAATCGCCATATTTTAATCGAAGTATTTCGAGCCTTCAGAACTGGAAAAATATTCCTACACTACTTCGTAATGAACTACACATGCCACTTAGAAGGATTAACATAATGAAAATTAGACATCTAATGGACAAAAGAGAAGGAAAGTAATTTGAACTTCTGTATCAAGATCTTTTGCATTCAACTGCAAAAGATTGCAATTTTTGTTAACAAGATTTGAAATTCCGTTTAGACTAAGAAATCTACTGCCATAGAAGTCTGATCAAATATTAAAGAGCACTTGCAAAGACAGTCTACAATTGGAATTTAGAATCAAGCTCTTCAAGTATTCATTGCACATGCTCATTTTACGCAAATTTATTATCTTTAGAAACCTCCTATTTTGGATAACGTACTATGAAGATTTCTTAAATAATCCAGACAATCTTAAACTATGCTTAGAAATATTTTTGAAGTCAAAAAATATTACCATGTTCAATTCGATTACTTGGGACCTTCTGGACTGGATTTTCAGAAGAAACTTTCCGAACTGCTTGGGAAGAGCAAACAAGTCGAAGCTTGAAATTTGGGGATTTCAGGACCAACAGATACTAAAGGAACTTATCTGGTCAGGTTCCTCGGACAGCAGCTTGCAGTATATACATTTGGTTATGAAAGAACCAACAATCCTAAAAAGAAATAGCTTTATTTAAACCTCTATACATGTAAGATTGAGAAAAATTAAAATATTATGAAGTTTAACGAGATTAAATTTAATCTACCAAACATTACTTAATCGTGTCTGAACTATAATAACATTGTGAACGTCAAAAAATTCGAACTCCAGATTTTTACGAATCTATGCTTTAAGCTATTCCGCATCTGAAAAACATTTTCGGAATTTTTACTTGAACACTTGTAAACCAAGTTTGGTATGTGGTCTTTACATATCTTGTAAATATCACTCTATTTCTACAAAATTTGATACGAAAACGAATGAATACGATAACTACAGAACGTAAAGGCTAGATACATAAAATTTGGTATATAGAATTAGCATTTAAAGTGTAGAATTCAAATGTAAAATTTCAAAATAATTGAGAACTGATCAGTCTATTGAGATTTTATCATTTCAGTACTTTTCTATGGATGTAAAAGTGAACTCTGTGCCATAAACGTCGCATTTATATCAAATGTTATTTGTCTATGTAATCGTATTAAAATTGAAGTTTTGCCGAATTTCGGCTTCAGTCGAGCAAAGAATCTATTTCTGGATACATTGTTTATAGAAAAAATTCTCTTCTGAAGAGTAAGACTCATAGGTGTTGAAAATAAAGTTGAGCACCCGTGGAGTTCAATCTCGCCCAAATTCAACAATTATATGCGTAGGAAACGGTGGGCGTGACAATTAAGTGGAAATTATGCGAGAAAATTTCCGCAAGACTCCGTCCAGTTGGTTATCTGTACACAGTATGCATACCAGTTAGATACCAAACAGTTAAAATTATTTGGGATTGCAAAAATTATGTCAATAGGCGTGTGATTTTAGAAATCTCGAGTCAACCTAGGTGACCAGTTCTTCGAACTCGATAAAATAAATTTTATCTTAATGAAATTGCTATTTAAAATTATATTTAAGCCGTAAACATTTTTATTTGTTAGATATGTGCGTAAATGAAAAAAACGACGAAATGACTCCAGAGGGGGATTCTGGGGTTATATCGAAATTTTATATTTTGGGAGCTCCAAAAGTTGAAGCGCGGTATGGAGCAAATAGTTTTCATCCAACAAAAATTGGAGTGGCCTTCTCCAAACTCATTTGATAAACGTTATACTTTCTCATAAAACAACCTTGGACAAAATACGCCAATATTTTGCATGGTATTGGTGATCAATAGTTACTAAATATTAATCTTTGGCATAACTGGCACATTATTTTCTCGTATACGATGTGTAGAAAAAGTATTGTAATCGTCAAAAAATTCAAATTCGAAATTGATGAATCCCCACATTTTAGAAATCGAATTAGATAAAAAATTTTGTAATTATCAGTCCATCCGTCCGTGTTCTTCCATCCTTAAATCTATATAGCATAACTGAAAAAGCTTTAAGTTAGACGTATGAAAACTTATTCTTCGGAGTAAACTAACTTAATTTTAGCAAAGTTGACATTGAAATTTTATGTCGAGGCATAAAGTTGAAAAAAGCAGTTTCCTTAAAATAACTTATTGATTATAAACTATAAAGTCAATGTGCTCATTTCTGGTGAAATCAAAATATGATAAATGTTAAAATCAAAGTTCAAATTACCATTTCCAGATCTTGAACAGATTCGAACCATTCATCTTTTGTCTAATATTTAAACGAACTTAAAGAAACCGTCTTACAACAAACCAGTTGCCCACAATTAACTACTCTTCCGCCTAGACCGAAGAGCTTAAACCACTTCTCGTATTCCGTCTAAAAAGTACTTACACGAGGCGAGTTTAAATAGTAGCAAAAGCGAGTTTGCAAATTGTACAGACTAAGTCTATGGCAAAGGATACCGACGTGCTCTGATTGGTGTAAGCCTTGACATCTTTTTGCCAAAAAGATGCCATACCGAAATATATTGGAATAAAAATAAATAAAATATGTAAATTTATCCCCCCCCCCTATTTTTTACAGTTTACATGTAATATTAATCTGGAACACATACACAGCAGAAAAGATCAAATCCTGAAACCTAAATTCAGGAAATATAAAAATTACAATTTACTAAAAATATTTTTTGTGTGTTTCTTCTTAATATTATTATGATATAACTAAAAAAATTAGCTACGGAATCACATATTCCGTTAATGCTTACATATTTGTACGTTTTGGGCATTAAGTAATCATCTCCCGATATGTAGTTGATGGGAAGTAACAAACGTTCAGCAACAAGTTTCAATGCCTGCATAAATTATTTAATAAAGGCACGAAAATCATAGAATAAGAATTATTTATCATCATATGTTGAGTAATTACTTTCATATAGTTTTTATACTTCTGCGCATAAATAACATTAGTTACTTGTATTACTAGTATTATTAGAAATATTAATTAGTATTAGTAGCATTACTAATAATATTTAGAGAAAACAATTATATTAATAAAAATTAGATCGTGTTGATATTCACTTGTATCTTCCATAAAACTAATGAAAGGAACAAGGTTTGAGCCTAATAAACGAACACTACACTATTATGAGTGCAAAACATTGCCAAAAAGATGCCAAGGCTTAAACCAATCAGAGCACGTCGGTATCCTTTGCCATAGACTTAGTCTGTACAATTTGCGAACTCGCGTAGCAAAATTTGCATTGCAGTTGTTGCCAACCACAAATCACGAAACTTGCAAAAAGGTCGGAATCAGTTTACTTGAAATCATGGCGCGGAATTGGAAAAACACAAGGACACCATAAAAATTCGGATCGGAAAGAGATTTTAGTATAGATTGTTTCCAAATGTCCAACAAAAACTGATACAGTTTTTATACGAGATTTAGATTTCAGTCAAATTTTGAACAAAATCCCTTCAGTGGATGTCTGTTCGAATTTAAGTTAACGCGGTAATTACAAAGAGATGGGATTTAAAAATGGATCAAATTCGGTACACAGATTTAACCTCTATATGAAATTTTGAGCCAAATCCAAGTTGTGATTTGTCGATTTATACTTTCAGAAACATGTAAACTTGACTTAAGTAAAAAATTTGGCATGTGATTGTGACTACAAGTGTAGACTTTCTTTCACACGGTAGAAAAAATTGCATATAAACAAATTAGATTTTCAAATACTCTTTTACCTCATCCCAAGAATTAATCGGCAAAATACTCGCCAAAGAACACAAGACAGATTCAGTAAAAAGGGCAGACTGATGTCAAGAGTTAATATTTCGTAACTAGTACACTAATCCCTTGAAAGGCATTCTCTGAGTTTGACTAGGATTACTTTTGTTCAGTGGTACAAAGACCAATTTGTCGTTCGTTATTTTTCAAATTAAATTTAATAAACATTGTTAAAAGCAAGTCATTTTAAGTCTAATTTCACTAAGTAAAACATTGCCGGCCCCAAGGGTGTCAAATAACAACGATATGTGCTTCAAAGTGGCTTGAAGTAAAAAGTTTTTGCATATACATAACACATGTTTAACGCTTAAAATACAATTGCGCATGTTACATCTCTCGTAAAAAACTTATTGGAGAGCGTGTGAGAAAATTTCGGGGAACTATTCCTTCTGGTTGCTAACCGATTGAAACAAGTTTGACGGATATAAATGTAATCTGAAAACAATAGAATGTTGTATACGATCTTAAATTATTGCGTTTCTATGCATGCGAAAGTACAGATCGATAAAAGCCAAATTTGGAGACAAATTCAATTCCAAATTTTATCCGAATCTATGTTTTAGATACTAAACCCGTGTATTAAACTACGTTGGCTGGCACTTACCTATGCGTTGGTTCTTTAAGTTTATTTTTATTATTTACTGCGTTCGTTTTACTCGGATAGCTGAGGAATAACTTTCTCCGAATGGATTTTGTTCAAAATTTGATAGAACTATAAATTTGAAATCTATTTCCGTACCAAATTCATCTGTTTAGCTCAAAGTGTCTGAATTTATTTTCACAGAAAAACGGGAATAATGCCAAAAATGCGATTTGGATTTAAAAATATAAAAGATTCGTGAAAAGTTTCGAATTGAGTTTTTTTGCAAATTGAAATACTTTGTATGAGAAAGTCAAGTTTGATGAAATCGGCGTAATGGTTGTGGTTTGAAGATTATCATGGCTTTCGTCAGAAAATGAAAGCGCGAGAAAAATCTCACGCTATATTATATTCTAATCATGCTAATTTAATATATCTGAGCTACTGCCAAGCTACCAAACTTGTCAGAAATATACTTTAGAGGACGGAAATCGCACTTCGGGGAAAGATGCAAATTTTAATCAGAATTTTCATTAACTGAAAATGAAGCGAAATATCAGTATCTTTCCTCTATGACTTCCGAAAATATCGCACAAATGATTTTTTGCATCATTTTAAAGTTCAAAAAAATCTTAAATTATACCAATGTTAACTTATAAATTAAATTTCTACTTTTAATGAATTTTAAAGAAAATATTTTAACTGTTCAAATAATTTATTTCGCAAAGAAATGAAGTACGTAGAAAAAAGTTCTAATTATCGGGTTGCAATTACGCTGGTAAAAACTCTAGTTAAAAGACTGAGTTAACCCTTTCTGAAATTTTAACCTAAAAATGCGATTTTTAACATTTTTAGGCATTGCTGTCTGTATTATATAGAATATGAAATGCGATATTTTCTAAAAACAAAATACGAGAAAAAGATTTGTGATTTAATATGGGTATCTGTTTAATATTTCATTCTTATTTAAGGTATATATAGCTTAACACATAGGATATCCACACTAATCAAGTTCCAACAGCTAATTTCTACCACTTGAATAGATGCATACGCGAATTAGTCTAAATGAGATTTTATATAGTGTGAATCAAATATTTCTATAAATTACGTTTATGCAGATTTTTTTACACACTTGAAAAAAATTTTATACTTATCCTATATTCTATAAGTTATTTAATAAAATATGACTGAGACATTAATATTTAAAATTCCACTCTTTTGCAATTAAGATGTATTAAGTTATGAAAGTTTGAACGCCTATTCTATAAAAACTCGCCGACTTTTATACTATTCAGGGCTTGGATTTTCCAAAGCAGATTGTCTAAAATAATGCAATTGATAATCTTAAAATATTGATATTCAAAGCATTACGACTTGATCAGGCTTGGTCTCGGAAGACAACCGTTAGACGCAAGATAATTTTTCTACGCTTAAAATACTTTATACTTCATATGAAAAACAAACATGGAGTCACAGTTAAAAAATAAACACTTCCACCAAGCACATGCAGCAAACTCATTTAGTAACATACTTGGTATGATTTTTTCAATAAGTAGCATTAGCAATTCAATCTATTCTCATTTTAGAAGATAATTTTACGCAAGCTGCTTAAATACAACATTCAGAATTTAGGCTTGAAATATGCGAGGAATTACGGCAAAGTATAAATTATGAACAAAACAAAATAAAGAATAATGTTTATCAGTTTACTCACCGTCGTATTCGTCCAGTATAGCTCAGTGCATCCCCCGATCCACCTTTATCCTTGATGCAACTAGAATAACACCAGCAGATGGTTACGGAAGTCTGCTTCCATTTCGTTTTGGCATTAACTTTATATTAGTCGATTCTTGCATAGTAAGTCTTATAAAATCCCAGAATTTATTCGGAATTTCTCGACTAACCAAGTATCCAGGCAATAGCAGATGAGATGACTGATTGAATAACCTGAAAAGAACGGAAATACATCAGTGAAACGTGTTTAAACTGTTCACAATTTAAAGATATAGAAAATTGCATGATCCTTAAAGGGATCTCAGTTTATAAAACCATTGGCACAGTAATTTTGCTAATCAGACGATTCAACTTATTTGGGCATTATTTTAATTTATATGAAAAAGGGCATTTGGGTACTGAAGCGTTTTAGTGATTTGCCTTTTAAATTTATATTTTTACTTAATTGCAGATTAAAAATTAAAAATTTAGTAATTCAATGCACGAGTTAATCATCGTTAGCGAAACGATTAATAAAGAATTAAAAACACAGCATACTGGTGTTGAATTGATTCTAAATAATCAATGAGTTTTTTTTATGTAGAACAAATGCTTGACAAAACATGCGGAAGTGTCTTCAAGAAATTCCCCAATACGGATGTTATTCTCCAGCCCTAGCATTAAAATTGTGAACCATTGTTAAGATCATGACCGCCACGATTTTTTTTTATTTGAAGTCCGCATATGACCGTTTTGTACTTCAATATTATAGTGAACTGAGAATGGAAGGATTTTTCGTCGATCGTAATGAAAATCGTTAGAAACTCGATTTTAGTACGAAAATCACATGCCAGATTTCATCTTACTAAAATGTTGCGTTTTTATCGCATCATAGAAGTAAATATACTTACTAACAGTCAACCCATTGACTGATGAGTTTCAAGATTTGACAGATAATTTAGATGTTAAAATTGCACCAAATATCAAGCGTCTACCTTTTTATGCTGCATAGCTGTTGTGTTGCACTCCAACAGATGGTCTGTGAATGGTTTTGGTACAAAATTTAATCGAGATCGTAAAATTTTGAGCGACGTTTCATTGTATCTCAACGAGTTTCGATTATGGCCATATACAGACATTTCTAAACAGTTACCGAACTCGTGGAAGACTGAAAAATGACAATTCATCAAAAACTTGAGTTCGAATTTTAGCGATTATAATGAGCTATGAGAAATGGCATGATAAATTAAAACTCATCAAAATGCAAAGTATAACTGATTAGATGCGACATAATCCAATCATTCAACTGCCCCTAGAAACTTCATTTAATTGAAATTCTTCAGGAACAAAATGTAATGGATGAATGCAAAGGGTATAATTTTGAAATGTGAACTCCACACAAAATTTCTACATAAATAATTGAGCAATCAACAATGTTAGTGGTATTTTCCCCTTGTAACCATACATTGCATTTTCGACATCAGAATGGCTCGGTTTGGCCCGTTTATCTTCAAAGAATAACACTATGCTTGCATAAAAAACCTTTGCATTCAATGCATTAGATAAGCTACAAAGCTCGCATTATAGTTTTAGGCAAATTTTTTAAACGATATCTGCAACATTTCAGCCTCATATGCCCAAAGGATCGTGACTTGCAATTCTCAATGACGAATACAGGCGCTTTCAGGTTTTAATTTGATGGGAATATTGCTTTCGTTTTATGTTGAATCTCGTAAATACAACTTGACGCTCATGATTCTCTCCTCAACTGAAGCATGCTCTTAATGAAGCATAATTCCATGACTTCGTTTAAAGGTTTATTAAGTTTCTCAAAATTAAGTTTCCGAGTAATTATTTCAAATTTCAAGTTATCTTAAGGTAATGCAATTACAGTTTGTTTCAGGATTAGCAGAAGCTTTTTCCTTAAGCTGCGTTTTGCTTAAGAAATGGGAGAAAGTCATGCGATTGCTCTTTGATGAAACAATACAAATGGTTTGAATATCATTACTATAATGAAATGTAAGAAAAACTAAGTTATTTTGAAAACTGTCAAAATTAAGAAAACTGGTATGGCAATAAGATTTCCTTAAGCGATTTTAATTTTAAAAAGAAGCAGAAACAATTTTTGCTTCGATGTTTTAGGAAATTATGACCCAAGAAAATTCAAGTTTCATTTAGTATGCAATTCAAGTTCCATAAAACAACTTGGAGATAAACCTTTTCATCTTACAAAGTATACCTGTGGCGAATTTTATAGTTTAATGGCTGTCCTGTAAACTTACGGCACACATATATACACTTCCTTTTTAAGTATAAATTTCAAATTTCAAGAGAAAACGAGCCAAGATAAAAAAAAAAAAAAAAAAAAAAAAACTTATAATTGAGACTAGTTTGAGATATTAGGTTTATTAAAAAAATGGAACGTTTGAATTCGATTTTTCAAATTCTCGTAATTTTATAGATTCAGTGGAGGATAAAATTCAGTTAGAAATCAAATTAGAAATAAATATTAGGTTTACAGCCAAAGAATCAAAAAGAAATATATAAATAATCCGGCCTGAAGACTTTCTCAAGGGTCACCCTCAGGCAAGGATTCAAACCAGATATTTTTCTGTGAGGGATCTGACTTTCGTCCAACAAACTGACCCCTTGTGACACAAAAATCTCAGGAAATTGAGGTTTTGGTGATAAAATACCACAGCAGAAACAAAAACATGAAAATAGAATCAAATTCATTTAAATAAGAAATCAAAACACTTACAATTTGAAAGTAAAATTCCAAAAGACAGTGAGGCAAAAAAATTGTTAGTGCAATTACACTTCGATAAATTAAACTAAATATAATTTTACCGTGTTTAAAGCTATATACGCCTACCACGTTTCGTCATAATGCATCGTCATCATAATTGAAGCGCCATCTATTGAGTTAAAATTCAAAGTGAATAAACTGGAGGAAGTCAGAAATTAGATAAACTTTGTTCTACAAACTAAATATTGCTTTCTTCTACATTTCTTCTCTTTCTCTATATTGCAAAAGTTTTTGGAAAATTCATTAGTAGTTAAGTTTTTAATGATATTGTTGCTTCAATACAAGAAATTTTTACTACAAATTTTTTTAAACTTGTGAAATTGCAAGAACAAATTTTTGAAAATTTTCGAGTCTAAATTAGAATGGTAATTACCAAATATAATCATCTTAAAGTTAAATTCATCCCTTTTATCATAAATAAATATTAAAATTTTTCCATTAGAAATTTCTATATTTAAATCTAAATAGTTAGTTTTAACTCAAACGAAAATCAACTTGGAGTTAAATCTTTTGGGTAACAATAACAATATTAAGTCATCAATATATCTCCACCCTTTTATTAAGTTGTGTTTAATTATTTCTATTTATTAAGTTATGTTTAATTATTTCTATGTCATAATGATGTAGGAAAATATTGGCTAAAGCACTTGAAAAAGCTGTTCCCATTGGAATTCCCTTTACTTTTTATAAAAATTTATTCCGTTAAAAACGTAGTTTTCTCTAATATTAAATTGACGTAACTCTAGCCAATTACTTTTTGTAATAATATCTATTTAAATATTCGTCATATACAATCTTCATATTCATCTTTAATTTTATCTAGGATAATTTTCAAGTATTTAAAGAAATGTTTTCCCGTATAGTAAATGTAACTGCCGTGCTACAAGTTACTAATTTAAATTTTATTGGGTTTTTTATGAAATTTTACTGTTGGGAACAAGTAAGGATAGTTTAAAAAGCAAGTCTTAATTTTAGTTTTTGTGGTGAAAGCTAGCCTCCTTTTATCCAATTCCTTTTCCCGGTACTATTTAATTTGTAAATCGAATTAGAGTTATATTCGATTTAAATTAGAAGTTCTTTATAATAATATTTACAAATTAAATCGAAATTATTTGCCGATTTATCTATTACTGTAATAATAAACCTCTTTTAAATTATTTCTTTTTTCAATGACTTGTTAAAATAAATTCCTCGTTCTTTAATTCTAACGTCATCTGCATTGAATTTTGTTTTAATTTCTTCTAAAATCCTTACTTTCCCTTCTCTGAAACCTTCTGGGGGCCAAAGGTATTTCCTAGATAATTTAGAAATAAAAATATCCAAATCTTGTCGGATAGAAATTAAGTTTTTAATGTTTACTTTTTCTCTCAATCTAAATTGTTCCCTTTCCATTAGATCTCTTAAAGAGTTGGAATCTATAATTTCAAAATTCCCTGTTATAATATGTCCTTTGCCGGCATCTACATAATCTTTATAAATGTCTTTGATAGAATTACAATCCGTTTTGTTTATCTTATTTAAATTTTTGCTATAGTAATTATAGCTACAGATTCTTTTCCTTTAAGTTGCTGAATAACTAAATGCTATTGAGACAATTGCATTATCCTTTAAAAGAAAAAATTCTTTACTGTTGTGCATAATTTTAGGTAACTTTAGGTTTTCGAAGCAAATATCCAAAAATCTCACTACACAGTACTCTTTATTTAAATTACTTTTATTTTTCAATAGTAAATCGTTTTTTCCTATATTAAGCTTGAATTTGATTAGATCTATGATTATGAATTTAGTGAAAGAATTTTCAAATTTTAAATCTTCAAATTTGTTATTAATAAACCATCTAATTTTATTTTCTAAAGCCAAAGAGATATTTCTTAATTTTAAGAATGTTCTCATTACGTTCCAAGTTAAAAAATTCTGAAATTCCTCGAATATTATACCAAATTTGCCGTCTCCACCTTTTCCTTTCTTAAATCTCTTGTTTTCCTTATCTAGAAAGTCTTTAAAGATGTTGTTTGTTATAAATACAAATGTTATCCAAATCCCCGTAACCTTCTCCATTTAACTTAATAGCAAGTCCATAAATAAACAATGTTTTAAGATTACATATATAAATATTTTCCAAGTCTAGTCCTTCTGTTTAAATCCATATTATCTTCCAGAATGTAAATATTAATATTATCAAAATTATGACATTGGAAGTGTAGTAGCTCATAGTCAAAAGACTCATTTTTAATGACGTTTTTAATAGCAGATTTGTGGTCATTTATTCGTTTATTTAGTTCAGTACTAGTTTGTCCTATATAGTTCAAATTACATTCTCTACAATTCAACGAATAAATAAGATTTGTTTTTACAGAATAATTCCAGATTTGTCATTTCGTTTTTAATTTGTTCTTTATTAGCTAGTGGACAAGTCTTACATTTTTTGCTATCACTAACTCGATATTTTTTTGTATTTTAAAATTTTTTCGAGCAAAACAGTTGTGCAAGTACCTTTTTATCTGTGGATGCCCCAAGCACAAAGCTACCCACAGTAACCCTTGGTAAGGCGCGCGACAGGCCATGCGCTATGAGCAATTGACCTTTGAATAATTTTAATTTATTGGTACCTGAAAGGAAAGAAATCTTACCTCAACAAACCAGAATCCTTGAATCAAATCCAAAAGCGAAAATATTTTTATTTTTAAAGAATGCATTTAGTGGAAAAGCGCTAATACAGCATAATTCCAGCCAGATGCAGGAATAAGAAACTATCAATCCGAAATAATCAATATGAAAATTCACCTATATAATATTCCCCGAATCCATATAATAAAACATACATTTGTATTTAGAGAGAGCTAATGCTGCTATAACTAAAACCCAAATGAACTTGACCAAATTAGAAATAAATATTAAGTTTACAGCCAAAGAATAATACGAGATATTAGAAGGTTTATTAAAAAAATTGATCGGAATATGTTCGAATTCGATTTTTCAAGTTCTCGTAATTCTATAGATTCAGTGGAGAAATAGAATGCAGTTAGAAAGTTACCGTTTTACATTTGCGAACTAAATATTGCACATACTGATCTAGACATAAAGGTTTTGAACTTAAAGGTTGTGACCCAAATGGACAAGCAGATTGTCGGGATATGCCGTTGAAACTTTTAATTGATAAATTTCTTATTCGAATCTCAATTAAAAATTCTTCAACAACAAAACAATTGTTATAAGCCAATAACTGTAGCTTAATCCACAGATTTAGCTTAAATAAGATGAGTAAAAGAGTAAGTGCTCAAAAGACGCCAAAAAGTGTCGAAAATGAGATTAAATTAATTTTCAGAACAATGGTTCACAATTACCAGTTTGGCATTCAATAAAATTGCATAACAAAACGTTACAAACGCGGATACATATTATACGCTGGCTGAGAATGAATGTTCTATAGATAACTAATTACAGGAACATTAAAAACTATCGTCATATATTATTCACTTTCATTTGTAGCAAAATATTTACAGGGTTATGAAAAAAATTGACTTATCATAAAAATTAGTTGCAAAAAAACGAAAATTTTCAGAACGGCGATGGTCTACAATTATCAGTTCATAACCTAAAGCTAAGCATCACAAGACATCCGAAACATACTAAATATTTACCGAATATAATAAACAACTTACGAGAGAAGCACGAGAAAAATTGCCTTATTCAGATTAACAGGAGTCTGTCTCAATCCCAAGGCAGTCGAAGTTTGCTTTTTCAAGATTCAGACGAAGTCGAAGTGAGACAACACTATACCAAAAATCTTTGCAACTAATAATCTATTTCACTATGCCACGTCACTACGTCTTCATTATGTCTACGTCACTATTCAATATTAACACGATACCAACTATTATCGACGCTTTGGGAGAAAAAGACAAATAGAAAAAAAAAACCGCATCTGAAATCTCTTCTTTTATAGTAGAAGAATATAATTGCAACCTGGCTTATTTTCTGTAATTAATTTCTCCCGAGCGGCCCAAATCAATGGGCTAGAGCATAACTCCCTAAGCTATGGGTCCAGGTTCTAATCATGATTGTTTGAAAACTTTTTATGCTATTAAAATTTCGTCATGCAATATGAATTTGCAATATGGATTTTTTTTATTTATTAAGTTACGATAAATAATTCCATTTAATTCTAAGAATTTCATTCCAGTTTTACAAATAAGCCCAATAAACTATATTTCTTTTTAAATTCTTTTATTGCAGATCAGTTATTTGTTTTTCTTTAAAATTTCATTGATTATGAATACACTTGAGAACGCCAATAATATGAACTCAAATGAGGCTACATTTGTAAAAAGTATTTGAAGCCCTGGTAAAGAACTCCAGGATAGAATAATATTCTATTATTTTGTTCGTGACTTTTTAGAATTTAAGAAAGAATTTTGAAATCAACAACAAAAAGATGCGTTAAATACTAAATCGTAATAATAAATAAATACTAAATGCTTAATAAGACAAATCGCAATCTAGAAGGCAATTATAAACAACAGAACTTGACATTATACACTATACACTAAAAGTATTTGGACACCCATGTAAATGAGATTATCTGCGGTCCTGATCGACGTCACATTTTCTGTACTTAAATATCGTGTAGGATCCAGCAAGGGCATTAGTCACATGTGAGATGCCAAGAAATTCAGCTGTGTCTGACTTCGAGGAAGGCGTGATTGTAGGATATCATTGAAATGGGCTATTCTTGAAAGGCATATGTAGGGAGTTAAACATTCCAAAATAGTCAATAGCTTTTGTAGTTAGGGAGTGGAAGGTGAGTGATAGTTGACAGATGTACTTCAACCAGCAGATAACGCGAATAAGAGGTAGACTGTACCAAACCAAGGGCGTACAGACTCGAGGAGTCCATTAAGTATCTGCGACTATTTATTTAATGAACAACAAACGCATGGAAGCCCATTTGCTTCGTTTCCATAGTCTGTTGCCGCCCATAAGCTTTCGAATATAAAATCCAACTAGCGCTGGTTCAAAGCACGTCAGAATTGTATCCTAAATTAGTGGAAATGTGTTCTCTATAATAATGGATTAAGGTTCGGTTGGGTGACAGCCTAGGTTTGGAATATGCATGGAGAACGCTTTTTCCAGAAAATATTGTGCTTACAGTAAAGCTTGGAGGAGGAATTGTAATCTCGGGGTACTTCTCGTGGTATGGACTAGGACCCTTGATCCCAATTCATGGTAAGCTCGGCTCCGACTGCACTACTTTGACCGGAAATGTGCTTCATTGCAATTTTAAGAGTGGGATCACTGTTATTTCTATAATGACAATATCACTTATTATAATGACAATATTGGTAAATAACACCCGAAATCTACTTCAACTAGTTTCATTTTTTTGGGGCATGATAATGATTTTAGGTGAAATTTTTTCGATAAAATGTATATTGTAAAAATCGTTATGTACGTGTCGATATGTATGTCACATATTGTTATATGTGACATACATTGTGATATGTTATCACATGCTATGTATATCGAGCAGACTTTTGGACCTGGAGCAGATATATTTGGAGATATAACTTGGTAATATTTTTAAGTACGTTTGCTCTTTCCAATAATATAATTTAATATACTCATTAAGGTTCTATAACTGTGTCATGTCAACATTGTCCCATACGTAAAGCAATTACTGGTTTGATACAATGACAATATTTAAAATCTGCGAGTGTAAAATAGTGTCACGATACGATATTTCAAACAAAATACGATATTCCTGGGGGAAAATTTGATTTTTTTTTTTAATAGTTAGACATGTTTTATGCACCAAAAAAGAATAAATTATCTAAAAAACTGCTTGCTTTGTAAGTGAAGTTGGTTTTCATAATGACTTCTAGATTATGCCCCTTTTTTATGTAACCATAAGAATGACTTACAGATTATTTCCGAACTTGTCAGTTACTTAAAAATTACCTTTAGACTCTGTAAATCTAATATTTTCATATCGTTCATTAATAGTGCTGCGAGGTAATTTTTATGTAAAAACATGTAAAATGTCTAACATTCAACAAGAAACTCGTGATGATGAACAAAAGGGAATCATCAAAGGCGTTTCGCAAAGTAGAAAAGCAAAAAGTAAATTATTTCTTAATTTCTACTTTCAGGGTGATTTTTTTTATTTAAAAATCACTATATTTCATGCTTTTTTTCTATCGGATTTATTACTCGTATCTTATATCTTGCTTTAATGCAACTATTTAATTATTTTGCATTCAGATATTATTTGTAAATAAACAATATCAAGAACAAAATATTTAAGTTTCAAAAATCTAAGATTTTGAAAAAGCGTATGTAAAATATTTAAAATCTATTTAATGACAGGACGAAAACTAATATTCTTTATTAGATTAATTTTTAAAAAAATTGTAAACATACAATCTAAGATAGATATGCTGCACGAAAACAAGAAATAACTTTACAAAAATAAGCAAGAAATTGAAAATAAACAAGACAAAGTTGGAAAACAGATCGCGTTTTATGCTTTTTTATAATTTCAATATTGAAATTCTCAGTTTTGGTTTAAACTTTCTTGACCCATCTGGAGTACTTAACGTCATTTGAAACTAAACACTAATGAAGTTTTTTAGTATTCTGTTCAGTGACGCAGCTGATATTTCAGTCTGCCTTTCAAGATATCAATTAGCTTTAAAAAAAAATGAAGGCTGAAAGCAAAGAGTAGAAGAGCTTTGTGTGTTCTTAAATCAATAATAAAAAAAAGCTGACTAAAAGACTGACTTAGAAAAGATGGGATATTATTGCCGAGTTTTAATCTTTCTCCAGAACGAATTATATAAATGTAGGAAAGTATAACGAAATTATAGAAGAATGTTAAGAGTTACATTTTGAAAGTATTAAATGGCAACAGCTTTTGGCGCTTAGCTTATTAACCAGGAATATTGACTACGTTTATTTTCAGTTGAATCTCTTGGGAATAATTTAATATTCATTGTTCCATCAATTAACTATTTTTAAACGTTGAATTACCTATAATTATTTTCTAATTATAGGCAAAGCACGTAATGAGGCCGACTTTTAATTGCTAGTCAATTTAATTTCATATTTTAACACATTTTTAACTTAATCAATATGACGATGAATTATTTTAGTTCAATTTGCTTATTTAGTAACTTAGTAAAAATATGTTTTTATTCAGATTTTTTAATATGTATATCATAAAAAAACTGAAGTAATAAAATTCTTCAAAAATTAATGGCAATTACATACGTTTTCGTTACGTGGAAACAAAATCCTTTTATTATTGTGATAAATAATAAAGGCATAATAAATTTCTAAGAAATGTAACAAAACATTATACAGCAAAATCTACCAAATGCAATGTAACGTAAAAAGTAATTTAATGTGTAATAATCCAAAATATTATAATTAAGTAATCAACTATATTTAAATCATTTTAATATAATTATTTTAATAATTTATTGAGTGTACATATTGGAGTACTATTATTTAATGACTCAAAAAATTTAATTTTTTTATAAAATAATAAATCTGATCTAGGAAGCTGCGTAGTCTGTCTAATCGTAAATCCTAGTTTTCCTCTGAAACATTACTCCAGGGAGCATAAAGATTAAAATTTTAATAAAAGTTAAATAATAGTACATAAATCATGGTTGATTTACATTCTCCAAACTGGCGTTAATCTCTTAAAGTTGTTCAGCTTTAATTTAGTTATTGAACTAATTTAATCTTTGGCACTCTGAAAACATAAGCTGCTTCAAGCAGTCAGAAATTTAAGGAGAAATTTTTTTAAAAAAAAGCAGTGTATACATATACAAAAAAAGTATTGCTATTGAAATTAATTTGAGTGCAAGAGAAAAATTAAAATGCTCAGCATGTCTTGTAGCTAATTAAATTAATGATTTAGCCTTTATATTTAATTGTTAAAAAATGCATCTTGTTTTTTTAATATTAAATGGTACTCAAATCATTTATTCAAAATAATAAATTGTTTAAATTCAATTTAATATTTCCAAGTAAGAAATTAACTTTCAACTATTTCAAAATTAGCTATACAATTTCACACTATATAGCTAATTTTAAAAATAAATATTGAAGCTACATTGCAATTAAATTGCTAATTAAATTTCATACTGAGAACTAATCAAAATTACCAACTTATAAAATTTACAAATATATATATAAATTATATAGAGATTTGGTGAAATAATTAAGAATGAATTGAATTTCTACAATGAAAACTGTTACTGCATATCATATTTTAAAATGTGTTGAAATTACGGGAAAACTACGCACTAATCTTTATCAGTGAAAAGATAAATTTTAAAATTTTAAGTTAGGATAAAAATTATTTTTCTTCAGTAATATTTTTAAAAGTTATTATTAAAAAAAACTTCGAAATTTCTCAAAAATTTTAATTAATTAAAATTATATTTAAAGGTTCCAAAATGCTCAAATGCACATTTCAAGTCTAAAAAAATATTTTTATATTTTTGTGACTCTCACTTGACTAGAATCACTTTAATTATTAAAGAACAAGAATAATTTTTTTAAGTATTTTTCTCTTAAATACAACAAACCGGCTTCTCAATTTTGCACCCCCTAGTGATGGTGTGCGAATATCTTATCTACTTCACTTTAACTACGCCACTGTAGCTATTAGATACCTCACACTTTTCAGATAAGAAAGGTTTTTTTTTTCTTAATTAAAAATCTATCGTCTTTGTTTTTTCGACGCAAATTCTAGTTCTATTTTTATAGTGCCTATGTATTTCATTTCGAATAACAATTTGAAGTTTTAATGATTTTAATTAAAACTCAAATTACAGACCGCCTCCTAACTAAATTGTGAAACATCTGCTTGTTTCTCATTTTAATAATTTTAAAATACACTTTTAAAACTACTAATTTCAAATGAATGATTTCGAAACACAAAATACATATTCTTAGCCGATTAATAATCCAAGTTTAATCCAATCCTATAAATAGGGGCTATAAAATCTCCAAACCAAAGTTTTCATGTAAACATTAATTCTCTATACCAGATTTATTAATTTATCACAACTTTTAATATTTCTCAGTTATGATTGAATTAAATATTTCACTTACCAAAATAGCCGCTAGAAAAAAAAATGAAATGAATTTTGAAGTTAAAAAAATCCGCACAGTTATCTAACAACAAATAAATCTTCCGTTGCTAATCTTGCTTCTAAATATGTTCCACTGGCCATAAAAAATGCTGGAATTTAGTATCTATTTTAAACGCTGCATCCTCCTAAGTTCAACACAAATCTCTTTCCTAATAAATCGTGAAAACTGTGCGTTTGCTTTTATTTTTAAATTCTTTCCTTTCTGAAAAATTATTACCGCAGTTTTTCACTTGCTTTCGTTAACACTCTTTTTTTAAATGGAACTAAAAGATGAAAATTTGCTGATGGCTCGGGAAAAAACATTTGTGACACTAGAGCATATATATATATATATATATTTAACTTTAAAATAAAACTCTCAAAACTCGTGTTTGCAATAAAAATGTCACGTCTTATAAAGCATCAAAAAATAAGGGAGAAAGTTTATACATGAGTAATGCCAGTAAAACGCTTGTTTTCAAAAAAGTAATTTAGCTATTTCGATTTTAACAGAAACTTTGTACAGAGATTTTTAAATTGGTTGATTTTATATCCTGACCACATAAACTTATCCACAATGAAATTCCATTAAGGCCTAAAGATACAGCATTGATATAAATACTGCTAGGGATATTGTTAAAATGCTATTTCTATTAAACTATTTTATAAAATATATATGTATTATTATGCTTTTAAGTATGAAATAACAATAGAATGAGTATATATTCTGAATTTAAGCCAAACATTCAAAAAACAAGAAATATGTTTATTCGGATCTGAAAATTCGATGCAGTACTGTTTTCAATAATGTAAAAAAAATCATTCAAATATTTTAATAACATATTTATAAATTTTGTTGAAACGTGCTTTCTAATTATTGTTCATAAATTTTATTTCTTGTTGGAATGTCATATTTGAAAAGACTCAATTTACATATTTGAGTAATATTTTTTATGTTAAATTATTTACTTCCTAATATTGAGTAAAAAAGGAAATTGCGGAGTCATTCATATTTATTAACTTCAAAGCTTATGTCAACACTAAAAGATTTATTAATCCTCCTAGCTCACACTCAAATGAAATTCCTTACATTATTAAAATATATATAAATAATTAACTTTCGAAATCTTTTATTATTTTTTAGGTTCGTATGTTTTTACGCATAACTTTACGATATACTAGTAAAATACATGCATTTCTGAAATGACCCCTTCATTTAAAAAATTACAAAATGTTTATATGTAATATTGGTAATATGAGTTGCTTGATAAAAACCTCAAAAATAAATTCTTTTTGTAATTAATCAATTTCCTTCCTGTGAATTAAATTAAAGTAAAATTCAAGTTAGCTTGTTTAAATTAACATTCCATCTTGAATCAAGATATTTTGATACGAACATAATTTTTGAAATGATATCATCATCTCATCTACCCCACCATCAGAAGGAGGCTTAATCCACAGCGCCAGATTTGGAATACACAAGATTCACATGAACGGGGGATCTTTAGTGGACTAGGATTTCAAACCTGGAGCCTTCCGGTATCACAGTAGAGACTCGATCACTAGGAAACCGCATCCCGTTAACGGACAAAATTATTTTTGTTTATTTTATTGTTTTATAGTTAGTTCAAAGGAATGATATAATAAATTAGCGCTATTCAAAACTCCCTTTTTCCATAGGAAAAAGAAAGAAAAAAAAACTCCGAGAGAAATTTGAAACTATTTATCTAAACAAATTCATCAGAAATTTTGGTAGTTCTTATTTAATTTATCCAAAATCATGAATTTTTCGTAAATTCCATAAAAATTAGACAGTTTCTGTATTGAGTCCTTCGGCTATTTTTGTTTCAAATTGCGTAAACAATTATATCCTAACAATAAGCTGCGTTGCTATATATTTTTGCAATCAGTCTCTGTCTCAATAAAGGAAAAGACGTATACTACAAGAAAAACAATCAGATTCTATTTGGCACAAATATACTTTAGAATCTGGGAATGTGTATCTCGGAGAGATCTTTTCAAAATTTCAGTTCGAAATTTACTTAATTAAAAGCGAAAATAAATTTTGACATTTTTTTTTCACCATAACTTCTAGAAATATTATGATTTTTACATCTTAAATTTCAAAATATTATCTTTTCAAGGATGCCAACTTTTTTATTGAATAATACTTAATTTCTTTTTTAATTAAAAATATTAAATGTATTTTACATCAATTTATTTTATTGTTGAAATGAATGTAAAATCAATTTCATTATTTATACAAATATTTCATTCTGGCTTTTTTTTTATTGTTAATAATCAAGGTATGAAGATTCGGCTCATTTTTCATGGTGTATTCCATATTATTTTCCACGTTTTCAGTGTAATGCATACTTTTAATAAAAATTTTGCAATTTTGTTGTACTTGGAATTTAGGTTTAACTTCAGAACGAAGCAAAGGTGAAAAAATTTTTAACGCGTCCATTTTTAAACATTACTGTTCTTTAATGTACTATATTTGAATGTATAAAAATATTTTAATCTTATAGACAGAAAATTAGAAAATATATACACCAAAGAACATAATAGTATAAGATTTCTAAAATAATATATGCCTATCAAAATTTGCTTAAAAATATTTTACTGGGAGCCATTAAAATAATATTACATAAAACAATTAAATGAAATACGGAAAAATCCTTCCAATTTGGAAAGCAAATAAAAGTTATATTGGTTTATGTATATTTTTAATAAAGTATGGTGAAAAGGGGGCAGGACTTTAATCTTTTCTTCCCGTAATATAAATGCATTTTGTCATCTCATGAAATAATCACGATTCTGTTTCTTTTGTTTTTAGTATCTGAAGTATAAGTCTCGAATTTCGCAATGTTTTTCTCAAAATTATAAAAATCCAATGACATTTTTCTGTTTTTAAAAACTTTAATTCGGAAAGGAAATTTTCAAAACAAATTTTTCTTAAATGTAATAAATATAAAAAGAACATTTGATCTATATGTGAAAATACAGAATTATCAAAATATATTTTTGAATATATTACAAATTTAAACATATTTTGACTTAACTATTCTTTGATGAGTCTTTCGTAAATAATTTAGCTTCAATGAAAATAAAAATATTCAAGAATTTCCACAAAGAATTCAAGAATTTCAAAATAATTTAAACTGAGTCTTAAAAGTAGCAATAACAAAATATTTATTAATCACAATTTTCCATTCAATATTTAAGAGTTCATGTTTCAATTTTTCTTATCTTCTGGTTTTGTGGGTGTTTCTTTCTGCACAGGTATATTTGTGGTGACTTTCGTAGGCGTGGTTGGAACGTTTTGAACCTGTATTGGTACAGCCCTCTCATTGGGTCCTAGAGCAGGCTGGGGCTTTTTGCGAGGAGCTTCGACAGTCAAGATACCGTCTGGACTGAGACTAGAAGACACCTTGTCGATGTCCACACCCTCAGGCATAATATATCGTCGAGTAAATTCCCTAGAGATTAACCCATGTTCATCCACTTTTTCTTCATGTTTAGCTGTGACCACAACTTGATCGTCGACGGTTTTGACTGTGATGTCTTCGGGTGCGAAGTGGCCGACGTCTAGGCGAACCTACAAAAACAAATTCGAATTAATTCTCTGTATTTAATAGTGATAACGTTTAAAAGCATTTGTTAAGATAGTATCAATTTGCATTTGAAGGGTTTTGCTTTCGAAAAAAATTAATTAAAGAATCATTTTTTCGTCTTTTAATGTAAAATCACTTTTTTTTTCAATAATTATGGGCATACAAAACAAATAAATACATTTTTAATAGACTTCAAAAGAATTAAATTTTAAAAAATGTATGGATATATGTTGAATAAAAATTTAATTGCTTTATTTTTGCAATACATTTAAAAAAGAAACTATTGTAAAATAGCATCCACTCAACATTTGCTTGATATTAATAATTACAAATGTAAGAAGGCAGTTTCTCTGTAACAAATTTTAAAATGTTAAATAATATATTAGAAATTAGAGTAGTAAAATAAACTATTTAACATTTAATGAAGTTTCTAGAATAAAAATAGATAAATAAAGGTAGCTGAAAACAATTTACATAATTCATGGATAAGTTGAACTTAATCTTACTACGCTCATTTATTTTAGGAATTATCATAATATTTTCAAGAAAAAAAAGCTGGGTACTTCAGAAGTTCAATTCAGCTTACTTATTGCATTTATCTAGTTATTAATGAAAACCAAAAATTTTATTCAGCTATTTTGTTTTTAGATTATATTTTTCGAAACATTGACCAAATCCATGAAATCATAAATTATCATTTCTCTTTCTATAACAGACAGTAAAAAGAAAGCAAAGTTTAAATTTTAAGAGTTTAGTCTCAAAAATGAATAATGTACAGTGTGTGGGGAATATAACTTATAGTATGTGGAGTAAAAGAAACTCATTTAATGCAGCAATGTTTTCCCACTTTCGTTTTGGAAGTCGTAGGCAAGTCTATAAAAAATATATATTAATCTATTTGGTGATAAAAAAAATTGTCAAAGATAAAAAAAAATCTTTGTATTATAAAATATTAGGATAATAATAATGCTTGTCAGGTATAATTCATGTCTGTTTCATTATATTTTCTAAGTTATTTTAATTTTTATAAACACCAAATGTCTATTTAAATATAATTGTGCACAAACGTAATCATAATAAATAAAAACATGTCCTTTTTCACAAAACCATAAAAATAAAATATTATTCTGAAATAAAAAAGTCATAAATCATAATAAAAATAAGAAAATAATCTTATATAAACAGTTAATCTGTCGATTATATTTAAAATATGTTAAAATGCCAACTAAAATTATAAATTTATAGAAACAGAGCTCATAAAGTATATTCCCTTAAGTTGCAAAGTGCATAAATTGAACATTATAAGGAGTATCAATAATATAAATCAAACAGGTGTTATATAATTCAGTGTTTAGGAGAATTTTTTTTTTTTAATATTCCGACAGTATACACTCCACGTGTAGGCAGATCTAGAGAAATACGATACCCCGCCTACTCATTTGTAAAATGCGTAGTAAATCTTTAAAATGTCAATCAAAGCATGAAACCTACTCGTTCAAATGTACGGGAAGAATACCAAAAGCGGTCTGTTCTGCTTATGTGAGCTCTCAAATATGTCAAAACTGATTTCAAAGCACTTTAATAAGTAAATTCCATTTTCCCACTTAGAACAGAAGTATGAAAATAACACCTTCGGTCAATAGAAATATAAAAATAAATTGAAAATAGATAAAAGTATTAATTTAGCAATTGCTTGAAAAGAATGCATTTTCAGAAGAATATTTCTACAAATGCACTATTGGAAAGAAAGACGCATTTATGAATATGCTTCCAAAGAGAATAATTTCAAATTGATTTTTTAAATCAAACTTTTACATTGTTCACTTGTATTTCCTTGTTTCAGAATATCAGTTGAATTTTATTATTAAAATTAGATCAATAAAAGAAAACTGATTATGAATGTAATCACCAATCACTGAAGATTTTATGCTTACTCAAATGAATATTCTATTGAATGAATATTCTTTTGAACAATTCTTTCTTAGACACAAATGAATATTCTTTCGATGCTATAAATGAAATGTTCTTTAATATTTCAAACGAGTATTTATTTACTTGACTTAATTAATGTACAGTAATAATTAGTAATTTAATTTCAAAGCAAAATAACGCTCACTGCGTTGTTTTTGAAAAAATAATTCTTTGCGTTTTGGCATCAATTTAGAAATAAATTTTTAAATCTTTTTTGCTGTATATTATTATAAAGTACTTCTTATAGAGATTATTTTCATTAACTGTTACACATCATACACCAATTAAACCTGCAAAATTAATCCTGAAATTAAACTAATTGCTACTCTATTGGACTTAATACGAAATATTGTTTTTTCTTTTGAAATATTATATTTAAAAGAAAGCGATTATAAAACATTTAAATCTTAATTTGCAATCCAATTTAAAAACAATTTTAAAAAGTTGATTCCAATGTAATGCTTTAAAACTACTAAAAATAACATGTTGAAAATATTGAAATTTTAATTTAAAATTAAAATAAACATTTCTACATTTTAAAGCATATGCTTGTTGTTGTGGTAAAAACTTATAAGCCAGTCAACAGCTACGATACACGGGCAATTGCTTTTGTATTGTGGTCATGTTACTGGGCTGCGAACCACAAGGTCCCAGGTTCTATCCTCGCTTATACCAATACACCACATTGTGTTCTCAAGCTTTGTATATGTATTGGTCATTATAATAAGCGCTTAAGATTTCTACTTTCTTCTAAAAATTCTGAGCTCCATACAACAAATATGTAAAAAGTACTATTATTTAAAACAGTTTTTTCCTCTATAAAAAAACTCAATTTTGGGATTTATCTCTATTCAAAACAGCTAAATTTGATCAAACAATATTAATTGAACCAGCATCACATTTCTGTTTTAGAAGCCCACAGCCCTTTAATATTTTTCTTGCATTTTTTTCAATGAAGGACGGTTTTTAAAACCCTTTTTGTGCTTGACATATGATATGAATTTGCCAAATCTAAATTTATTTCAGAGTTTTAATATGTCTTTGTATTTATCTAGTTAATGATGACCATTATATTCTAATTTTGTCAAATTACATCAATTAAGTCTTTAGAAATTTTTAATCTTTAGAAATTTTAAGTTTTTAGAAATTTTAAAACTTATTTTTAAACACAAATTGAAACCACAAAATTTTATTTAAAAAGAGGACCATAGTCAATAAATAATAAACAATTGAATTGTTTATAAATAATTGAAATAACTTAATTATGATTCTCATCATTAGTTCAATCAATAATAATAAACTTACGGAATTAATTAACTATTTAATTTTGATCATCATTCTATTTAAATCGAATATTATTAGATTTCAATTGTTAGAGCCTCGGTTGAAATGCCCTAGTATTGAATCCCTTGTTTAGTGCATTAAGATTTTTTTTAACCCACAATTTTTTTTTTGTTTTTCTTCAAATTTTTAATCATTATTACTCGCTTTTTCATAAATGTATCGTATCTTTTAAAGCACAGAAACAGTTATTAAAGCTACAATTTATTCATCAAATCAAAATGAAGTTTTATTTGTGTACCATACTCTTGAAATAAAATCGTATTTTTTTTGTTTGTTTCTTTGCTTGTTTATTCTCCAAGAAAATTACTCTTAATGTGCCATTTCTCCCAATTTTTTTTAATGTAAGAACTTTCTTTTAGGGGAAAACACAATATTCTTAAGAGAGGTAAGGCTGATGGATATTCATACTGATATTACAGAAAATTCGAATCTTTGGTCTTAAAATCTATCATTCATATTTAATGATTCAAAATCTTATATAAATAGATAGATAGATCTATTTATATACGATTTTATAAATAGATAAAATCTTATATAAATCATTACAATTTTTCTTTACAATTTTAAACAAAGAAGTATAGTAAAAAGGATGTGAAATAAATTGTAATATATTTACAAAATCTATTCTTTCTATAAATATCTAAAGAATTTGTCATAAATACACTTTTATGGGCGAATTGTTTTATTTTTTTATAAGATTTCTTATTTATATAGATTTTTTTTCTTTTTAAATTTATATTTGTTCACTCTATAGAAAATTATAGCAAAATTTACACACCAGAAAATACATATCCCTTTATAACAATATTTAATTTTTACTTCAGGTGTAAAAATTAACTTCGACAGTAAAATTAATGAGTTTTAAGAAAAATCACAGGACAATTTTTTCAATAAACATGCATTGTATTATGAAAATAACACATATGAAATGTAGATATAATCATTCCTCAATAATTTTTTTCAATAAATATATGAGCGTAAGTAAAAGTGACATATTTTCATTCTTTAATTTCTAAGACATTGTGGTTTTCTATCATAAATTTTATTTCAGCATTTGGCAGGATTATTTTTTAAACATTTGTTTAGATATTTTTTTTTGTTAGTTGTTCATATTAAATTGCAAATCAACATCATGTTTATCTCAGCGTTTCTGCTTTTATTTGGGAACAAGAATTCTTCATTTGCAATACTATTACCAAAAGTACTTTTTGTATGCACAAGAGAATTCTCATTTTTAAATTTCAATACTTTCATTTAATATTCATTATTATATTATTAAATATGTGATTATTTTAAAGTGCATCGGTATATTAATGTTTCGTTAATGGGAAATAATCATTTTTCGAGGGAAAAATTTTTTTTTTCAGAATGAGTAATAAAAATTTAGCATCTAAATTATTTTCTTGTAAAAATTCAACATTTCAAATAGAAAAAAAAACAATGCTTCATTATCAATTTCTAAATTATTTCTACATAAATAAATCTACATCAAAAAAACATTTAACAAACATAATATTAACCGCAAAAATATGAAATTTCCTATTTCGTAGACAACAATAAATTTATCGAATGTAAATTTTTAAAAAAACAATTCATATTTTTTTATTTTCTTTTGAGATATTTTTAATTTCAATAAAACTTGAATAATTTATCCAAAAATATTATCAATATTTTTAAAAAAAAATTAAATTTATTACGTACTGAAGATTTATAAACATCCATTTATTACCTGGAACTTGTCGGATTCAGCTTTAATTTCTGAAGTACCTCCTGTGCTGAGCTGTCTGTGAGGTCTCAGATAGTATCCCCTGTAAAATGAAGATGGGGCATCCAGGTCCAGATCTGTGAGACCCAGGCCGAAATGCTGGTCTCGAATTCGAGAGGGAAAGTCAAAGGTGTCGTACCAGTTACGGCTCACCAACGATGACCTGGTAAAAGACATTTTGCTTGTGTTGCTAAAATTTTCAGTCGAAAAGAGGGCTGAAGAGTGGGACGCCGGCTTATATACAAAGGTAGGCAGCCTTGAAATAGCAAGGGTGAGTAACAGGCCATATTTGCCCACACGTTCGGTCTAATTTTTTTCTCTGTCTCAGGCTCGCCCTTGGCAATAGCATTGGGTGTTGAGAAATCGGGTAGGTTTGATTTCGTAAAGGGAGTGATGTGGTATGTTTGTGGAGGAGTTTCAGTTCTTTTTTTTTTTTTTTTTTTTTTGTTAAATTATAATAAAAATACGTAGGCTCGAATAGAAGCGATATGATTGCGAAAAAGAAAGTCTTAGGTGTAGTAAACCAGAGTTGCCGTTGTTCACATTGTGGCACGTGTTCGCGTTTTAATGTCGATTATTCCAATGGAATTAAAATATAAAAAAAAACTCTTTAACTTTAAATAATATGCATAAAATATTTTTCTTCTGTTATTCCATTAAAAGTCAACTTGTATGCCAGGAATATTGACTTTCATGGCGGTTTAACTATTAATAGGGAATGCATTTATTTAAAATTTGTATTGTTATTTGAAAAAAAATATGAAAAATACTAAAAAATATGAAATTAACAGAATCTGCCCACTACAAATTATTGCACGTCTAAATTTTAAAAAATATAGGCACTATGGGAAAAAAGTGGAAAAGAAAATGTTACTTCTATAGCTAATGCCTGTAGAAAGCAATTTTTTAATCTTGACATTGGTAAAAGCACGCGATTGAATGAATTTCATCATAACAACAAAAACATTGACACAGATAATGTCAAATTAAATTTAAAGCATTTATTAAAACTAGAAATAAAATTATGCAGAAAGGAAATTAGTATCAATATAAAGGTAATTTTTGAATTTTAAGAAAACGTAAAAAGTGAGATAATATTTTCAGAAGAATAGTTTTAAAAAAATCTCAGAACTTTCTTACTTTCTAATTAATTGATATTTCAATTAACTGCGATTTTTGAAAAGAGCTTCTTGTTGCTTTGATGAGAGATGTGCCGAATTTCATTAAGGTCAGAAGAAAACTGTAAATTTATATAAACGTATGTAAATGTTCATTTGTATTATATAAGACAAAAAAATTTTACTTTCATCAAGAAATTGCATTTGATAATCCAATGTTATGCTTGTGATAATTTATGAAAAACAGAATATGCGATGCAGTTTCTGACACCGCTCTGTTCAATATATCTAGTAAGGTGAGGTCAGAATATAAATTAATCAAAATTATTAATTTATAGAAATAAAAACTAGCAATAACCGAAATTTTAAAAATAAATTTTTAACTTTTTTTTTTTGAAATCTATCTTAATGTAATAACTCAACAACAAAAAATCTAACAATGAGAAAAAAAATTCGGAACATGGAAAAATGCTGCTTTTATAAATTGTTTAACTATGTAATCTCTCATTAACAGCACAAAATCCATTCTTCATTTAAGGAGACCAACTACGTTTGGGACAGAATTTTTGAAAAAAAAATGATTTTTTTTAATAATTTTTTATTGTTTTTAGAAGCATTGTCAGTAACAAACACAAAAAAAAAAATGAAAAAGATGTTTTTAAATATAATATTTTTTTTTTTTTTTTTTTTTTTTTTTGACAAGTAGGTGAATGGGTAGTGAATCGTAAAGAATTTCGCCCCAAATGATTAACACTAGGTCAAATTGTACTGCCACAATCGTGATTTTTTTTTTTTTTTTTTTGGATATAAGTTATAGGACATAATGATTTATGAAACGACCCAAAATATGAGAAGGATTTTGAAATGTAAATAAATAAATAAATTGTAAACAGTTTTGAGACGAGAAAATTGGGATCTATAAAAAAAATGTTTTTCGCCAAATTGGTCGGCTATTGGAGTTTCCAACGATGTCGGATACTTTGATTTGCAATTTACACAATTTGTAATTTGATTATTAGAGTGGGATTTTAATCAATTATTTTCATTATTCTTCTGTTAAAGATTAAGAATTCGCAATGTAACTATACTGTGGCAGATTTTCTACAAGACAGATTAAGTAGCTATCACTAAGCTTAAAAATAGCCGCAAGTCGTCGATTAAAAACTTTATTTTTCTAATTTCCAAAAATAAATAAATTTGTAAAAATGCAACTTCTATGAAATATAAGAAATCGGAGTAGTATTAAATTGCATCACGTATAATTGATTAAGTTCCTATATGTTTCAGTACATTCATTAGTAATGAGAATATTAATTTAAATATTGGACGTTTGCTTTAATAATAATATGTACAAACGCGCATGCTGAGCAATCTGAAATCATTAGATAAATAACAACAAATAAATATTCGTAAAATTAATAAAATAAAAAAGATATTATCTATCATTAGTTAAAAGTATTTTCAAATGTGAAACGAAATTTATTAGCTTATTGAAACAAGAGCCACATGCTCTGCCTAGGATCACAAAATATCAAATAGATCACTTATAACCAATACGACCAATAATATTGCATTAACTAAATAATATGCATACAGAAATTTTTTTCTCTTATTCATTCATAAAGAAATTTAAATTCATAAAACAATTCTATGCAAATAATTTCATTTAAAACTATTCAGCTCTATTTCAAAAAAATGCAAAACTTTTGTTTTTCAATTAAATTTCAAACTTTCAGAGAAATATTTAAAATGAAAGTATATAATTGCCTTAACAAATTAAGAAACTGTCCAGAAATAATTTTTTCGCAGGTGACCATTGAAATGAAAATAATGTAACTTATTATGGAAGAAAAACAATATACAATTACATGTCACTAAAACATTTTGCAGTTTGCTAAAGTAATATAATTAACATAAGTAAATAATAATATTTAATAAATAAAAGAATATAATTAAAGTAATAACAAGGAATGTTTTAATTAAATGAAAATTAAAAAGAGCCATGGAAGCATTTCCTAAGTAATCTAAAGAAAGTCAAATGACAAACCAGCAAAGTATGAAATGCACTTCCTAAGGAAGGAAAATAGCCTATTTCAAAAAACATGGAAGAGATTATAATAGTTTTGTGGATTAAACAAACATGATGGTGACCTGACTTATCGAAAAGATTTTTTTTGTTGTTTTGTTTTGTCTGTGTTTAAAGAAAATCAATGAAACACACGCATGCACAAAGTGTTATCAAAGAAATTCATGATTTGTGTGACCATGCTTACGAAGATGGTGAAATGGGTACTTTGTTAAAAGCAAATAAATTGTTTAAATAATAGGGGGGGGGCACACTTTGCCTAATTAGATAGATCATTTTATAGATAGTCTTGGCATTATACACAATGACTAGGGAAAGTATATAATAATTGTCATATTTCGTATTTTGTCTAAGAAACTCCAAGCATTTTATAAAATCCTTAGATATGTATTCCACAGAACATCTACGTTTCATACGTTGTGTACTGTGTACCAAAATATAGTTTGAATTTTGATATTTGTTTTTTATAATCATAAATACAAATGACGTAGATGGCACAAGGCGTTAGTCGAAAAGACGGTACATCCGGAACTATGTTAGTTCATTAGAGATGCCATCAATCACTCCATTTAATTTAGTGGCAGATTAGACTAAGAGGGACCGTAGATATGCCGATTAATAAGATGTTATTAACTAATTCGCGAAATCTGATTGAAAGAAAAATTTATTTTGTTTAAATTATAAAATATTAGTATAATGTGAAAAATCATTGATCATGTTTCTATCTGTTTCATTACGCTCTCCTAACTATTTCCAATATTTGTAAACATCAGGTATGTACAAATGATAATGCATTTCAGCCATGAATCTTATAAATAAATAATCAAATGGAATCATATTCGTTTTTCATGAAGTAATTAAAATAAAAAATACTTAATCTAAAATAAATCATTAACCTTTTGAGTAAGTTAAAAATCTATTAAAATTTTTAATTAAATTTGATAGCTTATTATTAGAGGAATATCGACAGTCGCGTTATGATCATAAAATAAGGTGCCAAGGGCCGCAAATTGCTTAAATCCATCCCTTATTTAATGCTGTTCAATCATAGAGAGGCATAAATAATTGTAACTCATACTCTAATACAACCCAGGTGGGAAAAATTTTTTAACGAGATCGAAGTGATAAATTATTGGCAACCCATAAAATTTGATTCGATTGTATCTGCTACTTGAAAATTAAAATCATGCTTATCCGTTAAAGCTGAACCTAGAAACTTTGAAAATGATTCTAAATGTAAATCAAAGCAGTGATTATCAACATTATAATCACTGTTTTAATTTATCAATCTGACGATTGTGATCCTGATTCAAAAGATCCTGTCTAACGAAATTACAAATTTATTATTTTATCAGATATATGGTCAAAGATTCTATTTGATTTTGACATGATAATGTATGTAAGATGATATACTATCGATAAATAGTGAGATATTTGGTTAAAAATCATTCAAAATATATAGAGCAAATAACTCTATAGAGCAAATCGTGAACCTTGAGTTACCGAATTTGGCAGGTAATTCTTCTTTAGTAATAGACATTCTCTAAGAAAGGGTTTTCAAAATTTTATTACATTTTTTAATTAAAATCTACAAACTTTCCTTCGGTGATGTCAGAGCATATTAATTTTTTTTAATTTATTGTAAAACTATTTAAAATTTTTAAAAAATAGCTTTTCAGTTGCATCAATTTTATTTTCAATAAAAAATATTCTATAATTTTAAAGAAATTTTCCAAAACATTTTTTAAAATATTTTACAACATTATTTTTATTATTTTTTTTTTGGTAAATATGCTCATACACATGTGCATTGCAATTTATTAGCGCCGCTAATAAATGGAATTAATATCATTGCCTGATGGTAAGGTTTCTGATTCGAAACAGGAGGCTTTCTGGTTCGAGACCCGATTCCTCCGAAAACCCGTCGTGTAAGTGGGTCTGGTGCACTCTAAATCCTTCGGGGCCAAATATTCACATGCTACTGTTGTGTGAAAGTTTGGCGAGAGGGTGCCAACTCAGGTGCCGTCCTCGTCATCTGACCGCGGTTCAAAATTACAAAATCCGTCCCAAGATAGTCCTAGCGTTGCTTTTAAACGGGACGTTAATATACTAAACTAAACTAATTTTTTATTGCAGGCACATTGTCGGTGCTTCAAATGAAAGGACATTTTTAAAAATATTGGACGGATAGACGAATTCATGCTTAAATATTAAGATAGATGCTTAAATATTATAGCTTGCGTTAGATTCCGATTACTCTTTTGGAAGAGGAAAAAATTCTACATTTCAAATGAAATGGGAGGACCGAAATGGAGGACACTGACTTGCTTAGTGTTTACATACAAAATCGGCCCGGAGAAGTGGGGGAAGAAAGAGGCAATAACACATTTCACTCGTGAAATCTGTGCGTGGGAGGAGAGCGTCATCCTTACTAGCTTTTGGCCCAAAGATGGCCATAAACTGAAAAGGATACGTGGGAGAAGTAATTCCCCGTCCTTGACTCGATTTTATTCCTTGTCATTTTCTCCTTCTTGGGTCTAAAGCAATACGTCACTCTTGACTGTGAAGTGACTGTGCTGTGTTTTTATTAGAGCGTCACCAAACACACTTACCATGTTTTTGTTTTTGGACGTCTTGTCTAAAAGCTGTTCCTTGTAAAACTGTCACAGTTTTAAAATCTAGAAATAAATATATAATGAGTTCGTCTAGATAGATATTTTGCATGCGTCAAAAAATAAATCACAGAAGATAATACTTTGTAGTTATTAAAACTATGTTTCATTAACGTATAATCTGTTATTTAAACTATGTTTCATTAACGTATAATCTGTTATTTAAACTATGTTTCATTAACAAATAATATGTTGTTTAGACTGTGTTTCATTAAAATATAATGTGTTTTTTAAATTATGTTTCATTAATATATAATGTGTTATTTAAGCTATGTTTCATTAACATATAATATGTTATTTAGACTATATTTTATTCATAAATAGATTTCTGGTTAAATCTGGGTAAAATAAAGAAATTGTTAAATCGTAAAGAACTGAATTCAAATTATACTGAAATGTTAAGAAAAATTTCTCTCTCAGTTGAGAGAAAAAAAAATGTGTCACAGTTCTTAATATCCGTGCAGTAAATTATCATCTTAAAAAAATACTGAGAGCATCCACAAAATTCACAGGCGCCTCATTCATATAATTTTTTTCTTAAATGTTGAATTTTTATAAATTTCTCGTTTATAGACCCCTCTTTTTCCTTTTTAAGTTAAATGGGGCCTCTTTTTAAAGTTGCTGAAATTTAATTATATATGGACCTTGTAATTATGAACGATGGTCTGATGAAGAAAAAGTCACCTGGATTGGAATCCAATTATCCAAACTGTAACGTCAAATAAAAAAAAAAATTAATTATTTTATTTTAAAAAATATTACAGTAACAGGAACGAAATTATATGAACTTTATTTGCAAGTCATTTTTAAAAAAAAGATTCGAAATTTATCATTAACATGAGACATCATACAGGTTTTTTTTAAACATAATTCGATTAATATTCACTGACTGCAGACAAAATTCTCAAGTTGTACAAGGACTGATATTAGACTTTCCGAAACAATATTGAATGTATTTATTTATTTATTGAAATCCAGGTTTGTAATCGAGTTTTACTTTGCAGTATCCCAATATTATAATATACATTTGAATTGTCTCATCAACTGAGATTGTTCGCCGGAGCACAGTTTACAGGAACACAGTTTTTTTGTTAAGTCTAAAATTAATTCCTTTAGAAGATACAAGTCTTTTTCTTACTTCTATAAAATATCGGATACTTTGAGAAGCCTTTCTGCAAGTTATAGTGGATTATGTTGACACTTATATCTTTGAATCTTTCACCAGCGCAAGTGGTTAAGGCCAAGTTATATAAAATATTTTTTTAAAAACTTGAACGGTCAGTCTGTTTTCTAGTTAATACTGTAAACTAGAAAAAGCGGTAGTAATCAAATAAAATTTTATCGTGAAGAAAATTGACTATTACCTTAACATTTTAGTTTTCTAGGAATAATTATTCTAGTTTATATATTATCTAATAGTTTACAACAATAGCAAAAAAAATTATTATCCTATTCGATAGCTTAATATTTCAATTCTTATCTTTTATAATACTCTTAACATCTTATTACAATTAATTTTTTATTCAAAAATACGGATGCCAAAACAAAGCCTTAAAACTGAAAGATTCTGATAAAAATACTCTATATTAAATGAAATTTTCAAAACATTCATGATATATTTTGATTTTTAATGAATTTCAAGATTTTATTTATGATGATTACTTTGTTTCTTTCTTTTATTAATATTGTTTGATTTTTTATTTTAAAATATCATTCTCCTTTTTGCGACAATAATAAAATATTTCAAATCTTTTTATTTTCATTGTTTTCAACTTTTTAGTCTTTAATATATCTCATTATTTGATGGTAAAAAATCTTATACAACCTAAGAATTAATGTTTCAAAAATTAATTTCTGGATTGCATCATCTTTGTGATATAAATTTTTAACTAAATTGATAGCTGAATTTATCATTAAGAGCATTGAAATTTATTAATACAGTCTATTAATATCAGGAACTAAGAACTGTGCAAAATTTCAGAACACTAGAACATGAAGAAGTGTAGGAAAAATCGATTTCAAAATTCCCTACTAAAGATGAAACATATAAAGTCAAGTAAAAGAGTTTAATTTTAAAAAGAAAGAGAAAAAAAAAAAAAGAAAACTATTTATTTTTGAAATAAACGCAGAAAAAATAAAAAGTAGAGAAATATTATTATTGGGTTTTTTTATTGAATCTCGAATAAAATTGTCATAGATATTCAATTCTCGTCAGACGTATAGTTCGATATGTTCAAATACTAATAAAATTTCAGTTTATTATTTGAATTTTTACATTAAAAAAACATACTTGCGTAAGCCAGAAAAAGAGTTTCGGAGTATTCCTCAAACTTTTATTGAGACTCTAAATAATAGGCAAATTATATGTTTAGGAAAGTAGATAGCGATCCATCAATGGAATGGACAAGAGAAAATTAAGAGAGTAGAGCCCACTTAAAAATGGGGAGTTTAGAAATCTTGATTTTCCAAAATCAGATATTTTTAACGACCGCAGCTTTAAGTATTCTCAGGATCTTCAAATTGCACACCATAAGATCCCTCTTTTAATAAACTGGTCAGTTCAGTTACAAATTTCACAGCATTTAACTTAATTTCAATTTCAAAACATTAACAACAGAATTTAATCATAGTGCTAATGATTCAATGGATGTTACTTTTTTATTTTAACATCTATGTGAAATTAAATAATTATTTATTCTTTTGCCATGGCTTCTGATTGCAAGGATACTGTGGTGAATAGCATATAAGCCAGTTAATAACTCTTCGACCCAAACGATCGTTTTGGTAAAATGGTTTAGTTACTGGACTGCAAACCACAAGGTCCCAGATTCTATTCTTCGCGCATCACATACCGCTTCAATACCTTTTAGTTCGAGATGTTATTTAAGCAGAAATTCAGCAATTATAAATGCTGTAATAATTAAGTGAATGTAATGAAAAAGATATGAACTTGTCAATTATACTTAGCAAAGATTATATAATTTCTAATATTTCATTTCACAAAATTAGTATTTCTTACAAATTGATTTATTTTGTACTACGCTAATAATATTTTTAATCAACTTATTTCCCTCTATTAACCTTGAACAATTTTCCAGTTTGCCTTAGATTATAGTCTAAAATCCTCAACTAAAATTTTTATTGGTTTTAATTTAGCAGTTTATTTTATTTAATTTTTGATTTTTAATTTACCAATTAATTATATCTAATTATTAATTGTATTTAATTTTACTAATTTTAATTTAATTTATCATTACTATTCATTTCAGTATCCTGACACGACCACTTTTTAACGATTCTATCTTACTAAAGGGTGATATGCGGAAGGATAAGCGCATTTCCGGAATTCATCGTCTTTCTTGGCCTTGAATTCCACCCTATTAGATACTTTTTCATTCATTTTTTTTTTTTCAAGTTTATGCCAGTATCGTGTCGTTTCTGACCGTATTATTTTATTTTAATTCACCCCAGTGTAATCCGAGTTTAATTAATTGTTGTACGTAAACATCTCTTCCTTTCATCTTTCATGTTATTCCTATTTTGACGATTTAAGACCACTCTAACAAAGCAAAAGTGCGGAGGGTTTTATTATCCGTTGACAAACAATATAAGCAGTTTTAAATAAAAAAAATAATGATGCATTCTGATGATAAATCTGTATTTAAAAATTTTTGAATTATAGTTATTATTTAATAATTGAGATAAATGACCATTTCGAATTTAATTTTCAGTACTTTTTTCTAAACATTGACCATTATAACAATGTCTGATACTGCAAAATAACCCTATTAGAATAGGATTTTTTTCAAATCGGTCCCCGAATACCGATAGATGGAAAATAAAATATATTTTCGATCATTTTAACCAAACTGAGAGATTTTAGAAAAAATAAATCAGACACCTATCAGAAATTTGTACTTTTCTGTGCTAGACATACCTAAATGGAAATACAAAAATTTCACACAATTTTTTTTAAAATCTCAAATTTAAGCTTTTTAAAAAAAATTGTAAACTTGATTTAATTAAGTTCCTTAACGATGACGATTCATTAAATATATCTTTTTAAGTATCTAAGATAAATTTATCTTTTTAAGTATCTATAACTTTTTTATTCAAATTTTTCCTTTAGGGTTCATAGCTGTTTGCTTAAAACGATGTTACCGTTTTCTTTCACAGTAGGAATGACGAATATTTTACGAGCGTTATTACGTAACCAATATCATAAAGTCACAAATACCAGTGATCAATACTTTTCAAAGAGGGGTGTGATTCAAATCCTTGATACGATCTTACTGGTGATATTTCGATTACAAGTTTTGGATGACGATAGAAAGTAACAATCGATACGATCTGTCTAATGGAAGCTCTCGAACAAAACAGAAAAGGAGAAATCTCTGAATGGGTTGAAAAGTGAAAGGACCGGTTATTCTTGGAATTATCGGCATTTATTGGCATATCACTGAAATTTATCGGACGGTGACTTCACTGGAAAGAGTGAAGTCACCGTCCGATAAATAAATCATTTTTAATTGCTTTTCACATGACTTTGCATATATTCTGTTTACTGCTGGCGCCATCTATTGGTAGAATATAGAACTAAAGTAAACATTTTAAAGAAATGACATATTTATTTAATTGAAATTTTTCTGAAAATGGTTTACTCCAATAAAGAAATTAAATAAATAGTTTTGAAAGAATATCAAATTTTAGAAGTATCTGAAATAGATAAATTAATTCAATCACACGTTACTTAAATTAGCAAATTAAGTATTAATTACAATTAATAAATTTTATATATAATACTAAGTAATAATTTTTAATTAATAATATGATTGAAATAACAGATAATGGAACAAATATTTAAAAATAACAATAGCAAAATTATTTGTTATTCAAAAAATCGGGGATTATGCATTTCTATTTCACAGTTCGATATCCGTGAGTGGCTTGATTTCTAATGACCAACCAAAAAACTGTGAAAGCAATAAAATTGCTTTCAGTTGCTTTATATACGATTCAAAAAGATTATAAATCAAAAGAACAAAAATTGTCTCTGCAAAATAAAGTGATCAATTATGTCAAACTTCATAGTAAATATATAAATCGAAGTAATTTATTTATAAATATTTTTACATCGACACAGAAAATTAGAGAATAAAATCATTGAAATAAAAGTGAAGTGAAATGCTCCAACCAAACTCATAATTGTTTGTTTATATTTTACTGACAAATGAACATTGTGAATGGAGTTTGTTTAAAAATTTAAAATTGTTTGCTTACAAGGAAACATTCAGAAAAAAATGGCTTTTATATTCATCATAGAAACTTATTTTATGTGTAACGCTTGATGTTTTTATTCAAAAATGGATTTTTTACCTTCATATTAGAATCATTTGAAAACATCAAACCAATTTGATAAAAAAACTGACTTTAATTAAATCATTAAGCTTTGTTTTTCTGTATGTTTATTCATGACTGCTGCTTAAGAATATAAGAAATTCATTCTTCATAAATTCAAAATATAATTAATTTTGCATTTCAAAAAGAAAAGCATCAAAATGCCTTTTCAGACATGCATGAATGTAAGTGAGGCATCAAATTTTGAATCTAGTCTAGGGTTATACTTGAAACCTGTTTCAAGGATTAAGATAAATGTGCAGTTACCCAAGCTGAGTGTACCTGGACAAAGTATTTCTACTTGGCAGGTTATGGAAAAACTGAAAGAAACCATTAGACCAGACACATTCCTTTATTTAAAATCTTTGAAAATTACAGCAACTGTTATAAAATTTGAAGGAGAGTTGGAAACTAAATCCTCTTCTGAAAGAGCTCTAGCTCGCCTACGTGCAGTTGGCAGTCTTAAATTAAATGGTTTCTCTGAACGTTTGCAAATACGAGCTGCACATGCAACAAGCATTGGACCTACACGTCATGACTGGGAATCATTTTTTCGGGATGCAAAAGGAGTAAATGAAATGAGACCTGGAGAAAGACCTGATACTATTCATGTTGAAGAATTACCAGTGTGCTGGTTTACTGAAAATGGGAAGTTCACAAATCCAAATGAAAAGTTGCTGCGAAAAGCATTTGGGACATTTGGCAAAATTAGAAGAATAGAAATTCCTCCTAAAACAACACCTTCAAGTAGTATGTTTGGTAAAACAAGTTCTCTTCATAATGATTTATTATTTGAAGCTTATATTCAGTATGAAGAATATGTTGAATTTGTTATTGCAATGGAATCTTTAAGAGGTAAGAAGTTATTATACAAAGGGCCTGATGGAAAAGTGTATTCAGCTGATATAAAGGTATGTTTCAAAATAAATTGCAGTGGTTGAATTAAGCCAACTTTCTGCACAGCATTATATTTATAAAATATATTAAAAAATAAAATTATATTAAATATCATCAATATTTATAAAATACATGTAGATATTTAAGAATCTGACATTTCCCTTCGTATCTTATATACATACTCTTGTTTCACACAAATAAATTTCAGAATACTAATTTGTTTCAGTTTTATCTTTCAGTATTCAAAACTTTGTATTTAATGTTAATAATTAGTATAACTTCATTCATTAAATAATAAATGCAATTCCAAGAATTGACATTTATAGAATTCTATTAATAGTATCACTGTTCTCGTATTGCTATTATTCTAAGCACTACAACATGCAAAAAAGATTATGTATTCTAATTATTCTTAAGTACAGAGCTTGAAGCGTGAATTGTTGTTAGGTTTGTTTTCAAATGTATTCTGTTTCTTTTTTTTTTGGGGGGGGGGGTTGCCTCATTGTCATATTCTAATTTTTATTACATAGTTTTGGAGTGTTATTTTGTTTATAGAGGCAGAATCTATGAAACAAAAAAAAAGATAAGTCAAAAATAATCATGTTTAAGAAAATTACTAAGAGATGAAAATATCGAAAAGAATTTAATTAAAATGAAAAACATTGAGTAAATTAAACTATGATTATAACTAGTAGAGATGTGTAGCCAAATCTGAACTTGTGAGGAAACCCAACAGATTGTTTCTTGAAAGTAATCTAAAGTAAAAATTTTAGCTTGTTTCCTATTGGAAAAGTGAAGGAATAAGAGCTATATTAAATTAAATCAATGTAATTGCATGGAATTTTTAGGCTCGTACTGAATTTTTAAAAATAATCTAAATGCTTTATGGTCACAGCTTGATATTTTTTTTATTTAATGTTTAATACTATAAATGGGACATCTTAATATTAATGCTAAAAAAGGAGCTTGAATAATTATTGAATCCAAATAACAAACTAGTAAATAGTTTTTACATGCATTTACATCTGTTTTATTATAGGAGCTTTGATATTCAAAATGTATAATAATGCAATGAAAATTGAAGAAACCTTTGAGTAAAATATAAACTGAACTGAAGCTAAAAAAATTATAAAATATGTACATGTGACATGAAAACTAGGCATATTAACAATTTTAAAGTGCTAAAATGCATGACAAAACTAAGTGAAACAATAGAAGATATTGCAATAATTTTAAATAGCTGTGTTTTAAAGTAAATTACCAGGAACACATAGTAAAAGATGCTATTATTCTATGTAACAGGGAAAAAAGTGGAAATGCAGGATGAAAGTAGCTTAGTTTTTATATTGGAAAGAGTGTCCAAATAAAATTGCTACTAAGCAGTGAAATAGGTTTTAATATTTTGATTAAAAGAAAAAAGCACATAACAAATTTTGTTTCAAATAACCTTCGAAAATTAACGCAGGAATGAAATTAATGTCATTAAAAAGTTTTTTTTTTTTTTTTTTTTAATTTTAAGATGATGTTAAAATAATGTTTTTGAATTGATGTATTCCAATGTTTGAAAAAAGAAATGTTAAAAATGTTACCCCATTTCAGCTCCATCAGGGTGACACTGAAACTGTTTAAAATTATAATTAATTTTTCTAGATGCTAAGGAATATGTACACCACATCTTATACAAATCAATCAATGGAGGTAGAATTGAATAGGGTTTAAATAAACGAGCTCTTGTTGTTAAATATAGAGATTCTTTCACTTCTTCTGAACTAGGGGGGTGAAGCATTATATAGTGTGTAAACTGTGAAATTTATTTGTTTGAAGATGTGTTTCTGTAATTTTTTTTCGCGTGTGTGTGTCTGTCTGTCTAACTAATTTATCAATAACATAAATTAATGCTCAGGATAGTGGCTGAGTACCATTTGCTTAGAGATGTTCGCTTTAAAGAGAAATGTAGGCTAATTGATTTTAAACTTTATTTTCCAATTTACTATATTAATAATTTGTAAAAGGATAAGAATTCAATTAAAAAATTATTTAAAGAATTTACAAATTATTAAAAAATTTAGAATATCATTAAACTTTATCAAATATAATTAGTTGAATTCCTATAAATTTCATTATATTCACGAAGTTATTTAGTATTTTTATATTTTGTACAAATTCTCGCTTCTACTTCAGTGAGAATTTGTACAAAAATGAATGCCAATAGTCTCGAGTCTTTATAAAAAAATAAAAACAAATGCATTTTAACAAAATTAAAGAAATAAAATATTAACCTGAAATAATTAATAATTAGTATATTGATTAGAATTTTAAACTGACAAAAATTGACAAAATGGGTAACTAAATTGATTGACAAAATGGGTAACTAAATTGATCATTTTATTAAATAAGGGACTTCAAAATGTGCACTATCATTACTACAATGTGCCTGAATTTTCTGCTGAATCAGGAGAATAATTGTCTTTTTTATTATTATTTTTTTATTTCTATAATGTTCAGGAATGACTTTTTAATTTAAATCTAATTTAACTAATTATAAAATATAGTATAATTATTTTAAAATTTTTTTAAGTTGAATGATTCCTTAACGTGAAGTTCCATGTTTGATTCTTCAGTATTGCTTTAAAAAGAAAGCACTGTTATAAGTGGGTTATTTCCTTTTCCCTTAATCCTCCTCCTTTATTCTCTCAAGTCACTAATGAGACAAATATAAAACAGTTTTTTCTTAGTTGTTTTTTTCATTCTTTAAAAGTTAACATTTAAGGAATAACCAAAATAGTTACAGACAATGATTCATTTCCATTTATTTTAATAAGAAGTATTATTAAGCATTATTATAAACACGATGGCGAAAATCTCCATTAAAATACAATAAAGTTTATATTTTAAAACATAGTCTTGAATTGCGTTACTTCTATCAAAGCATAATTTTAAAAATCCAGTGTTATAGGAATATGAATTATGTGCAGATTTTTCTTCTGTATTCTGTGAAAGAATTAAATGCTTCATATTATTAGTTTAAATAATTCAACTTTTTATTTGAAAATATTAGTGACAAAACTTACACCATGACTATATGATAATTCTCTTAGATGCTTTGCAAATATTTTTAACAATTGTACTGAATTTTTTTACACATGATATAAAAAAAAAGACTTTTAATAACATTTTTTTTTAACTTGATTCAGTAGTGGATGGTACGGAAACAGTTTTCAGATGATACCTAATTTGTTCTGATTGTGTACAAGAATATAAAGAAAAGTAATTGTACTGAAGGTAGAAGATGAAATTGTATAGTCTTTATATTGAATGTTCTTTTAAATTTTTGTTTAATATGGATTTGTCTCAAAAACATTATTTACTTCTTTACTATAGGTAGACTTTGATCGAACTAATTACCTTAGTGAAAGATGTATCAAACAAAGAGCTGTAGAAGCAAAAAAAGCTTCTTTATCAGAAGATATAAAGTAAGTTAGAAATTTTATTTTAAGTGTAAACAATGTGTTTAAATTTAAAAAGTATATAAAATATACTTTTGGATAAATATACTTTGATAGATATTGTGTTCTGTAGTAGTTATCACAAACTAAAAATATTGATGTGAGTTGTCATTTTTAGCTGAAATATAGATGATGTTCATATCTAATTATGCCTAGAATAGCAGTATTATACCATCTCTCACAGATTTTATGATATAGTGTTTTTTGTTTGTTTGTTTTTGTAAATTTGATGTCTTTTATTATTGCCACATTATTTTTTTAAAAATGGGACATATTTTTTTCTTCTGTCAGATAAAAAGTATCAGAATTCTTATTAAATTTGACATAGAATTTTTATCAGTTTTCTCTATTATAAATTATGATACATATTTGAATGCCATTTGAATAGAGTTTTCATTTTTGGTTGGAAATCAAATAAATTGCATCATAAAATTTGCTATAGATCAAATTCTTATATTCACATATTTCCAGTTTAGCAATAAAAAAATTGGAGACTAGTACTTGCAATTTAACAAAGGTAGTTTAATATAAACTAAAATGGTGTTTAAGCATAAATATATCATTGCTACCTAAAATTTTTACTTAATTTGATTGTTAGTGAACAAAATTATCTGCTGAACTATCTTAAAATTATATTCAATTCAACATTAATGAATCATTGTTTCAAAATCTACTTATAAAAATGTAAATTGTATTCTTTTTACCTATCTAGTTTCATTAAGTTGTTTGTATAATTTTACAGAGTTGCTGCAAAAGAAGTTGAACAATTGGAGATATCCCAAAAATCCAAGGTCAAAGTTTTAGACAAAAATTCAACCACAGTGTTAGAAACTAAAATTTATCCCCCTCCATTTATTAATCAAGAAGAAGCACAGACAGAAGCCCAATTACTTTTGAAAGAACTTCTGCATAGAGCTGAGGTTTGTTTATATATTATAATGTTTATAAATTTAATTTAAGTATACTTTGGGATTATTTTCTGTTCACATATCTTTACTAAAAGAATGTACTATTTGTATGTTTAACTAATAATGGCCTTATATAATTTTTAGATATCGGAGCAGTGCAAGGAGAAACAGTTAAAACTTCCTTCTACCAATCTTCAATCTGAAGACAAATCATCAAAATCATTTTCAACAAAAGATCCAACAACTTCTAAAATGTTAAAAGAAAATGATAAACAAGAGAAATCACATAGTTTGAAGCACATTAAAGAGAGGCATATGCATCTTTATAAGGACAAAAATAAATTTCATAGATCAAGTGATCATGCATCTAGTTGTGAGGAAAGACTATCACCTAGAGATAAAGATTTCCAAAAAGATCGAAGGCATAAACATAAAAATAAGCATGAATACAATCAAAATAAAGATAAAAGGAAAGAAAAGAAAATAGATAAAATAAAAGACAGAGAGAAACAACACGAAATACGACTAAAAGAAAAGAAAATTAAGGAAAGACTCTATCATTTGCATGAACAAGAAAAGAAAAACAAAGAAAAATTGTTGTTAGAACAAGAACGTATTTTAAAAGAAAAACTTATTAGAAATTTGAAAGCCAGAGAGGAAGAAAAATTAAAGGTTCGAGAGAAGCTAAGAAAAGAACTTGCTGGTAGCAAAGTTTTAAAAAGTGTGCTTGCAAATCCTAATATTTCATTACCAAAGAGAAGTCTGTAAAATATTTCTATTATGTATTATATTTATACATAAAATTTCACTTGTTGAAGAAATAATTTTAATTATATATTTTTATAAGCATGAATGTATGTGATATACATTTTTTTCGAAAGCGTATTGCTTTATCTAACAGTATTAGAATCATTAGATCAGTATTTAAATATTTATAATAAATTAATTTTAACTATTAATGATAAAATCATTGTGATTTTTAGAATAACTGGATTTTAAATACAGTATCTAACATTTTTGTACCATAAAAAATCATTCCAGATAGTAAGTGTTTTGTAAATGTAGAATTAAAAAATCAAACATATTTTTGATTCTTCTAAATGTATGTTGAATCCCTGAAATGTTGGATCATTCACTGTTGTAATGTAATGGTGTTAATTTAGAACATCAGGGATATATTTATTTTGACATTAAAATAATATTGTTTCAAATAAAGAAAAAGTTTACTCTCTAATGTCATTTATTGTTTTTAACATAAATCTTTTCAAAACCTTTAAGTGTTTTTTTTTTTTGCTGTGAAAAGCAACAAACATATCATATAGACAGGCTATTTATAAGAAGGAGTAACTTCTTTAAGGATTTCCTCTTGGACTAAAAAATGTCCCATGATTCCACATATGTGTAAATTTTTTTGTTTTTCTGCATAAAGTTTATATGATTTGAAAAAGCAAGGGAATTCTTGAATGCTTTTTTTTTAAAATTATTTTAAGGAAATAGTCCATATGAGAACTTTTGTCTGGATTTCTTTGTCTAAACCATGGCAAGAGCGTGGTGCCAAATATCAAACACAGAAAGCAGGAAAGAGAAATCAGGAGAAGAGGAACTTATATAGTTTTAGGAAGAATTCTCATTTGAGTTCAGTATTTTGATATAGGAAAATAACAGCTTATGCAACTTACATAAAGCAACATTAGTTATAGTGTAGCTGTAGTTGGAGTAGTTTTGAGTTCTTGTTGAAAAAAACATTTGTTATCCAATCTGTTTCATTATATACCCATTATTCCAGACCTTGCTTTTTGGATTGAATTTTTCGTTAGCAATATCGATTTTTTTAAAACATATTTTATAATCTACTGAAAGATTTAAGTGAAAAATTGTGTTCCTAATCAAACTGAATTTTCATTTATTAGCTAAGAAAATTTTAAACAGAGAAACGGTACGTAGAATTGCCTACCCTCCCCAAAAGTATTCTAAATGTAGCAATTATTTTTTTAAAGTTGAGAAAACAAAATGCTATTTGTTATTTTGAAATGACGTAGTAAAAAATTATTTTCAAAAGTGCACTTTTTTATTTGCTGAATAAAATTGTTTGAAAATATGAAAAACAAAAAAAAAAGTAAGTATTATACTTATTGCTGAACAATTTGTGAGTTTCCCATACAAAATTACTCTTGTTGTCTTATTAATGAAAGTTTTTTTAAATATGTATATATGTATGTGTGTCACATTAATACACTAAATTATTCAAAATTATGTTAGGTTTTTCTTTCATGCTAGTTTTCAGAATTTTTTTCTTGGAGTCAGAACTATGAAAACATTTTGAAATTCAACAGTAAAATATATGGTTGTAAAGTCTACTTAAAAATATCATTTTAAAAAATCAAAATTCAGCACACAAAAAAAGTTATATGAAAATATCTTTAAAAAATCAAAATTCGGCAAAATAAAATTAATTATACGAAAATTAAATTGGTATCATAGGGAAAAAAATATTTAGGTAGTTGGAGTAAAAAGCATTTCTATGCTACAATATTTCCAAAAATTATGGTCTAGAAACATTTAGAATTTCACTTAATTTTTTAAAAAAACTAAAAGTGCACATTTCTACCCTCTAAAATATATGCATTTATTGCCAAATTTGGTAACTCTAGATTTAAAAGTCTGTCCTGTAGACTGCAATTTATATATCATCCTTTATTAGTAGTAGAGATAAACAAATATGTCTTTCATAGTTGATTCTCACCAAACCAGTTTGAATTTATACACTACCTGGCCCATGATAAGCGGCCATGTGCGATTTTAAACGTTTTGTTAAATATCTAGAAAAATACAATTGGAATTATCATGAAACTTTAGGCATATAATCAAAATAGTAGACGTCATATATTTCTGCGAAGTTTTTTTCCTTAATGGCGGTCCATAGGTGGATAATTATGCAAAAACTAATGAAGTAAAAGCTTCCAAACTTTAGCACATGATTAAAAAGGCTATTGTAATCGACTGTATTCATTTCTATGAGAGCACGTATACTCGTGAAGAAATTAGTGTTTTCATAAAAAAAGAAAAAAAAATCCCGAATTTCACCAGGTTTTTTGCTTATAATTTGCAAAATTATTAATAAAAAAGAATGCTTTTTTTAGGAACCATGACAGTATTCTGTAGTAAGAATTAGAAAATGCTAAATATTGAATGAAAAATGTGTAGGCTCATTAAATAGCGTTTCATTGCGTATGCGTGAATGCAATCAAAGTGTAGCGTGCATAATGTATTAGTAGAATGCTTGAAGGAACTTCTGTAAAACGTTTAAAAACATTGCTTGAAAACTCTACAAGTGATTGCCGACAGAATAAGCTTAATATCCGTTGTTTGCAAAATGAAGTGAAAAAAAGGGCTATATGCAAATATAGCATATGAACGGACTCTTCCGAAATAAAAGTAGGAACAATTCGAACGTAATTCATATGAATATAAAAGGGAGAAAGCAACGTATATAAACATTTATAGCTTGCATGTTTCGAAAAAAAAAAAAAAAAAAAAAAAATGAGCGGACGTCACTAGCTGAGTGAAAACGAAAGGGATATGATCATTTGGAGCCCACCGTTTCGGGCATTCGCATCGAGAAATTTCCTCCAAGTTCCAGATCCCATTGTCCACAATTAAGGATGTTGTGGTTAAATGGGAAAGAGAAAAAACGCTGATAGTGCAACTCGGATGAAGGATACGTCAAAAATCGTCAGAGAGAGACCGGCGATGTCTTCGCCGTGTTGTCAAGTTTAACCAGGAAAGGCCGTTAGTCAGCTTAACCGTGCAGTTCCGATTGGAACCTGGAATTGATAGCAGCAAACGGACATTTCGTCGAGAGTTGTATGCCATGGGATTTCATGGCTGAGATGCAGTCCATAAGCCCAGGATCACAGCCATTAACACGCGCCGACGGTTACAGTGATATACAACATGGCGCAACTGGATCAGTGAAGATCATAATGTGGAGTGACGAATCACATTTTGGCATTCCGACGGACATTTCTGGACCTAGCGAATGCTAGGTGAGCCCTATTTCCTTGTGCAGTGTTCTCATTGTTGAATTTGGAGGCGGTGGAATCATAGTTTCATCTTATTTTACATGGTTTGGACTCGGTCCATTGGTTTTAGTGCCTACAATCCTGAATGCCGAAGACTATGAAGGCATTTTAGACAATTATGCGCTTCCTACCCTTTGACAAATGTTTAGCAGTTGGCCGTATGTATTCCAGTATGATAATGCCAATGTATATACAGCGTTTAAAAAAGTGATTTGGGGACATAGAGATCCAACAGCTCGATTAGCCACCATAAAATCCCGATATAAATCCGATTGAACATCTTTGGGATGAGTTGGAACGCCGGTTGAGGGTTAGACCACAAGGCCCTGTCACCAAAACCGAGCTTTTCAAAGTATTGCAGGAAGAAGATTAGGTTGTCACCAAATCCGGTGACAACCTATCGCAGACTAGTAGAAAGACTACTTAGAAGAGTTGAGGTTGTGATTGCAGCAAAAATGTGGACCTACGCTATATTAACAGCGTCAACAACGAATAATTGATACTGATGTATGCTTTTCAATTGTAAAATTGCAACTAGCTCTCTTAGCTTGTTAAGATTGCACATGTTATTTATTTCACTTATATTTGTAAGAGATTTGAAAACTATACATCAATAAATACTTAGTTTTCAAAATGTAACTCATTGTATTTACTTTTTGTGTGCTTTATACTATCATACAGTGAAAGAAATATTTCAAATTTATTCCTTTACTCTCCACCAGTAATTTTTTAAAAACATATACTATATTTGGATATAGTCCTTCATTTCCTGCTTCCTTTTGAGAACAACGGATTTCCAGCTTATTCTATCGGCGATTATTTTCAAAGTCTTTAAGCTATGTTTTTGAAACTTTCATAAAAATTGCTCCAAGTATTCAGCTAATACATTATGCATATTACAATTTGATTGCGCTCACGCATTCGCAGAGAAACGTGATTTAGTAAGCATACACATTTTTCATTCAATATTTTTTTAATTCTATAATATTTTATAATATAATATTTTATAATATAATATTTTAATATATAATAATAATTTAATATATAATATTTTATAATTAATATTATTTATTTTTTAATAGCAGGATATTACGTACAATGTCTTTTGTCATGGTTCCCGAAAAGAACATTCCTTGATGTTTATAGCTTTGCAAGGTGAAATTTAGGATTGTTTTCTTGAAAACACTAATATCTCTACGAATAGAAGTACTATCCTCATAAAAATGAACACAGTTTATTACAAAAGTCTTCTTAATCATGTGCTAAAGCTTGGAAGCTTTTGCTTCATTAGTTTTTGCTTTGTTATCCAATAGATATTTGTTTTTCTTCAACTTAATGGCGGTCCTTTATAGGATTTCGTGAAAAAACTTCGCAGAAATATATTGTTACAAATCTGTAACGTTGCCTCCCAGCACAGTTAATTCAATCACTGGAAAGACCGTTTTACGATCAGCTTTGCTGGATGCTGAACGTGTGCCGCGTCAGTGATCTTAGAGCTTGGTGACAAAATAGATATTACTGGAAACTTCCAGAATTTTAGCAGTTGAGCCAATAGGAATCGCGATACGCCTGATTGATCCAGAACATTCTCGGCCCACCTCTCGGGAATATTAAAAGCCGGCAGTCTCAAGCTGCAGTATCGAGTCGTTGAGAGGAAAACGAAGCAACGGCGGAATAGTTCAGCGAAGAACGAGCGTCATGTGGAGCTGAAGCGAGTACTGAACTGAGCTGTGTGCCGAGTTCTGGTATTTATTTTAGAAGCAGCATCGAGTCGTATATGGAATAGGCAGTCGTGTAATAGTGAGTCGGCAGGTGGATACAGTTAAAGTGAGGAGACAGTGGAGAATTGCAGACGTTTGGTGAAATCGTAGACTGCAGCTACGCAGATTCCCACTTTCTGCTAAATTCTGTCTGGACGCTTTGTATGTTGTGGGTGTTTTTATTACCGATTACTACTTGTGAACCATTGTTTGTTATAATGTGCTTCATGTGTTCGTCTCAGTTGTAATTTGTCGTCTTCACGTTAGTAAAATTCGTCTTCTATCACTAAAGGTTATTTCATCAACCGACAAATTGGAAAAGAACTCCGACGGAAGTATATTCTGTAACAATATGTTGTTGCATGTCTGAAGTTTTATGATAATTCCAACTGTATTTTTCTAGATATTTAACAAAACGTCTGAAATTGCATCTGACCCGTCATCATTGATAGGCACTGTATATTGTCATTGGCAACAATAGCATTTCCAATTTTTACTAAATATTTTTCCTTACTACATAAGATATCAATGGGACAGAGAAAATTACATCAGCAGGTTTTAGCTATTAATCTGTCATCAGAAACAGGAAATAAAAATTAATAACAGTGTGAATTTAAAAAAAAATCAAAATAAATTAGCAAGTATGAAGAATTTATGATTTGGAGAAGAATTCAAAATTTTATTCTAGAGTACCCACTTATAAAAGTACCATTATTTCTTTCATGCATCCATTTTCGAATGGGAGAGGGATGAAAAAAAATTTTCTTCAGATATTTCATATAAGATACTCTTTTAAATTCTATGTCTGCTGCACCTTAAATTTACTGTCGAACTTGCTGTTTAGTAACGTCGAACTTTCTTCAGGGCTCCAATTGTTTCTGTCTTATTAGGCAGGGGTTCATTCATATTCTCGACATCGCTATCTTCATTTGAACTAGTTTATTTTTCTTCCAAAAATTCAAATGTCAAAGTTTTTTAGTTGCTCTGAGCGGTTTGCGATGTCGTTGATAACACGATTCCGGTCATTGATGCATTCACTGACGATTTCTTCTGATTCTGCGTTTGGTGTCGGATGACCTTGAATGTCGGAAACAATTCGAAACACTTTTTGATGGAACGGAACTCCAACTTTTGTGTGCATAGTTAATCACATTTAAAAAGGAAACTTTTAACTTTTTGTTCCTAACCAGTTCTTTTAACAGATTCCTTGCACACAATTTTTTTATATCATTCATTTAATGTCGTGAATTATCCTTTGATATGAAGGCTGAAGAAATGCACTTACATTTGGAGGAAGAAAAACAATTGCGTCACTTTTAAATTTTCCGGTTGATTGTGTTTGGTACAGTTATCGACAATGATGGCAACATTTCTTTTCTGACGGGAAAACTGAGAATCCAGTTTACAAATATGTCGTTCCCAAATCGTTGTAGTCATCCAGGCATCTGAATTTTCTTCATATCCAACTGGAAGGAATTTAACATTTTTAAAGCAATTTTGGCACGACCAGAGTTTGGCGCAATTTTCAAAAACCGCCAACAACGGTCTTGCGCCGTGTTTTGCGAAATGTTCAAAAGCGAGGGAGCAGATGTCCAATCATAGCGTATAATAAAGGCAAAAGATAATAGGTTTGCCAGTCTAGAGAAAACGGTGGTTGCCAACTTTGGTGCGTTATCGCAACTTGGCGAAGAAGGGAGTTAAACGGTTCACCCGTGCCAGACATTGTTAACATACTCCTCCAGAAATGCACTTTTCATACTTAAATGAGAGTTTTATCAGTCAAAAGCCAGTTTCATCAAGATTAAAAACATCTGATGCATCAAACCTAGATAAAATGAGAACACCAATCCTCCAGTCTTCTGTAGTATTGCCATCAACAGCTGCCACTTCTCCGCAAATCATTTTAAAAGAAAGGCAATGTCTACCTTTGAAACATTCCAGCCAACGAATCATTGCTGCTGCTGAAATTTTGAATGCTCGACTCCTCAAAACTTTCCATGGCTTTTTCTTTGACAGGGTTGCCACTCAAATCTGGAAAAAAAATTCTCTGTACATATAATCAAGATACGAGGAAACACGAGAATAGCACTCATGTACTAGTCATAATTCAATATGATTTTAAGGAGTTTAAAAAGCAAAGAAAGGAAGCAACTATTCAATATTCTGCGCAATAATTGCATATTAAAAGTAGGTTTATATTTACATAAAAAAAAGACAATTTCTCTTTATTTACTACCTAGAATTTAGCAAGACAAAATTTATATATTAAATGGGGAAGGAGGGATATATTTCCTCTCATGCTCTTGAACTGTAAGTCACCCAAAATTAAGAATTCAGGTGAAATAAAAACAAACATTTTTTGCTATCATGATACAAATCATTTTGTTAACTGACTGAAACTTCATCTGGAAACAGGGGATAACAGCCATTGTAGCTATAAATCTCAATAACCTACGTCTTTCAAGTTACAAATCCTTTAATGATTACTTAACAAAAAACGTTACAAAGCAAGATTACTTTCATTATTTATTCATTTTCAACAATTCATGTATTGGGCATAAATTTCTGCAGATTTTTTAGACATCAGTTTCATGGAAGGAATCTAACAAATAAGGTATGGCATTTTTGAACGGCCCAATGCACATTTTTCACTTATTTCATTTTCATATGAACATTTGCGAAAATATTTCCGATATATCATTGAATGCATTAAAGGACAAATACGACGCAGCAAGTTTTAATGCCATAAAAATTCAGCTTTAAATTATTGTTCTTAAAATTTCAAAATTGGTTTATTTTCGGACATTACATTTGTCATTTTCGGATTTGACATATCTTCTTCTCTTGCATTCATTTCAGATACTACGTCCAACATCAGTGATGACTCTTTTGAACGGACAAGCAGTCTTGTATGTTTTCCTCTTTTAACATGATTAGTAAATGCCTGTTTCCCCATATTACTTAGGCTTATTGTCTTCTTACAAATGGAGCAGTGCGCAATAAATGTATTTTGTGGAACTTCTCGAACTCATTCAGCAAAATCAGGATTGATACTTTTTTTATCCACCCAATTAAATACACATATTAAGCAGTTCATAGTTCTGAAAAATCTTTAACCTTCTTTGAATAAGCTCGATGTTTCACAAACAATAAACAAATCATTCAATAAAATCAAATATGGTAGACAAAACACCACCGAGCTGCTTTCGCTGAGAAATGTATTATATTCATTCGTACAGTTGCAGAAATCACGCACATGCCATTAGCTTCAATTCGGAAATCGAAACTGGAATGATCTAAACAGAAAAAAAGGGGGAAGAGTAAAACAGAGGTTTCCGTATTGCACAATCACGAATAGTATTCTTTCGTTTTTGGAAGTGATGACAACGATCTTTTATTCTTATAATCTTTACAGATCGCCATTTTTTTAAATGGGGGGAAAAATAATAATTCGGAAACTTTAAATTCCCAGCTTTTATTAAAAAATTTCAAATTTCCCTGTATTTTCAGACGATTTTTAAATTCTCTGTTCTTTTGGTGGCGAGTTTGAGCATCATGGCAGAAATTGGCATATTTTACACTCTGACCTGTTTTAATATCGAAATAAAATATACTCGATCTCGGCAAACTTCGATTTCCTCATTCTCTCTTTTTTTGTCTCGGCAGTCAGGTTCCTCATTTATTTGTTTCGATGAAAGAATATCATTTGATGTAATCCCAGGAATGTGGAGTTCTTTGACAAAAGCTGTTTTCGAATAATTTGATTTTTCAGAAAGTACAATGGAAGTCCCCCCCCAACTCCATTTCTTTAAAAGAGAGAGTTAAGTCTTCTTTCCTCTCGTATGTTAAAACTGTAATCGAACGACGAAATTGAAAGAGAAAATATATCTCTTAAAGCGGGATTACGCGCTATGAGATGAAGTCAACAGTTTACATTCAACAGTCGCAAGCAAAAAGTATGGGACAAATACATAAAAAAATTTCTAAGAACCCTAACTCCAAAATGGGTATTGCATCAAAAGAATTTACATAACATTAAAAAATAACTCAAATGTTTTTTTTTGAAGTGGCAAGCATGGTTGAAAATTCCCTGTAAAGGATTGATTCTTAAAGTGAAGGGACAAGGCTAAAAAGAAAATATGATGGGATGCAAAATGGAGAAGAAAGATGCCTTTGGAAATTTTAAAAGTTGATGACTTATCGAGTAGAACTAAATTTGGTGACAGGTAAAGCAGGGTTATTTTACCTCACTGTGTATGCAAACTTGTGGAAACATCTTTTTGAAGTTTTACTATATTGAGCTATTTCATTACATTGAGCAGCAAGATGGCTTATAACAAGTTAAGTGATTCAATAATGTACTGAAAAGTATGATTTTATAATTGGACCATATATTAATATATTTTATTAAAGATTTTTTTTTCTTATTTGAATTAAAATAATTGTGGCTTTTTATATAGTTTATGTACAATTATGCAATGACTTACTAGTCTTTCTTATTTTAGATGGCATACTAACTATTTTAAAGGGCATACATTTATAAAAAGAATTATCTTTAAGTGAAAACAGCACCTTTTCTGCATATTTTCGTGAAAATCTAAATTTTATAATAAGCACTGATACAATAATTTTAAATACGAACAGATAAATATACTGAGTATTGCAAATTAGCCAGCTTTGGTGACCAGCTTGCATGCCTAAATAGTTGATTTTTTTACGTTGCTAAATTATTAATATGAAATGCATTTTTTTTTAAATTTCAGCTTGTTATTTGATATGACTGTAAAGCATAAATTTAATTCAATCAACTTGCTACAAATTACTGTGGTTATAAATTGAAAAGTATACACATTACAAAATAAATGCAGAAGTGAAATCCTATTTCAGAATTAAATTCAAGGAAAACTTTAACTTTAATATTGGGGAAAGCATGGGATTGAATGTTTTGATGGGGAGTTTATAATTCATCATAACATGAATAACCATTGAAACAATACATTAAATTCCATAAAACATTTGTACAAAATGAAATTGTTATCTTTAATAAAAAAGGTAGTTTTTTGATTTAGATATTGCAAAAATCACTTTTGTAAGTTTAATAGTTTTAGAATATATAACTATCAATATCCATATATGTAATAGCAATTATATCTGACAACAGTTAAGCCAATTTTTACTTTGATTAAACTTTATGATATGGCGATCTTTTCTAGAGGATTTCTAATAATATTTTGCCACTCCATTAATTAGCAAAGCATTGAATTAAGTGTAACTGTAAAAGCATTCATTAAAATTGTCTGAAACATTCACAGCAATTTGTTTACATTTGACTGTCAACAAAAATTAATGAGAATAATTTCTGAGCCACTTATCTTAACATTATTTTATATACAAAGTCAAACTGTTTAGAGAATAAACCAAAGAAAAATAAAATACAAACACAGAACTCTGCAGAAAATACTTTATTGCTCGAATTAAAGTTTAATCAATGACCATATTCAGAGCTTCTCAAAAATGATTTGTTTGTAAAAACTGATGATAGTAGAAAAAGAAATGGAGGATTGACTTACAAAACTCAAAACTGAACAAATTAGCAATACTTTATGTCAAAATATAATTATAGAAAATGCAAAAATTGCAAATTACATTTTATTAGACATTAATATAAATTTTACCTCAAAGAATAATAAAATCTCAAAACACTCTAATACTTATATGAATTATGTAAATAAACTTTTCAATCATAAAGTACGACACAGTTAAAATACTTAATGATAAGGCAAACCAATATTCGTTACTTTACATTATAGCTTATTTTATTATTCTAACAAAATAATTTAACTAAGCACAAATGGGAGAAGAGGGATAATAAAATCATCTTTCAACAAGAAGCCATAATATTGAAAAGTAGCATGAACATTCCGGAAGAGAGCTGTACACAGTGTAAATTAATTTATCTCTTATATTTACAAAAAGTGGCACGAGAAAATTCTCTCGATAAAGCACTGATCTAGGATAAGGAGCTATGATCAGAGCATTCCAAATCCTTTTGAATAATTGATAGCTTTCAAGAGTCTTTCTTCCAATTTTTCTTTTGAACTATATTCAGGAAGTAATAGCACATTGAAACATGTATGAGCTGTAGGTAACCTAGAATGTAAAATAAAATATTCATTATTTCATAAATTCTTCTGACAAAATTAAGAGCATTTACATACAAGCAAATTACATTAAGAAAATATAAGAATTCAAAAACAAAATATTTATGGAAAGAACGATCAGCTATCTATAACAACTATGTCCCATATACTACTAAAAATAACCTTTCTAAAAAAGTTTTTTGATGCATTCTTCTTAGGGCTCTTGAAATACTTTTTAAAAGCTACACACCTGTCAAACAAATTTTTAAAACTTTTATTATTAAAGTAACAAATATAACAGAAAAATCGAGAGTGGTGACTGCTTCTCTGAAAATTAATCTAAAAATTAGAAAATTAGAAACTAATGTGATGAAAAACTAACAAAATTTTGAATAATTCAGAATGTAATGCAATATGTATACATACATGCATATTTCACAACAATTTAATTTGCAAGGAAATAAATTATAAAAACAAATCCATATTTTACTAATGATAAAACTGTTTCAACATACTTTCAAACCCTTTCATATAATAAAACCGAAGTACAATTTCGAATAATAATAATTATCATTCACAATACCACAACCACTACTTTTTTTCTCAATATTTGCTAAAATAATTGAAAATATTTATTAATTAAGTTCTGAGGGGGGATTAAGTTCTGAGAATTGAATATTTCATGACATGTCAAATACATTATTTTTAGCAAACTAAAGACACATCTATGGCACTGTTTTCTTTACCTAAATGTTTCTTTGTTGTTTCATTAGATGATCAAGAGCACAAAAGGAAAAGTGCCTAACTAAGTAACAGCTTATTTAAAAGGTCTAAATTCATACCCCAGAGATAAGTGTTCATAGTTTATTAAGAACTAAATATGTTAACATCTTCACAATGTTATCATCTAAAATGACAAAGAATTTAATGCCGATCTCATAAACTCAATTAAGATCTCATGCCTCAACTACCAGGCATTTTGAAAAATTAAAATCTAACAAAATGTCAATTACCAATGTTTAAATAAATGTGAAACAAGTGTAATCTTAAAATAACAGTTAAATAAATTTACAACTTCACCACGTATATTAAAAGAATGAGATAAACTGAAAAATAAAATAACCCATCATAGATATTTTTTTTTTTCAAGAATCTGAAATTTTTTTTTAATTCTTTATACAAACAAGAATATATAAGAAATGCAATAAGATAGAAAGTTCTTAAAATCCTCTTAATATATTTCACTTCTTAATAATTTATTTTGACATTAGAAACTAATAGAAAGTTTTTGGATAATCGATAATAGTTTGGAAAACAATTTTTCTGTGTTGATTGATTTGATTTTGTTATTTTCCAAATACTATAATTTTAACAGAAAATTCCAATATTATAACTTTTTTCAAAAGTAGCAAGATAACCTTATAATTCATAATTAAAACTACAAAACATTAAAAAAAACACCAGCATAATTGATGTGATGAATTTAGAAGGCATTATGCTATTGAATATAGAGTATACATTTTAAATTATTAATTTCATGAACACAATTATTAATAATTTGAAATAACTTCTAATAATGAACAGAGCATGTTATTACTTGAAATAATTACTTCATTTAAATTTGCTACTTCAATTTTAATCAAATATTTATAAAAATTGCATGTGCTTCCAAAAGCATTTGAAAGCTAGAATAGGAAAGCATTTCATTCCCTATTTTTCATCAAAGCAAAGATACACCAGTACTACTGAAAATTTAATTTCTAGAAAATTAATGCTTGAACTTGAAAAAACAGAGAAAGTCATAATTAAGTATCTCATAATTTATTTATCACCATCTTCATATTTTAAAAGGTTGTGCATGGAATATATTATTTTTAAAAATTTAAGGATATCTTTGTTATTTTGGTAACAGAGATAACGTCATGCTAGTCTATTAGTTTAAAAAGCAAATAACAACCTGTCAGAATCAGGACCATGTCGAGCTATGACTAATTTGAGCTTGCTGAGACCTCCAACAGGTACTCTATCACTACCAGTAGTAAACTGAAGAAGTTTTCTCTTTTGTTCCAAACTGAAATCATGTACAAGTTGCCAAAACCACCTGCAAAAATAATAAATAATAATTTATCCCCCAGCTATGCTAAGCTTATAAATTTTTTAAAAAATCTAATTCAAGAAATAAAAAAGTCACCAAGTGATTAAAAATAAACTGAAATACGATTTTTGATATTATTGTGAGTTTAAGCCATGACCATTGAAGAGAAATGTGTCGCAACTTTGCCACTTAAAATATAGAACAAAAAACAAGTTAATGACAATTTAACAATTCAGAAAAGGTATATTCTGTTTTATTATTGAAACTGGAGCCAAACCTATGGAATTGCTTGGGCAGCAATTTATGATAATTAAAGTTACTATTATTATATTGCATCACAAGAGTAAATGCAAAACCACTGCAACTCAAAAGTTAAATCTTATACTTTTTTTTTTCTTCCCATCTTTAAGTTTGAATTTCATTGGATTGAAAAATTAACTTTATGAATGAACTTTGTGTAAGCATGAAATTATCACACATACACAATAAACGCTGAAGAAGGATTTTTCATGATGATAAATCATATATAAATTCAAGAATATCAATAATAAATTTCCTTGGACATGTGATGTAAAGAAAGGAATTTGGGGAAAAGTCATAATTCAAAATGTTTCATAAATAGCAGTTTGGTTCGGAAAGATCCTACCACCATTCAAGTTAATGACAATTTAAGAAATAGAATTCTTGAAAATATTTTTAAACAGAAAATATGAAAGATAAAATATATGCAGTCTTCAATTTCAAACCAGGAAACACAAAACATCAATAAATCGATATTTGTTACAATAGAATGAATAAAGTATAATGCTTACTTAATAATTGGTGTATCTGAAAGGTATCCTCCATCATATTCAGTTGCTTCTTCAAGTGCATTGAAATCAAAATTCTATAATGTTTCAAAGGAAGGAAAATAAATTTTATATATGACAGTTAATTAAACATATCTAACTTTTTATTAATATTGATTTTTTTTCCAAATTTTATTTTTGCATTTTTAAATATACATTTTTAAAATGAATTTTTAGAGATTTCCATAGAAAAAATTTACAAATATTCATCAATAGATTTAAAAGCAAAGAAAAATGTTAAGTAGAATTACTAAATCACATCCACATAGAAATCAAGGATAATTGATGTATGGTTAATAGAAATACAAAAAAAAAAAAAAAAAAAAAAAAAAAAAACAGTATTTCAAAAATTTATACCCAAAATTAATAATGTATCAGATTTAAGACCCTCAATATTGATAAAATTTATGTAGGCAGCACAATTCAAGATCATATTTTTACTCAAAATATACCAAATATAGATATTGTATAGTAACAAAAATTATAAATTAGCAAAAATTGAAGAAATATAAATAAAATCCTATGATAAAATTTAAGAAATATTTCTCAATAAATATTTCTTTATATAGTTTCATCAACAAAAACTTTGATAAATCTATTTGTTACTTCTTTTAGCAAAAAAATATTCCCAGGAAAATAAAAAAATAAAAAAACAAAAACAATATAAAAACAAAAACAATATAAAAACAAAAACAATATAAAACAATACTATGAAAACATATATCGAAAACCTCAAATACTTTGATCAAATCGAATAAAATGTTAAAAAATTATAATACTAATTCTTACAAAAAGAAATTAAGATCACTTTAAGAAATTTAAAAATTTGTTTCAAACTAATAAAACAGGAAATGTTTCATAAAAGAAAATTTTTTTTCACTCCATATTCAACTATGTTTAACTCACCTTGTTACCACATACAAGAAGTTCTATCTCTTCTGGCCTGAAAAGCATTTTCAAAGGACTATCATCAGTTACCATTTGAAACCCACGCTTGAATGCTTGAAATTGTTTCACTATGGATTTATTTAATAAAAAGTCAGCATACAATCTAACAAATTCCTATATAGAAGGAAACAAAAAACATTGTTTAAATCCTTCATATTATGTAAATGGAAATCTACTTAAAAAAAAATCAGCATGTAACAAAATGAGCCCTGTACAAAAAAGGAGGGATGAAATGATAAGTAAAAATAATAATAAATGTTATATTTAATTAAAAAAAAATTATATTAATACTAACCTCTTTGTTTGACTGGTTCACAAGAATTTTATCACCATTTTCTTTAAGATCATGAACTAATACAGTTCCAAATACATCCTCATAAGTTATCCTAAAAGTCTGCATGTATACAGTTTCCATATCATCACCTGTATATGATAATAGATCTTGCATTCCTTTATAAAGAGTCTAAAAACAAAGAATTTATTATAAAATAACCAAATTAAAAATTTATTTCATTCAATGGCAGATATTTATAATCTGCTGAAGTTTAATCTTTAAAAATGTAACTCCACTTTAACATCAGTAATTTCAAAATTATCACATAGAATAAAATAGCATTAAATTGAACAGTTTTTTTAAATTTATTTTTACATAAATAATAAACAGTCTTTATACTTATAATGACACAATGCACCCTGTTAATTACTGATATATATCTGAAGCATCTCAAGATATTTTGCTGGCTAGTTCCTAACTCAGAAATTTACATCCACTAATAATTATTTAAAACAATTCACTAATGTATACATGATTAAGAATAAAACGATTGTAGACTCTTTTAATTTATTCTATTCCATATATCAACTTTGTAACTATACAGAACAAATGAGCCATTTATTTTAAAAGTGGGGCAAGTCCATTTTTGAAAAAAATGGAGATAATGGCAGTTATAGATAAAACTTGTTATGATCTTTTAATAAGTAAAATATTTACAGTAAAAAAAATTTAGATTCTAATATTTGGGAGATGGAAGTTTTAGCTCTTAACAGTATTGAAAATCTGTTTATTTTAAAAGTGGTGCAAGTCCATCTTAGATTGAAATTATATTTGATCGAATATATTACGGCAAAATTTAGCTCCAGTTGCTCTATGGTGAAGCAGATATGGCCGATTGACATCTACGGTGTTTTTATTTATCTATTTTTGATATTGAAAATCGGTAGTTGTACACTATTTTATAAATAATAAAAAGTATATCCTAATTTTGTGTGTCGATAATGATGTTAACTTTCATCACCGATTATTCAGTCCAGTGACAACGAAATAAATATCATTGATCACAAATTTTTATTGTCAGGACATTCATTTCTACTGAACGATCGTGATTTTGGAATGAAACTATCCAGTAACTATTCAATCCAGAAACAAGTTCCTTGCATATTCCCCAGGATTACTATAAAGTAATACAAAATTGTCGAAAACATAATAAATTTTTAGTACATGAAATTAAACATGGAAATTTATTTTCAACCCAACCACTGGAAAAAGCGGTTTTAAAAAGAAAGAAAAATAGCAATGGAGAAACCATGAATTGATTAACTATATGGTGGATCAGATTTACAAGGGATGCACCATACAAAATGTTCAACAAAACTTTGACAGAACGAGATTTTGAATTTAAAATTATCAATTTGTCAACAGAACGAGGAAGGTAAATAATTCCAAGTAATTTCAGAAATATAAAATTATCTTTTATGTAAGAATAAAAAAGAGATTTATTACACCTGAAAAATACAAGGATATGATGGATTTATTACCATATATACCTCCGAGAGTATGTTATGGAAGTCTTTTATTTGATCACACTTCTCACTGTAAAATGAAGTATGATGCATAGTATTTTCACATGGGGGGGGGGAGAAGTACTCAGGGACTCAAAATACTAGGTATAAAAGTGTTTATAGCATGACTTTTTTTCACCTACTGTTTAATATTACTGTTATTTTTATTACCAATTATTAACTATATACCCTCATCATCATTAGTTTAGCTTATATAACAGTGTGAAAGAGGATAAATATAAGTTCATAGGCACAATATTTTTTTCAAGTATTTGGAATTATTGAAAAGAAATATCTTTAAAAATTTTTACTTAATAAATTTAAGAAATTTCTACTCATACTTACAGGATTCCAATCTTCTAAATCATAGAATGTTCCTTTTTTACCCATAAGTTTCCTATACACTACCATTGGAAAATGGACATCTAAAATTATGTTGTTGTAGATAGCTAAGCCCAGGATTATTCCAATAAGTGTAAACTGTGCATCACTTTCAAATGATGTAGGGTTAAACCAATACATTTGAGTTTCTGGATTTAGCGTAAACATAGCTAAAATATAAATCAAAAAGTTAATACAACATTAGCAGATATAGATATAAAATTACCTTTTTTTTTTTTGTTTCACAACTTGTGAAAATAATTTATAAAATGATAATTATAAATGCCTATAATACAAAAAGAAATCGATTTTATCTCCAAGTTATGTATATAAATTTAGCACGAAATGCAAGACAAAATTATTATTAGAAATAAAAAAGCAATTCAAAAAATTCCATGAAAAAAATTAAATATTTACCAAAATCAGGATTAAAGATTTCTTCAACTACAAGCTGAAAAAATTCTTTAGAGACTCCACCTTCATCAATACCTTGTTCACCTTCAAATTCAACAACTAGTTGCTTTTTTAAATTAGTTGGATTTTCCATTGCAACCATTTCAAGCTGTAAAATAAGCAATACAAACATGATTTTTAAAAATTATAATAAAATACAGCCAGACAGATAATATTAATTAAGAATGCTAAAAATAATGCTAAAATAATTTATACTTATTTTCTAACAAAGTTACCAACAGACAGTAAAAATTAAAAACTACATAGATTCAACATGCATATAAACAAAAAAAAAAAACAAAGACTTTTCTCATTATATAAGGCTAACTTTTTGATTTTGGATAAAATGTTACAAAATATATTATTGAATTTTCCAGCTGTTTAACATCTTCTATGATCTAAAATGAAAGAAAACTAGAATAATAGCAATACTGCAACTACAAATTGCTACCTAATCTATCAAGTGCATCACTCTCCGAGCTATAAAAATCCTTTTAAAGGGGGGAAAATTCAAGAAAATCATTTTAACTAAAATAATTTTGTTAAATTGGTTAATTTTTATTAATTGTCCAATAATTATAATTAACTCATTTTCCTATTTTAAGCTTGCAATTTTTTCTTACATCCTTAAATGGGATCCTGAATAGGAAAAGTTTTATCACCTGATTTTGTACACAGGAATATTCCTGTTATTTCAATATTTAAATTCAAAATTTCAGGATAGAGAGTATTTCCTAGGTGCATTTATGTCAGACATAAAAATTTGCAACTTGCTTTTATAATTGATTATCCTCTTCCAACTTAATTCAGCATTTAACATTTGGCAACTTATTACATTTAGAAAAGAGATAATCTACATTCCACCACTCTCTCTTTTTTAACAGTTATTTTTATAATACAGAAAAATTGCTAACCTTAACTGAGTGACAAATTCTCACATTACATTTTATATAATGGAGATTCATTATAAATTTGTTGGAAAAGAACTTAACACTAATTAACTGCACTTTATATATTTTAAAAAGGAAAAATTCAATTTGTGATGAAAAGTAAATACTTACCCCAACAAGAGCGTCATCTATTATATGATCTCTTTTTACTCGTAATCTTAAGTATGGATTTGGAGGAGCACCATGTACTAAACTTTGAAGGACGGATATTCTACGTTCACTATACATCCGTATCCTGTTGTCATAATACAAACCCATTGCTTTTACAGCAGGTGTTAAAATAAATGAATAGTTCATAAATGAAAATTTACCACCATCTGTTTTATAATATGCAAAATCTCGATCCACTTCAAGTAAATCACTAAGAGGTTCATTATAAAAAGCTTCAAAAGGTAGCAGGGGTGACCTGCAGTCAATGGGTTTAATATTAAGTTCAAGACTCAAAGGGTCTTCCTTTGATCTCTGACTTTCTTTGGATTCTGGCAATGCTCTGGCACCTAAAAGATCATGAAGATTATCATCAGGTTCTACTGTATCTTCATCATCATCGCTACAATCTTCAACAGTTCCACCAAGAAGGCTAGCATAATATAGAAGTTTCATAAGTTTGGTTGCAGCAATCACAGTTTCCTCATCATTAATACAATATTCTCTCGTAAACTGTCCTCCGATGACTCGTAAAGTAATGAATTGATGAAGAGTGTTCACTTTCCCTCTTAAGCGCTCGGGATCAAAAGCACTCCAGGTACGAGCTAAAACAGCTTGGCTACGAACTGGCAAAAAAGATGCTGCTTTGCAAAATGCTGGCAAAGCAGCTTCTAAGTATTCAGGATATTCCAACATAGGAATTTCCATCACAATAACAAAAATATTTAGAAGACTTGGATCAATAGCTTGTTTATTCCCATATTTGAAATCAAATTCTAAATTTTCAGAAAGAATAATAAGAGCATTGATCATAGCTCGCTGAAAAGGAAAGTCGGGTATTTTAAAAAGAGCATCAAATGCCCGTCTCACAGAACTAATATCAACAGTAACTATGCCAGGTTTTGACTCTACAATTTCTTCCTCAGAACTACCAGCTTCTTTGGATGAATCTTTGTCCTTATCTTCATCAATTTCCATTGCTCTAATGTCTTCTTTGGATAGATTGTCTTTGGTAATATCATTCTTAAAACTCTTTTTTAATGACTCTTCACTTGAAAATACTTGACCTAGAGTTCTAATTAATAATGAAAAATTTTGTTCTTCTTTACATTTTTCAATAATTTCAAGTAAACGATTTTCATCTAGATATAAAACTTCTGAAAAAGAAAAAAAAAGAAAGAACTTAAATAAGCAGTAACATAGATATGAAGTAAAGAAAATATGACATAAAAAATCCTTTCAAAAGAAAAGTAGAATAAAAAAAAAAATGTACATTCTGAATACTTATTCTTTTATATCTTTGTTTACTTTATTACACTCGATTATTTAAACTTCAGAACTGGCAATAACATACTAACTGGTTCTTCATAATTTTTCATAATCATTAACATTCTGTCATGTCATAATAAAAAAAAATAACTTTTTTTAATCTTATTTTAAAACTAATTTTTAAATATGTCCATTGCTGTTTTTTTTCATACTCACTTTTTTTTATTTAAAATTTAATTAATTAAAAACCAAAAGGCAATCCAGAAATCAAACAAAAGATTTGAAAACAATTCCAGCATTAAATTTTGAGAGCAGTTAATGAGTTTTATGATGAAAATTTCAAACGTAAAGATTCTATAAAATGCAAAAGAAAAATTAAGGAGTTAATAGAAAAAGAATCTAATTCAAAACATTAAAGTACGTTGTTGCTCAGTATTTATAATTTCTAAAAATATATTTGGAAATGTTTTATAAAGGAATAAAAAAAAAAGCATAATAAATAACAAGATAAATAATTATTCATATATAAGGTAATTTTCAATGCTTTATTCCTTTAAAATTCTATTTCTTTTATTCTTATATTTTTCAAACATTAAAGCAAGAAATGATATTGTGTGAGGAAATGTAGCTTTTATTAAAAAATGCAAAAGATTTAAACAAAATAATAATTTGTGTTCTTTAAGAAATTTGAATATAAAGGTTAATAACACTATATAAATAATGAAAATATCATTTTGACAAGATATCTTAGCCATTTTTAACAATAATCCTTGTACAGCAATTCAAATTATTATATCTTAAATTACACACACACACACACACATCTACGTTTTTGCTTCAGTATCAGTAAAATAGTAGAATACTAAACCACTATGCAAAGAGAAATGTTTCTGAAGAAAAGTAATACAATTATAAGCATAAATTAAGGATTAAATTTAATGCATGAATTCTTATCTGGCATTAAAATTTCTCCATAAAATTTAGTATAAGTGCTTGGGAAAAAAATTAATATATGCATTTCTTGTATTAATGAGCAGCTTAAGTATATATAATAATAAAGAAGAAGAAAAAATGTATTACCACAGTGGCAAATACATATAAAGCAATTCCCATTTGGAAAATAAATTTACTTCATTTTTTCCAACATTTGAATTATTTTCATTCAACTTTTAATAATAATTTAAGATTTCTTCTAAGATGCAAAGTAAACAATGAATAAAAAAATTTACTGTTTTATTGAAATGAAATTGTTAAAAAGTTTTATTTCAAATTTAAACTATATATTAATTTAATAAATAAATATTTTGAAATGTGATTTTTAAAAAAATATCCATACTAAAATGATGCACCTAATTCTTGGAATTTGTACAAAATTATCCTCTGTCCAATTATTTCTTTTCAATCTCTAGCCAAAATACTGCTGGCATAATGTATTTTGTTATATTTTATATATAAAAGATCATATTTCAAATTATGACTACAGTAAAAAGATTTAATTGCATAAAAAACTGGCATAATATAAAATTGAATATATTTAAAATTAATTTTTTTCACTTTTACTATAAATTATTTCATTTTCTACTGTTCTGTAACCTAGAAACATATAACAAAAAACTCACTGCCTGATATTAGCTCAAATCAATTTAAAATCATAAATTGTAAAATAAGTCTAATTTTTCACTACTGTACGTATATATACGAGATTGTTCTTCACTTCAAAACTCAGACAAACCATAAAAAAAAGATACAAACCATTGAGAACAAAATGAATTTAATACCAAAAGTTATATGCACTTTTGAATGAAAATTCAGGTTTTTGTTATATTCATGGATAAAGTTTCCTATATTGTCTTTTCAAGAAAGTTGTTGCCAGTGATATCATGATTGCCTAAATGAATATTTGAAGCTTCACATTAGCCTGGCATTATTTTGGCATCTTAGGTTTCATCTTAATCCAGGGAAAAGATAAAAACCACTCAGCTCTAAGTTGCATTCTCCATGAAGAACAAGGAAACAAGACTGCCGCCACAAATCTTATTATGTTGATTAAGTCATTCAAAAGAAATGGAAAATACTTTCCCAGCTATGAATTGAATGAATATCTAAACTTTCATACTGAATATTTTTTCCCTAAAATTTCGAAGAACTTCCACACTAATGAGGAGCTACAAAGAGCAGCTAAGATCTATCTCATTGGTTTGCCACTATTTTAAAGAAGATATGAGAAACCCCATCCACTGATATAACAAATACCTGGATCTTCACAGCAATTATGACAAAACATAGCTATGATTATACATAACATTTAGTAATAAATTCATTTTATTCTCAATATTTGTCTCTTTTTATAGTCCATAAAAACTTGAAAAAAAAAAAAAAAAAAAGTCCTCACATTTTGCTATTTATAATCATATCATTAACTTATTAGTTGCTATGTAATAAATGTTATTATACATGTTTTTCTTTTATTCATTTAGAATTTTAGTTTTGTCCTACAAAGCATTTTTTTAAAAATCATGGTAACCAAAAGGACTGCTTTAAATGAGCAAGCTTAAAAGCAAAAAGTCAACATCAAAACAGCCTAGATATACATTCAATAAGACACAGGAGTAAGCCTTTGTTATAGCATGATGTTTTCTATGATAATGTGATAGTAAGCTAGAAAAGATTAATCTGAAAGTAAGCAACGCACTCTTACAAAACCTAAAAATAAGCCTTAATCTTAAAAATCTTAAAATAAGCCTAATGGTTTTAACTTTATACATCACTTTCAAAAATATTATATTCCTTTTATTAAGCTTGTATATATAATTAAGTTTTAGTTATTAAATTTGTTTTGTTTTAAATTTAGAATGCAGTTTATCATTAAAGAACATTTTAAAATACAGTACAGATTACATTACAGAGAAAATGTCCTTTTATTTCTTTCCTGATATTTTAATTTATCAGACATTAACAATAGCATTTTATATAAAATAATAAAGAATACAGTAATTACCTATGTAAGCACATATATTTAAATCACCAGTAACCTAGAAAATATGCATTACAAAGAAACTGCATCTCTTTCAGTTTTCTATTAATTGTATTAACCATAAACTGTATTAAAAGATAGAAGTATATTATTTTTATTTTGATAGCATAAGCTTCTAAAAAAAACATGATAAAGTCACACAGAGATAATTAAAATTCAAAAATCAATGTTCATTTTTCAAAAATAAGTTTATATTAAAATTTGAAATTAAACTTGTATATTTTTACCACAACATTCAATTCTTACCTTTAGAAGCCAGTTCCTTTGTTGTATCCATCGGTGAACTTGAACTAGAGGAAGATTTAGTAATTGAGCTAGAACAGTCTGTAGGATTTTCAAGTGATTGGTTGGATTCTTTTAACTTAGACACATTAGAGTCTTCAGATGATGAAGTTGGCACATCTGTGTCCATTTTACAAGAATCATTTGTATGCGAATTCTTTCGATCTCTACCACATAGTCGAAAATTCTGTTCAGATGAAAGACCTTCGTTGATATTATTTGTGCCATTTGGAACATCTGAACTATAGCTTTCATCTGTTGATGGGCACGGTGGTACACAAAGCTTAGCTTTATCTTTAAAGAGCCTTATGGCACGAGCAGCTGCTTCATCTGGATCTAGTTTAGGAGCTTTTTGACATGAAGCACAGTTTTCATTTTCACAAGACTGATTACCACAACCATCAGTCAGCTGAAAATAATACCGTTCTATCAATTTTTTGGCAGCAGTTCGTTTCCTAGAAAAAACAAATAAGCAATATAGGCATTGAAATAAATTGCATGTAGAATAAACTACAGATAATATATTTAAATAATTTTGTATACATCTTGAAAATTTCTATGACCTCCAACGATTCAAAATAAAAATCTCATGAAATAATATTTATAGTATAGTTATAGGACATTTGTTTTATATTCATCAATTATATTTAGTGTCAAGAAAACAAAATTAAAAGAGAAAAAATTATAACATAACATTTATAAAGATATGATTCAAAGTGAAAAATATAGATGATAGTCAAATATAATAATTAAGATTTAAGACTTTCTAATTTGTCACTGATTTTTAAAAAAAACGTCCATCCGTAATTCAAATTAAGGCAACTTATAAGATCTTATTTCAAAATTTCAATCAGAAAGATAAGTTAATAAATGTATTCAAATATTAATTTTTCATATATAGTTTAATAATTTTGTATTTTCTTCTTCAACTTACTTTATTTTTACTTAAGCACCAAAACAAAATGTGTCAAGCACATAATTACAAAAGGATAGCAGAGAAATTTGAATTTAAAAGGCAATCATGAAGTTAAAGAGAGCAGTAAATTAAGTCTTCAAGCCCTAAAACGAATAAAGAAGCAATCTTTTTTCCAAGATAAAGAAGGAATTACTATTTTAATTCATAACATTTGACGACAGAAAATTTTTAATATTAGTTCGCATTGTTCTCTTAAGAATTTAAGATAAAAATATTACAGTAAAAAAAACCCAATAAACATGAGATTATAAAGTAATTAATATTGCATATCACAATATAGTAGAGCAGTTTGATAAAATAATTATTAATTCCTTATACAATAGTAAAAAAGACACATTTCAACCATTTTAAAAGATTTCTGTAGTCACAAATATGATAAATAGGAATATTTTAGATGGTACAATTAGAAGGGTAATTCATCGTAGTTAAGAATAAATAAAAAATATTCACAAATTTTATATGAAATAATATATATCGGTATATATTATTTTTCAGATAACCAAATTAGAAAAATTCTTTTATTACCCATTTATGAAATTATGGTTTTTAATCTTTTCTGTCAAAGATGAAAACATTGAGTTCTTCCTATTTCAAAAACCTATTGCACTTCTTACTGTTAAAATAAATGTAATTTAACTACCTTCTCTTCACTGGGAATATTTTAAATTCATCATCTAGTTCCATTTTACTTTTAAAATGATAAATCAACACATTTTTATTGCTACTGAATTCCATCAAATGCATATAAATTTGTTTCTAAATTATCTAATCTGGCAATTAGATTTACTCATATTTGCCTTTACTGGAATGTAAACACATTTCGCAAGACCAGAATAACAATGGTCTTATGACTGAATATCTCTTTTCCCATCTTTCTTTAAATCACAAACTATTGATCAATAGAGATTAATTAATGCTATTAAAAAAATGTTGTGCTGATAAACTAAGTTCCTTTCTTTAATACAGTACTAAACTACGTGAATAATTTATTATTATTCACAATAGTAACAGACTGCTATAGCATTTGAACAGATAATTTTAATAAACATGTTTGTTTTGATTTAAAAAATTCAATTTTAAATACTATTACCTATATTAATAATATTTAAAAACAAAAAAAAAACATTTTTAAGCAAAAGATCAAAACATTTCAAACAAAATTATAGTTCATACCACTTTAACAGTTTTCCAAAATTCATAAATATGCATAATATTTTGACAGATGTTAAAACACATTATTCCCTTGTGAATACTGGGAGAATCCACAATTCAATTTTCCTTATAAATTCATGCTTATAATTTTTAAAATATTCACCTAATAATTTTACTAAGACTGCTACTGATATTAGAAATAATTTTTTTAATAATCCTGAAAAAATTCAAGCAATTCATCCAATATAAAAATAACCAGAAATTTAAATTTATTAAAATCTAACACATTATTTAAATAAATAAATGTAAAATGTATACATGTTTCTCAAAACGAGTATTTATCAAGAAACTTTAAGAAGAAAATTCATAAAAATAACTTAATAAAATAAACTTAAAAATAACTAGACATTCAGTTTAATTAAATTGATTGCATTTCTTAAAAACCATATTTAAAAAATAAAACTCAAAAGCAGTTTTCTAGCAAAAAATGTTTGCTATAAAAATTCATAAAAACTGAATAGAAATCATTCATTTCTTATTCATAAATGTTATGAAATGCTAGATATGTTTTAGAAAATGTTTTGAGAACATTCATGAAATAATTAGCATATACTACAGATTTTATCCTAAGGGTTCTTATTATTTTTGAATTAAAATACAGGTATTTTAAATCACTTTGTCTCCAAATAGCCATTTGCAGCAATTTAAATTTTGTATATATCTCTTTAAAAATCAGATAATAACATTTTAACTACATATCATTAAAAAACTTTAATATTAAACGCACACTACTGTCGAACATGGTCAAATTTTAGATATGAAAGAAATTATTCACACATGATTCTGGGAATTAATCACTGGCATGCAGTGAATAAGTAAGAATACAAATATCATCATCTTATGGAAAAAATTAGATTTTGTTGAATTTTAAAAACTGTTTGGTAGTTTGTATTTTTTTGAGAAACGAGATTTCTTAAAATTTAATTATATTATTTGTTTGATTCAAATGATATAATTAAAGCTAAAATTAGAGATCTAAGTAAGGCTTGGGATACTATAAAATTGTATACAGAAACCCTTGTAAGATGAAAATATTATGCATATTTAGAAAAATAAACATGAAAATATTTGCTTCCAATCAATGCTAGGTATATCAGCTGATCTTCAATAAAAGAAATGATAGATTTACTCTCTTTGCGGCAGTATACATATTTTTAAGAACAAATACAGCGAACTCATTTAAATAATAAGAATTATATTTAGATAACTAATAAGAATATACTTAATAAGAATTATAATTTGATAACTAAATGAAAACAATCATTTTGTTCCCAAAATTTGAAATTCTGATCTTCGAACAAACGTCGTAACTTCCCTCTCACCAATGCAGATTTATTCAAAAAAACATCGTAACGCATTTTATATGAAATCAAAACAAAACAAAATAACGCACTCATTGCTCTGATAAGTAGTAACACGCATTGGTTAAAAATAATCAAATCTAAAATAAATATAGAATTAAATAATGCAAAAACTCATAAACTACCATTGGAAGAGCAGTGAATCACGGACAAATATAGTTTTTAAACTTATCTCATGAGTATTTCTTCGCATTATTTGACATTGCATCGTTTAAAACAAGTTTTCCCTTACCTACTAGCTTCTGCAGTATGAGAAGCTCCGGGTGTCACTTGAGAATTCATAGAATCGTTTAATGTTTCCTATTTATTGTAAAAAAGAAAAATTATATTTATCGTCAAATAAAACAAAATAGTAATTTTTTAAATGTAAGTTACTATTTTCTTGGTGATACAGCAACATTGCCAACTTCAGGTGAAAAATTATCTCATTTCAGTTCCTACTTTTAGCATTTGAACAAGGATCTTCGCATACTTGCCGTTGCAATTTAGAAATTGTTTTCTTCACGAAAAATTCTTATTAAAATTAAAACACATTTGAATTACTTTGAAATTCATTTAAAACATAATACAGTTCAAAATTTCCCTAATATTTCAAACTCAAACATATTCATATATGTATTTAACCATGCATTGAAACTTTTCATGTTTTTTTGTTTTTTTTCGTTTACAAATCAATCATACCAAATGATGTTCACAAAATTTTGTTGCTTTAAAAAAATATATATTTTCAAATTTTTATGGTTCAATTTCTAAAAAGTTAAATGAAATATGATACAATCTAATGAACAGAAATCATAATTCAAAATATTTGTAAGAAACTCATGCATAAAATTTATGAAATTATTAATCAGAAATAGTAGAATTAAATCTTTTTTTTCTGTAAAATATTTCAGATGAAAAGTTCAATTAAGAATGCTTTCTGATACCTTATTGGTTGATTATGACGCAGACTGAAAATTAGCAAACGAAAGATGTATGATGTCAACAACACAATTCAAATCACTCACATGGGCCGCGTAGATTGTTTACAATATGAATAGACTTGCCGTCTTATTTTTTAAATATCATGCTCGCAACTATCATTCACATCGAGGAATATATGGTTTTAGAGTTCAGTCAAGTACAATTTTGAATTATGGTATTAAATTATATACTTCTTTTTTATTTCATTGACAAGTTACTAAATTTAATATTTATTTATTCTTCATCATCCTACCATACATTAACTGGGCCAGTGTTTATTTCACACTTGTAGAAAAATAAATAAGAAAATTTTCTCGCTCTCTTTCATTCTGCAACGGCATTTATAAATTGATAGAATTAATATAGAATGTTAAACAACAAATAATATAAAGCTTTATAAATCCGCCTATAACAAAATTCTTTCATTTTTATTTGTTAATTTTTAAATCGAGCATTCATTAGATATATTGTGGTGTAGGCTAATTTTATTTCATTAAACACTTTTTATACTATATCAAATTTTGAATCTTCATAATTTCTTTGAAATATTTTAAAGTCAATTCTTTATTGCATATCATCTATTGATATAAAACAGAATGCCTCTTTTTTTTGCTTGAACTTTATGTAATTCCACATTTGATGGATTTAAATGAAGTTTGGCGCGCAAGTACTTGGAAGGAATAACTGTGCTATTAAAACGTTTCTGCATATGTCTCTAAAAGGGGTAAAATAGAAGTAAAAAATTTTAAGATTTTTTTTCACTAAAGCATTGTAGCATATCATCATACAAAAACTTCTTTATGCTATCTTAAATGTCAAAATACTAGTTTTCCAATAACACTATCTTTTTCTTTAATTTTAATTTGTTTTTAAATTGAATTTATAATAAAATTTTAACATTTCTTTTATGATATTGAAATATTGAACTTATTTTATCATTTAGGTACATTTATTACTTGTCATTTTTTGTTAAAGTTATTTTCTTTGAACTTTAACATTGCTTCTTTTTTTTTTCTTCTTTTTTTTTCTTTTTTTTACATAAGTACCATTTAATATGAGAGCATAGCTGTTTGCTTTTAAAGGTTTTATTTTGAAATTAATTATAATTTCAGCTAAACTAAAGAATATGACATAATGACCAAACTGTAAATTTTTAGACGACAAATTACCAAATATGTAACCTAACTGTATTCTTTAATTGACATTTGACAGGTTTTTAATTATTTAGCATAGGCAGTTTAATTATTTAGCTGGGCAGTTTATTTTTTCTCATAATTTGACAAGATTTTCTTATATATTTTAATATGTTCAAATTTTTAAACTGCCCAGTTGGCTGCTTATGACTATTTTTTTTTAACTTGATCCCATTGAATAAAATGTGATTTTGGCTAAAAGTTTATAAATTTTTATTTGATTATTATATAACTTATCACACTTTTTAACTTTTAAACACATAGAATTTAGATTTTATTTTTTCATTACCTTTTTAACCATTACTGTCATACTATTAGGGCTTCAAATTCTAAATTGGATTTTGATTACATTACAAAAATTTTTTTTAAATGAATATCATTATTTGTAAATAATATAGATGTGAAAACTATATGATGATATGTGTGTCAGTTGTAAAAATCTGCAGAAAACTAAAAAATATTTTCATAAAAAAATAAACTAAAAATATTTTCTAAAAATATAGATGTTTTCATTTGTATTTGCATTCCATTAAATGTTCACTGTTTGCTCTATAAAAGATTTAATAAATTTTATCTGCATTTTGTATTTATTGGAATTTTGTTTTTAATAACAATTGATATTATGTTTTCCTATATGTACTATTGCATTAAGTGTTAAATTAAAAAAAAATCATTCAGTATTAAATTCCATGATCCTTTTAATCTGTCATGTTTTAAAATTGTTCATCTCCCAAGTTAAAATTTAATCTTTTAAAACAACCATTGTTAATATAGAAAATTCATTCTTCTCCCAAGACCAAATATTTGTTGCCAAGTTCTAAACTGAGATTTCTTAGCTTCAGTCTTTACTTAATGTGCACCAAATAGTAAAATTTAGAATACAGTTTGTCTTTTAAGACAAACTGTATCCTGAAGCTTTAAAAAGCTTCAGGATAATAATTAATCAGTCAGTATTAATTAAGGTTGATGATTCTAAAGTTTTTAAACGGTTAAAAATAAGAATTTGAAAACTAAACAATCTAATATTGCAGATATTTTTGTATGATATTTTAAAACTTTTTTTTCAGTGTTATTACATAATAAATATTTAGACTTCTTAAATGCTAAAATGTTTTATTTCATGTTTTTTCATTTTAAAAATGATTTTTTGAAATTTCTAGACAATTCTAGCTTACCTACAAACTTTGCAAACAAAGTGTATCAAGTTACAGAAGCATTTAGGAATAATGGATATAGGATTGCAAATCTGAATCCTCTTGGAGAGCCTAAAAACATGTTTGTATTTGTCAAATCTGAATTTTATACATTTTTCCATATAAAATTTACTTTTAAAATATTTCTTGTTTACATTTTTTTTTTTCTTTTTTCTAAATTGTTTTGCGTAACATTTTTTTTTTTTTTAATGTTTTTTAAAGTGATGTAGCAAATGTGTGATAAAATATCTTCATATATTACTATATAAAGTTATATATAATATAAAATTACTTTTGTATTGAAATTTTTTTTTCATCATTTATCATAACTTACTATTTTGTAAACTTTTCTGTATATGAAGTATGTTCACTGTTGTTTCATTTAAAAGAATGGCCCTTTTCTCACTATTTTTCAATTTGGTTGAATATTTCAATTCTTTTAAATGTTTGCTCTAATTATAGTGTTTTATTTTCTTTATATAAAATGAATTGCATAGCTTTTGCAATTTTTGATTATAATCAAACAATATTTTAATATGTTAATTGATTTCTGTGGTTTAGATTCCTAGATAGTTTCTTTAATATAATTTTAAATATATATCCCTTTTAAAATTTAATTTTAATATTTTCTTTTATTTTTATATAAAACAAAAACAAATATTTTATTTTCCCATTTAAAAATTAATTTTAAACTATCTATGAAAATATTATATGTATCACATCTACTTAAAAAGTATAAAGTTATTGGGAAAGTAAATGATGAGCATTACTAAAAGGAGAAAAGTATCCTGACTAAAGTATCAGTATTACTTTTTTTAAAAATATATTTCTAACTAAAGATAAGTAGCTCATTAAAATGAAAATAAAAATTTAACTAAGTTTATTTCTATTAAATTTTTTTATAGAATTTGCAGCCATGATTTTTTAGAAATTTAAACAGTTAAATTAATTTAATTTAAACAGTTACAGGAAAGAAGAAAAATATTTTGTCTTCTTTTTTTATAATTTACAGTTATAAAAGTCTTAAAATAAATAATAAAAACATATCTATATTATTCAGTTATTTTAGGTTCTAATAATTTATAAAATAAGCTAATAATTTGATTTAAAAAAAATGTAAGTTTTTAAAAAGATAGAATTTAAAGATAAGATTTTAAAATCTTATTAATAATTTTTTTTCAGCAGTTTCTAATTGGCTGTAGTAATTATTAGATAATCAAATGGAAAATTAGACTATTGTAATTTTAATGATGAAGTCATGTGCATTTGTATATAAAAGAAAAAGAAAAGTATAAGTTTCTTTTCTGTGTAGTCATAAAATTACTATAGCTTTTTTAGGAAGTAATTGTTAAATGCTTTATATTTTTTATTTATGCATTAGCCTACTTATATGGACAGTTGTTTATTTGTTATATTATTAATATAAATTTTGCAATATCAACAAAATTTCTTTTTAATTACATTTTACCAAAGTCAAAGTAATTACTATTTAAGCTTCCAAAGTGATGAATTAATTGACAAAGAAAAATTAGTAAAATCAAACTAAATGTTGAAAATGAAGAGTTTGTCAAAATTTTTATTTTACAATATCTCTCAAAATGGAAGGATAGTTGGGGCAAGTACTCATTCATGGCATATCTAAGGATCAAGATCTTCCATATAAAATAAAAATTAGTATAAGGATTGGGGTTGGAGAGATCTTGCATGGATTTTTTCCCCCATAGAGGATGTATAATTAAATAGTGTTTTTTTATATTAGGGAGTTACAGAAGCTAGATGACCATTGATGCTTATTGTGATTAGAGATCATGAGGTCTCATATCAAATAAAAAATTTTGAAATTAATGTGTTAAGAGAAATGAATGTTAAGAGAAAACTCTTTTATGCTTCTCTTTCTCTCTCTCTCTCTCGTAGAGAATGTATAGTCAAATAGGATTCTCTTAAATGAGGAATACATCTAGGGGTTTGAGCTTTCATATAAAATAAAAATGGATAGAATCAAATGAGTGGTTAGGGCTGAGTGATTTTGTTTAATTTTTTTAAAAACTCTTTTAAATGTATAATTTTTTTAATTATTATCTTATGACATTTAAATCTGTTTTATTTTCATTGACCATATTTATCAATTCTTATTTTTTAATTTTATTTTCCCTGTACCATTTCAAGCAAAGCCAATTGAAATTTTTCTTTTCAATCTCTGTACTATATGAAATCATAATAAGAAAGAGAGGAAAATTAAAGACAAGTTTCACTTTTTGCTTTTGATTGACGGAAGTTATTTATACAAGATACATTTTTTTTTTTCTGATGATTGTAATTGTTTATTCTTTTTTTTATTTTAGATATCTTTCTTCTCTGGATCCACTAAATTATGGCTTGGAAAGCAATGAAAGAATATCCTTATCAGGAATACTTCATTCAAATGAAACTGAAACTAATTCTGAAGATTTTTTTCTGATGTTGAAAAGAATCTACTGTGATAAAATAGGAATTGAATTTCAGCATTTACATGTAATAATAAAATATTGCTCTAATATAATGTTATTCTTTATTACTGTTATTGTGTATTGTTTAATGGAGTATGAAGAATAAACTGCCTAAGAAAATTTTTATGAGTAAAGATTAATATATTATTGTGCATAAAATAAATATTTATAGTTCTAACTGCAAATGAATATATTTTTACTTGCAATCTAAATGTTTATAGTTCCAATTGCTAATGCTATTGTCTGCTACTTTAATTGACCCTCCCCCCCCAAAAAAAAACAAAGTAAATATATATTGAAAAATTCAAAATGTGTATTTTTTTTTTAATAATGGAAGTACTTTCATTTATAGGAAAATGAAAAAGAATGGCTTGCAAGAGAATTTGAAAAAATCCAACTTGAACATACAATGTCTTGTCAAGAGAAAAAGGATTTAATAAATGAACTTATCAAATCTCAAGTATGTACTTTTTCTGTTTTAAAGTGCAAACTAAGTGATTTATTAAATTGATTAAAATTACAATTTTCTATGCTAAAATTTTAGTGTAGCTCATATGGTCATTATTTTTCAAATTAAATCTTGAATGTGTTCATTACATATTAGCTGATTCTCAAGTTAGTAATAATGTTGATGAAGCTATTGTAATTATATTTGTTTTCAGAACATAGTATTCTAAATTTTAAAGTTGCATCATTGTAGAAATTATAGTTCTTTATTTCTATTCATGCTGTATTTTTTTCTTGTTACTGAATAAATGTTTATACAAGACATTTTAAAAACTATTTTATTGATTTTAAATGTAATGATAGATTATCATATCATGCAACAAAGAGTAGGACTAATTATTGATGAAATAACTACTAAGCTTGCAAAAATCTTTGTTGTCAGATAAAATGTTCTTAATAAAATCATAATATTAACATTTGCTTTAAATGCAGTTTAGAAGTTAATCCAACTACCTACAAATATTTTCATTTAAAATAATTGTTTAATTATAGATCTTTGACAATTTTTTGGCAACAAAATTTGCAACCGTAAAACGATATGGTGGTGAAGGGGCAGAAAGTATGATTGCATTTTTTCTTGAAGTGTTTCGCCAGTCTTGTATAGGTACAGTATAATTTTATTTCTACTTTTCATATGTTTAATTGTGATAGACCATAAAGAAATGCCTGTAAGCTATGTAAAAGTAACAGTTCTATTAAAGAAATGCTTTAACTTAGCAATTGATTAGCATTTATTGATTAATCATATAATTATCAGAACAACATTAGTTTTCTTGTTTAGAATTAATCTGATTTTTCTCTTTTTTTAAAAAAAAAAAATAATAATAATTTAGACTCGATATGTACTTAAGCATGAAATTTTCAATTCAAATGGTACTATATTTTGTTTATAGATTTATATAATTGTAGATTCACTGCATGTTTTATCAATAAGAGGTAGCATTTTATAACTTTGAATTACTCATTAATATTCATTTTTCATTAGAAAAGTATCATTAAGGTACCATGAAAGAGGAATGCTATTATATATTATTTTTTGTTTATTGTATTCAAAATATGGGCTATAATTCTGTCTCATTTTTTATGCCATAATTTTTTATTGTCAGTCATTTTTTTAAAATAATTTTATTTTTTAAAGCATATAATTATTTGCAAATTAAAAAAAATAATAATGAAACGTAGAATTATTGGGCTCTATTTAAGAATATCGTCTTGAGTATGGAAGTTTTCTGGAGAGTTTTGTACATTAATTAAAAACACTAAATCGATTCAAGATCAGGCCTTTGAAACTAAACATTGCCATTAATATGCCTTCTAGTTTGAATTTAAATGTAAAATTAGAGCAAATAGTTTCAAAATTTCCTAATTTAATTTTGTTGGGGAATAAACGGAATTATTAGTACAAATCATTATTTAAAGCTTCTGTGATTGCCAATCATCAACATTAAATTTACCCAAACTTCAACCATTGTATATAATGTATAGAGTATATTACAACTGGTTTCAATAAAAGTTTTATTTTTTAATCAATCAATTGTATGTTGCTTAATCAACCATTCAAATGCTATGGCCCTTGCAATATCAGTTTTTCCGGACTACAAAATACTATCTGAGGTTTAGAAGGAGTCATGATTCTCATAACCCTTCATTCCCCTTGTATTCACTTCTGATTTGAATAGTTGCTTTTAAATTTTATTTAACACTACATCAAATCATTAGTACTTTAAAGTGTTTATATTAGAATTTAAATACGTTTTTTGAATACATGAATCTGAAATATTTAAAGAATTTTACTTTTTAAAAATATCCATGTCTTTCTGTTCTAGATGGACTGAAAGATGTCATTATTGGCATTCCACATAGAGGGAGATTAAATTTATTAACTGGTCTTCTTGATTTCCCTCCAGTTGTAATGTTCAAAAAGGTATAAGTTTTATAAAACATATCTTTATGAATTTAATTGTTTATTTTGAAAATACAGTGTTTTTCTTATTTCCCTTAATGGTAATTTTATTTATTTTGTTTTTATATAATTACCTTAACTTTGAAATATGATGTCAAGTATAATTTTTTAAATTATCCAATTAATTCAAATGCATATGTATTTTCTTTTGTCTCAGTAAGCTTTGAATGAACATTTGTTTTCTGGTTCATATTTGTTTAAATGTATATTACAAATTAAAAAACTGATTGTACTTCCTTAAAATTATTTTACCCTATTGAAAGGAAGGTAGTTTAATCAGACTTGAAATACTTTATTTTTCATAATAGCTTGACCACATTACCAACTGCAAAATGATATATTCCTCTGTTATAAAAAAGCATTTTATTTCCACAGTTATAGCAACATTTATTTGTTGTTTGATCTTCAAACAAACAAAAAATACCCCATTTATAAACATTGTTGATTATTGGAAATTATGTTACTAGGAATGTTCCTTGAGCAACTAAAGCATGAACAAATTCTGTTTTTACTTTTAGACAATGTAACCAGTAAATAATTTGTATAGTTTTTTTTTAAGTTTAAAATTTGGAACCTCTTATAAGGTCACTATTTATTGCTAAAATAGAACTTATATTTATATCATATTGTAAAATATCAAAATAATGCACTAATTGGTATCCATTAAAAAAAGAGATCTTTCTCCTTTTATTATTTTTTTTTCAATGTCTTTATTTCAAATGATATGTATGCTTTTTCAAGTTAGAAACAACTAATTATGAAGTGATTGAAATAATATTTTGTGATTAGTGCAGTTTATAACCTATATATATATATTAAACTTTTAATTTAATCCAAATTAATTTCTAAGATTTTATCTTAATTTAACCCATTGTAACTTCATTCTAAAATATTCTCTTATTTCGTGATCCAATTCCACTTTCGGTTTAATTAATTTCTCTGTAAAAATAATGCACCATCAGTACTATGTATCAAGAGAAAGTGATATCTTCAGTTGCCTTGAAAAATTGTCAAAGGTCACCATGTGTATTGAATTGGCACCTGGCCAGAAATCCTATGTTATATAAGACTAGTGATCATTTGATCGTCCCTTTTTTGCCTTCTGTTTTTGTGCCGCACTGCACCTTCTTGTAAATAATAATGTTTGCCTCCTGAGAGAGAATAAAACGGAAGTAAAAAGACCAAGTCTCTTCACTGCTTCGAACCTGCATTCTACTGAAACCAAAAATATGTTATAAAACTATGTATTAATGAAAATAAAAATTAATAGTGGTCAATTTAATCTATTTTATGATTAAATCATTTCTTATTCTTTCTTTGATCTCTCTAGATTATATAAGCTGAATTCTCCTTATTCTAATTTGAATGACTTTCTATATAATCCTTTGCATCCTATGTTATTTAGATACCCTGATATATTTAATATGTAAGAGATACAAAGTATGCTAACAATAACTTACTGCATAATAACTCAAAACATATATTCAAAATATTGCCATGTTACAGAAGAACCATGGCAAATAACAAAAAGAAAAAAACTTTTTTGTAATTTTAAAAACAACATAAAAAAAAGTTTACACCTTGCTGATTTATTTTAAATTGTTATTTCAATGTAACATTTGCAAACAAGTTAAAGTATTTCTAGATGAAGTGAACTATTATTATATTCTACCTGATAATTGTATGATATAATTCAAATCTGTAATAGTAAAAGATAAACACATTAGTCCACCAAAAATGAGTTATGCAACAGAAAATGGATAGACTTTCATTCAATAGTAATTGCAGGATAAACAGTTGGAGGATTAATAACTGTGTATGGTACAAAATATTCAATAAAAATGTAAAGTTCTTATAAGGAAGGATGGAATACAAGAGTGATAAAGTATATTAAAGCCAGAATGTAAAAATTACATGAAAATATGTTAAATGATTGACATTGAAATAAAATTTTGAAAAAAATTGATTCAGATTTTTTTTATAAAATATTATTTTATAAGTAGAGAGAAATAGTTCATGATATTCTAATTAATATCTTATTTTATTGTTCTGATACTTTGCAATCTAACCTTACACAGAAGCTGCTTTTTTGCCTCTAGAGCTCCCAGTACTGGTTTGAAAAATAAAAGTAAAATTAAGTGAAGGATTTTGGCATTAAATAAAATAATGAAAAATAAAACTAGTTTGTAAATGTAATAAAGTGTAATGTAATAAAAAGATGTTATTATATTTTTGAAGAAGTATTGAGAAATATTATGATGCATTGATGTGATCAAATTAAAACTGTTATTGTTTGTAACAATTTATTATTGTTATTACTTTGTAATTCAAAAAGAGTTAATATTATTTCTAAAAAAAATTATTTTTAATATTAAATTACCTAAATTCACAGCTTTTGACAATGATATAAAAATATTTTTTTCTATGTTGTTTAGTATCTTATTATATAAATTAAGAAATGCAGTTTTATATTTGTTTTTGTCTGTCATTATTTAAGAAATAAAACTGTGAAATGAATATTGTTTCAAGTGGTATGATTTAAATGTAATTATAGAATAAATTTGTAAAATTATAATGGAAAATAACATTAATAAGCACCTTGTGGAATACATCTACTAAATGAATTTTGATTTTAAGTTTGTGCTTTTATATATTACATTTTAGAAGCATGATAAAATTAGTATCTTATGCATTCTTTTGTAAGATATTAATTTTATGTGTATATTGCAGTTTAGAATTTCTTATTGCAAGAAATGCATGCACTAAATTTTTCTTTCTTACTAACCTTAATTAAATAATAATAAATAAAAAAATCTATTACAACATCGAATAGAAGTTAAACTTGACTTCAAATACACACAGATAATTTTGTTTGTTACATAATATTCAAATAAAATTTTTACATTGCTTTGAATATTCAGTCAAAAAGTTTTAATATTAATTCTTTTTAGATGTTGGGATTTTCAGAATTTCCTGCTGGCATTGATGCTACTGGAGATGTATTATCTCATTTGAGTAAGTGATGGCAAAGACAGTATATGTAATGTAATATGTTTAGATGTTTTTAATTTTTCATTTTTAATATATGAGATGAAACATATGTCTTATTTTCTGCTTTTCTGCAATAGAACAATTTTTTTTTTTCAAAACTTAAACCTGCTTTTCTTATTTTTTTAGCTGGGTTGACTGAGTATAAATATGAAGACAAATCAGTGCATATTACATTACTTCCTAATCCTTCACATTTAGAGGTATGTTAACAAATCATTATTCCATTATTTTTTTCCCATTATTACTGGGTTTTTTTTTTATATAAGTAAATTTATTTGCTTTATACAAAAGATGAATAAAAAAGCACACAGTATTCTTTGTACAGTATTATAAATACATAGCTACATCTTCAAAGCTTGCAAAAAGAAGGGAAAATGATTAAAACAAGGGAAGTGCATAATGAAGATATTCATCTACACAAAAATATTCCATAAAAATAATTCACTCACCTCATTTTAACAGTAGGGGTAAGTTGACAACAATTTTCAGCTATAGAATAATGATTAGATGCTTCTCTAAGTTTAAAAGAACTGGACAGTGATATATAATATAATATAATGTGTTATTTGAAAGAATCATGATCAAAAAACAGCGACAAATAATAGCAGAGCATGGTTAGGGTTCTTTAGGTTTCTTTGTTGTGGAGGGAAAAAGAAGAACTGTGTGATTCGAAACAAACTCTAAAATGGAAGCTTGGAATTAATAATTCCATTTAGGTTATAAATATTCATGCTGCTCTAAGTTTAAAAAGACTCTACTATGTAATATTTAATGTGAAGCCGAAAAATCTTGGTGAAAAAGAAACAGTAGAATGTTTCTTCAAACCACAGTAGGAAAACAGAACAGTTTTTGCATTTTGAAGAAGATGCAAAAATCTTATGGGTAAATTCAAATCAGCATTCATGGGTCATATAGAAGATTGAAAAATTGAAGCCAGCAATGAACTGAAAAACATTCAAATAAAAAATTACAGATCAGTGAGTGATTATGCTGCTAAAGCAAGAGGAGTATTTTCTAACTAATTGTTATTGTCTTGGGTTAGATGTCTTATCTAAGAATCTTGTATTCTATTCAATATGCAGTCTAAAAGGTAAATTTTTCAATATATGAGATTCTTCAAAACATAATGCAATTAGTAGATGAATGTTAGAAATTCTCCATAACAAAAGAAAATACTTTTAATTCACTTGGAAGTCGTACCGAAGGTTAAAAAACCCATGTACAAGACTTTGTTACATCTGCAGGCACCCAAATCACATGGTCAAGGATTGTTTTCTTAGAAATAAAAATACAAAAAATATTCGAAGGAATAATTGGAAAAAAATTCATCACTATATCAACTTGTCATTTAAAAAACAAGCTTCTGTTTTTACTGCTTCTATATATCATGAAAAACTAAATGATAAATTATGGTTAGTGAATATTGTAGCTTCTTGTCATATGGTTAAAGAAAGTGCGTGGTTTGAAGAAATAAATTATGAAATAAAGAATATTTATTTAACATGTATATAAAATTTTATGTGAAGAAATCTGGAACGTGAAAGCAAATTCTGTGAATACACAATACAATAATCTTATAAATTAACTATTATAAATTTAAATTATGTTCCTGGATTAAGAAATAATGTTCTATCTTTTACATGTCTAATGGATAAGAGTTAAATCTGATAAATCTGATTAAAGTTAAATCTAATAATAATTGTGTATTGATATTTAATAAAAATAATAACTTAAGTAGCATATAAGAATAATGTAGATTAGGAGTATATTTAAAATGATTGAATAATTTGGAGTTTTGCCTTCCTAATAAATCTACTAATAATTATGAAATTTGACCTAATAGATTATTTATATAAATCCTGAGTATATGTTTAAAATTAAAAAAATATATATTGATAATATAAATGTTTTCAGATGTAGTATGAGTGAAATAATTAAAAAATCCGTCATATTGTCATAAATCAAAATTTTGAGGTTCGTCAGTTTATTCTTGCTGATCTGTATAGTCGTATTTAGTTTGATTCTTTAGATAGTGTAAAATATTTCTTGGTATTGGTGGATGTTTTTCAGGCATGTATTTTATTTCTTAAAAAATAGAAGTAATATATATTACATTTTTCTCAACTTAAAGTTAAATATGGAAATCTAAGCTGTAAAAGAATTAAAATTAAGAACTGGTAGAAGTTTAGAATTCGTAAATTGGCAATTTAATATTTATGTAGCTAATTCATGTATATTTCATGGGGGGAAAATCCCATTCCATACAATAATGAAAGTATTATTAAAGCTGAGAAAGCAAACTGTATCCTTCTTGAAAGAGATGGATCATTGTTATGTAAAAGAAGCTTCCAATAAAATTTTGTGCTGATGCTATTAACTATGTTACCGGGTGCGGCATAAATTCTTGCAAACTTCGAAAAATAATGATAAAAAAAGTAATGCTCGAAAAAAATTGCGGTTTGCGGGAATATGTTCCGAGAACCTTTGTATTTTGTTTTATCCATTAAAAAAATGTATTTAAAAAATGACCGACAGATGGCACTCACACGTCATACTGGGACTGTTTATGCAAATCAGTATAGCTATAAAACACAAGGCTGGAAATGGATCTGTCATTCGACGCCAGTAGCATACTATCGCTATCGGATCGAGCATTAGTGGTTAAACTGTTCTACAAAAACGGTGAATCCGCGACTAAAGCATTGCGACAGTTACGGGCGGTGAAAGGAATTAAGGCGAAGAAAAACCCAATTTCATTGAATGGGATATTGAATTTAGTTCGTCGTTTTGAGGAAACGGGAAGATTAGAGGATCGTCCACGAAGTGGCAGACCATCCGTCAGCGCTGACAGCGTCCCTGTTGTCCAAAGGGTCATGAGAAATGTGGCAGCCGAGACTTCAACTGGGAGTTCCAGTGCACGTGAAGCAGGTAAAGTAACAGGAATTCCGGAAAGGTTGATCCGACACATTCTGCACGAAATCTTGAAACTGCATCCGTACAAGATAGAGGCATTTCACCAGTTGTTGCCAGAAAAGACAAGCCTTTGCAACATGGGTGCTCCTACAATTGGAACGTGACCCACAATGATTACTGAACATCATGTGAAGCCCACTTTTCATTGCATGGTGATGTCAATACGCAAAACAGTCGTATCTGGGCAGCTTCAAACCCGCGTGCGTACACGACCAAATCACTACATTCTCCACATGCTGCTTGGTGCGATTTTACTGCGTCCTTCATTCTAGGCCCTTTCTTTTTTTGAAGAGCGTTGTCCTGTATCCGGTTGGAAAACCTGTTTCGTCACTGCAGAACGCTATCTTAGGCTTTTGCGAGACCACGTTATGCCTGCTTTGCAAAGACGTGCATTATCTTCCATCACCTTCATGCAGGATGGTGCCCCGCCCCACGTTACTAGTTCCGTTAAGACGTTCCTCCTAGACACATTCACTGAGGACAGAGTGATAGGCAGAGGATGTAAGAATGAGTGGTCCTCACGATTTCACAAGCGGACTTTTAGTTGTGGGATACCGGAAGTCTCGTGTCTACCGGGGCTCTCCTGCCACTTTGGTGGAACTGAAAGAGGCCATTCAATTGGCCGTTAGTGGCATCGATGCCGACATGTTACACGCAGCTGTAATAGGCGTATTTACGCGCCTCACTTGCTTAATACCTTATGGTGGCGGTCATGTTGAGTATCTTTTGCTTTAAAATAAAATGTACTATAATGTTACTGTGCTCTGTTTTCCTGATTTGCTTAAACCATCTCGGTATGACCGTGTGAGCGCCATCTATCGGTCATTTTTAAATACATTTTTTAAAATGGAAATAACGAAATCCAAAGGCTCTCAGAACATATTTTCGCAAACCGCAATTTTTTTCGATCATTGCTTTTTTTATTATGATTTTTTGAAGTTTGCCCGAATTTATGCCGCACGCAGTATATAATGTAATACTATATAAAGGAAAAGAAAAAACTCCCCTTGAGATTTGGACCAATAAAAAAAAAGATTATCATGGAATGTATGGCTTATTTTCATGTTCCAAATATAATAAGAAACAAATTTAGTGTACCAGGAAGATGTGGTATATTGCTAGGATACGCAGGCCAGGGCAAGATTATTGCATTTATATTAAAAACCAAAAGATAAATATGCAAAAATCAGTGAAATTTTAAAAGGTTGTAATTATTTAAGAAAAATGCAAGTGAACACTTTGAGATAAATTCATTGCTAGAAGAAACAAAATTAATCAAAAACCAGAGATGAAGTTTCTTATTTAGAAATTCCGGAAGCAAGTGAAGGTATTAACGTATCTGATCTTTAACGTATCTAACGTACAGTGATCAACCTACAGTTGGGAGATGAAAACCAAATATCAAATGTTGAGCTTAAAAGTATTTATATAAATCAGATTTAGACATTCAGAAAGGCTGAAATGTAGGAAAATATCAGCTTATATAGAAGTAATAAATACTGCGTTTTGTAAAAATTGGGAATAGGTATGAAAAAGGAAATAGATTCATTAAATGAGCAAGAAGATTGAGTAATAATAGTAATAATAATAATAATAAAAACTACAAAAACAAAATTAATAAGAAGCAAATAGATGCATTCATTAAAGCAAGATAAGGCTGGAAAAAATAAAATATAAAGTTTTTTTGCAGCAAGTTTTTGCAATAAATAATAATTATTTAAAAGATTATTCAGAATGATGTTCTCTGATCAGTCACAAATATAAAATCTTTCTAATTATTAATCATACTGATATCAAAATTAAATTTGTTCCCAATTTTTTTTTTTTTAATGTAAAACGTGCTTATTTGTATAATAATTTAGAAGAAACTGTCTATGTGTTACCTCCACCTAGTTATGAAAAATTAATTGAAGAGACAAGGTTTTATAAATTAAGAATATTTATAGCTTACCACAAATGGGTAGAAATTGATATATGACTATAAAAACCAAATTAAAAAAATTTGAATTTAGTTTCTGAAAACTGTGTTTTCATTAAGAATGATGGCCAAAATGTCTTATGTATGTATGTAGATGATTTAGTTCTTATCTGTATTTGTAATAATGATGTAATGTGTTATAAAACTGTAACTACCCTTAAAAACTTATTTTAAATGTATGAGAACAAAACTGATGAGATACCAAACTGAAACTTTAAAGCATGAAAATGGCATCCATTTGTTGAAACCTGAATACCTTGATTCCCTATCGTTTAAATATAATCTAGATTTAATGTAAAAGTATCAAAACTATTTTAAAAGGAAAAAAATAAAAGAGCTTTCCGAATACAAACAAGCAGATTGATATTATTATGTATCATAAATTAATTGAAGAATTTTTATATTTAGCTAAGAGGTCAGATTCTGATACATCATTTGTAATAACTTATCTTTTGCAGTTTAATCATAAATCAGAAAAAAAAAAGCATTATTATGTAGCTAAAAGCATATAAAGATCTTTGATGAGTTCAAAAGTTAAGAAATTGTTTTATAATAACAAAATTGGTTTTCTAAATCCTATTTCTGATATAGTTGAGCAAATGTGGAAAATGGTAATTTTTTTCTAATGACATAATTTTTCTTGGTCATTAATTTCTTGGAATTGTTGTAAATAAAAAATTCTTAGTATTTCAACATGTGAAGCAGAGTTGTATGCAATTTCTGAAATTTGTAAAGATATTATTTAGATTGTAAATATATTGATTGAACTGAAATGTAATCAATATATTGAGGATTCTATAACCATAAATTCAAATAGCCAAGCATCAAATTAGTGCTGTAGGTCTATGGATAAATCAAGGCATATGATATTTACATTTTCATTTTTTGAAAGATTTGTAGGAAGACAATGTAATTAAACTAAGATATATTCAAACTGAAATGTTGACTGCACATTTTCTTAGAAAAGTTTTTAACAATGAAAATTCAAACTATTCCATAGAAAGTATTTCATTAATTTTGTAATTTTTTTATGTTTATATGTATTTATTTTTTGTGCATGTAGTATTAGAATGATTTGAAAAATTTATCATTCATGAAAGGGATGTTTTGGGATGAGGCAAACATTTGTATATGTGCAATAAATGTGCTATCTAAAATAATCATAATCAAGATCTTATTGAAAAACAAAAATAAAAAATATGCAACTTATTATATTAAATATATTAATTAGTCTTAGTACTTATTATAAGACTTTGTATAAATAAATGTTGCTTAATAGGATATTAATAATATAGTCAGGTATAACAAGGGCAAATGACACTCAGGGGTGTATGCTTATTTCAAATGTATGTCTTGCTTCTTTAATATTGTACTTTGAAAAATAGTTTGAAATAAAAAAAAAATTTAAAAATCATATTTTTTATGTCATTTTTAAAAATTATTTTTTCCATTGACAGGCTGTTTCACCTGTTGTTGCTGGGTATGCTCGCAGTCGTCTTCAAAGCTTAAAGCTGGCTGACTATGGAAGTGATTCAATGAATGAGTTTAAATATCCAGTTCTACCTATACAGGTTCATGGAGATGCTTCATTTTCAGGTCAAGTACGTTTTTTTAGAAATTTGTGCTATTTCTTTCTTCATCAAAAATGTCTTTTAATTTAACATTAGGCTCTTCATGTTAATTTTTAGTACATAAATATATAGTTTTCAATGACAAAAATATTTTTAAAGATACGTAACATTATATGTTAAGGAATTATGATTGGAAAAAGAATATATTTCTATTTTGTGAATAAACTGTCAATAAGAAAAATAAAATAATAATAAATTTATAAAAATATGATAAAAATTATCCTCCCCCCCCCAATAAAAAGGAAGAAATTATAGCAAGAATTCCATGGCATATTGTTCATCAGGAAAGAATATGATGATGATATTCAAAATTTGGAATTCCTTGTGTATAAATGGCCAATAGCTTAATAATGAAAAAAGGGGATTTTTCATTTGTAAAACACCCTTTAAAAAATTCTTAATCATATCAAAGGTAAAAAAAAGTATGCACAGAATTATTTATAAAATATGACATGGATCAGAAACTTGGAAGGGAAAAAATAAATGGCCTGCATAGCTTTGTGATAGAGATTGTAGTGAATGGCATTTTATGAATTACTAGCTGCCTTTGGCGGCCAGCCGGTTCGCCAATCTTAATGCTCCTTAAAATTTTAATAATTAAATATTTTAGGCAATTCCTAATTTAATAACTTCTTCCTCAAAATATTTTAAAACTTCAAATTTTGATAGTCATATAATTCACTCATAATATTATAAACGCCTTCAGTCATAACGTAATATGTATCGCTCTAATTTTTTGTTAGCTCCCATAGAATTTATACTTTAAATTAAAGTGGAAAGGATTAATCTGCAATTAATATAATAATATTTTTTACTGAAACAAAGTTTCTTTTTGTAATATGATTACTGAAAACAGTCATTGAGCGTTTAAACTTTATGGGCACTAAAGAATATTTTTTTAAATTTATGTAATATTTCAAGAATTTGTCAACAAAATTTTCTCAGATTCATCATGACCAGATCGATTAATTAACAATGTTTAATTTTAAATGCATCAGACACTAAGAAAATAAAACGAATCGTTTAAAACAATCGGTTGAAAACAGGTTTAAAAAAATTACTTAAAAAACGATGGACTTAAAACTATAAGCACATACAAAAAATATATAATTAACATAAATACACTTTAATTACAAAAGCATGCAACTAATCTAAAAATAATTTAAATCATCCATTGATAATGGTTGTCATGTCAACAATCAGAACACAATGCGCATGCGTGAATTTTCAACGCCAGTTACGGTAACGCAAATGCGTGAGTTTTTCTACGCCAGTTGGGGTAACGCTATGCAGATTAGAAATTTTTAATTTCCTTTGTTCTGTTTTATTTTAGTTCAAAAGTACTTCAGAATGAATCTGAAAGATCGATTAATTAACAATGTTTAATTTTAAATGCATCAAACATTAAGAAAATAAACAGAATCGTTTGCAATAATCAGCCGAAAAATCTTAAGCCTAGCCTCTCTACTGTTGGGTAAAAAAACTGAACCCTTACTCATTTGGCTTACTCACCCTTACTCAAGATTTTTTTGGCGGGAAAGTTAGTTTTTAATCATTAATTAAAATTCTAATTAAAAATTCAAAAAAAGTGACCCCAGGTGCACATACCCGACCTCCAAGGTATACATGTACCAAATTTGGTAGCTGTAGGTCAAATGGTCTTTTCTGTAGAGTGCCAATAGACACACACACACATTGAGCTTTATATATAAGTATAGATTAACAAGCACAAAGTGCTGGTGTAATGGTCATGTGCTCACAAAGATCTTTTAAGTCTCATTCAGAATTATTTCATACCATAATTTATAGTTTATTTATCAAAAATGTATTAAAATAATTAAACATTCTTTGTATTATTAACTGATCTCACTATATAAGTCACTGCTTTGTATTTTTTAATGTTATGATGGTGTGAAAATCACCTTTGAGCTTGAATATTTGTGTGAATTATGTGAAAAAAGTTTTGAAATGTTGCTTAATTTTTAATTACTTCTTTTAGTTTTTAAAACATCTCTGAGATGCATATTCCCATCTTCCAAAGTATACTGGTTATCAAATTTGGAGACTCTATTTCTAATATCCATTTTATAGAGTGCTAACACTTAAACACACATACATTCTCCTTTATTATTAACTAGCTAGCTTTGGTAATCCGTTGGTACCTGCTAAATTAGTGATTGCTAAAAATTTCAGTAAAATATTTTCTAGAACTATGTCTTGATATCTTCCTCAGCAAAATATTTTCAAACTTAAAGTGTTGATAGATTTCTAACTCATGTTACTTTAGATGGTTTACATAATTTTATTTTTAATTCTATACATTTCTCTAATTTTCTGCATATCTTTATATACTGAATTATATCACAGAAAAAAGCAATCATATTTAAAAAATGAGGTAGGACAGGAATTACAGGATCAGAAAAAATAAATTTAAACGAACTTAAAAATTTTCTTCATTTTGAAGTTAAATCTTAATTGTGGGTGTAACAAAATTTCAAAAAAATTATTAAAAGTATGCTTTATACTGAAATATACTCAACATGAAAAAAATAAGCCAAATCCTCATACCTTGGTCTCAATAATGAAAAAGGTCACAGGTTGAATTATTTGTATTATCTGCATTTTTTTTTTTTTTTTTCTTCTTCTTTTGTGTGTGTGTGCAATTTAAGTTTCACGTTAAGAAGGAAATATATTATTGTAAAATACTCTTAAAATATTTTTTAAATGAATTAAAAGTAGAAAAATATATAGCAAAAGAATATGAATGAAAATATATATTGTTACGAACCTGTGATGCTGCTTCCCAGCATAGTTGGTTCCATAGGAGGTCCCAGAGCTTGGCGACTTTGGCGTCAAAATAGATAATACCCGAAACATCGAGAATTTTCCCAATCCGTCCAGTAGGAACGGAGATACGTCTCGAACGTTCCAGATTGGTTGAGAGGCTTCTAGCCCCACCTCCTAAGACCTATAAAAGGAGCTGCAGCTGCCAGGGAGTCGTCGTGGACCAGTGGTGAATTGAGTAGCCGTGGACCAGTGGAATCGAAGAGTAGTCGGGATCGACGGTAAAGAACTGGCCTTCCAGAGATAAGCGGAGCAGCGACGAAATGAAGCTAGTGCTGAACTAAGCTGTGCGCTACTGTCTACAATAGAGATTTGTTGTATGCTGCTGTTTTGTATGCTGTACGTCTCGGCTGAAGATAATCGTCTGTTGTGCTGTATATAGTTGTCGTCTTTGTGCTGTCCTGTATGTCTTCGTGTAAATAAACGTCGTTGTTTTTATTTTCTACTGCCGCCTGTTGATTGAGCGTTCTCCACACCATATAACTCCCACTATCCAAACGAACATATCCAAACATTCCGAATTTCCGAACATTCCAAATTTCGTAACAATATATATTTTTTTAATTTTATTATAATATGAAAATTACTTTTATACTGAATATTTTTGGAAATTATAATGGAAAAAACACCAATAGTTCGTTTTATTTTTAATTAATTAAAATCATATCAAGGTTTATATTTTTACCTTTCAAATTATATCTGAGCCAAATTTGCTTGCTGTTAGTCTAAGAGTTTTTCTTGTAGAGTGACTGCATAGATACACACATATTCTCCATAAATATTAGTAGAAAAAGACATATCATATAAGAGGTGAGGACCATTGGCAGCAAAACTGTAAAGCTCACATTTCTTCTATAGAATTAGAAATAAAATATTTGATTCATCAATTGGGTGGGATAGAATATTTCTGATTTAAAGAAATTTCTGTTATAATTATTATAATATATTTTAATAATATAATAATCCAAATTTCAATAAAATTTTATTTAAATAGTCATTTGATTGACAGATTCAATTGAATTCATTTGAATGTATTTATAAATTGCACTTGAAAGAAAAATTAAAATTATGTATTTAGTGTGATGGTTTATTAGCTTATTCACCTGAGATATATATTATTTTGGCTTTTGCTTTTGCCTAATCTTTCTATTTTTAAAAAAAACGTTTACTGTTTATCAAGATTTTGTGATTTTTTTTTTCTTTCCTATCACAATTATACCTTAACAAAATAAATTTTAATACATAAGCTGTTTCCTATCTTATCTACTGAAATATGTGAAAAAAGTTGTCAGCTAAGAAATACTGTATTAAAAGGTCTCATTTTCTATGATAAATGAATATCGTGTGACCATTGGGAATGCTTCCTTTAAATAAGTGAAATTATGAATTTTTTCTTTATTATTATATATTTCATAATTATTATCATGTGAGGACATGATGTTGTTTTGGTTAAGGGATTTTGAAGATCGAAATCACATAGGCAATGAATAAAGTGTAAATGGCAATTTTCATCATCTTTTAATCACATATATATTTTTTTACCTGCTTTTACCAGTATTGCATTATTATTATGTATGCTTATTTGAAAGCAGATGCATTTTTAAAAGGTTGACCTGCTTTTACCAGTATTGCTTTATTATTACGTATGCATTTTTAGAAGATTGACATAGAACTATGACATCATAGCTGTTATTTCATCTCAAAATCAGTCGAGCTCCAAAACTTTGTTTGCGAGCTAGAAATATTAATAGTTAAAAGAAATTATATAGAGATAGTGAGAGAGGGATAGAGACTGATAGAACTGGTTAATGACTTAATGACAAACTGGTTAATGACTTAAATTAATTAAGACAAATGATGACTTAAAAAATAATAATGTTCTCACGTGATAACTAGAAATGTGTGGTCGTAGATTTCATTTTAATTTTTATTTATTTTGTTTTTTAGGGAGTAGTCATGGAAACCATTGCAATGTCTAATGTTCCTCATTATTCTGTTGGAGGATCAATACATCTCATAGTCAATAATCAAATTGGTTTTACTACTCCACAAGAAAGAGGAAGGTAATTTTAAGGATAGATTGGCTCATTTATATTTGATATAATATTTATTGCATTAATTTTATACTTCATTTTGTATGTGTATTTAGTTGATTGTATGAAATTGCAGTATCACTGAAGTAGTCTGCAGTGTGTGAAATCTTTTCTTTTTTGAAATGCTTAATATTTTGAATGCCAAGACCCCCTTTTTTTAAAAGAATTTTTCAATACATACCAATAGAAACATATATAATTTTTTCTTCTGATTAGATTGGTTTAATTCCAAGTAATTTAGATTTCAGTTATTAGATTCAATCATTTGAAATTTTTTACTATAGAATTCAATATTTTAGAAAATAGAAGATTTCACTTTTATTTAAAATTAATCATCTTTGGTAATTAGTTGATTTGCTGGGAATAATAACTACAAAAAATTTCAGTTAAATATTGTTTTGAAGTTTAGTCTTAATGCCTTCCTCAGAAAAATATTTTTAAATTTCAAAAGATTATAACTCATACTGTTCTAGAGGTCTTACAGCATTCTGTTGATTTGCTATGTATGTCCCTGTTGTCTATATTCTTATGCACCCAATTATATCTTGGAAAAGTATAGCAGTGTTAAAAAAAGGGCAGATTTTAAAAAAATTATTAAAAGTATACTTTATATTGAAACTTATTCAACATGAAAAAAAATCCAATCATTCTTTATATTTTCATCAGCTTCAATAGTAAAAAAGCCTGAATGAAATCTTAATAACAGCAATGGAAATTATTCGAGTTTCATTAGATAATGTTATATTTTCTAAAAAAATATACTTAAAATATTTTTTTAAAAATTGAAAAAAAATTATAATTTAAAATATCAATATCATGGAAATAATGTTTTTTTAAAAATAAATTTTAAGATGTAAAAAAAATTCGTGATGTAATATTTTTAGAAGTTATTGTAAAAAGTAACACATTTTGCTTAAATTTTAATTATTTAAAAACTGTTTTTAAATCATTTTGAGGGACACATTTTCAACCTCCAACCTTAGGTCAAATGGTGTGACTTATTATGCACCAACACCAAGATATATATGCATATTCATCCTTAATATTAGTAGAGAATTAACTTGCTTAATATATAGTATGCTATTGAAAAAAATGGCATTTGCTTAACCTTTTTCTGTAAAATATATTTAGTTTCATTTTCTTTGAATATTTGTATTTCACATTAATTGAAAATAGTTGTGAGAGTTTGTTTCCAAAACCAACTTTTAAAACTGAATTACATTCATTGTAACTTAGGATTTTTTCTTATATCTGATATTTATACACTTTTTCCTCCTATCATTATTAATGAACTCTACTCCAGGAAATATTTTTTATTCTAATTTGCTTGTAGCAATAAGGAATCTTCTGTGGTTAAAGAACCTTTCATTAACTAATTATTTGTACAATATACAGACATGACAAATTTTTGCTAAAACACAAATTTCAGCATTTTTGTAATCTAGTTTCATCATTCTTGCATTCAATTAATTTTGTTTTTATATAATAATTCTAAAATGTTTTTTAAACCTCAAACACATTTTGGTATTAATTCATTCACTATAATTTATTGTTCAATTAATTATTCTTATTTTACTTCTTGTGTTTGGTTTTGGCATAATTCATTATTTTTTTATAAAGTTTTTGTTCCAGGCCTATGGCATATTTGAAAATACTTTTATATTTTGCTGTGAAAGTTTTTAAAATTAATTATCATTAATTACAAACTGCTTTTTAGATCATCACCATATTGTAGTGATGTAATGAAAATGATTGGTGCTCCTGTTATTCATGTAAATGGAGATCATCCTGAGGTAATATTTTCTTTTCTGCAGCTTTTTTTTTTAAACTTTTTGAACATGACTAAGCACAGATTTTTTATGTTAGGATATTGGTTTATGAAGGTTCTGTACACATGTGCACGTACATATTAAAAATGTAAAAAAAAAAAAAAGTGTCAACTTTTGCAGATGATTTTATTTGTATTTTCTTTTTATACCACTTTTCAATCATAAGGATTAAGATTTTAAAACCAAATTTGAAAGCTCGATGATTATATCCTTGATGATGAATTTGATTTATTAGTATATGCATTTTTTATTATTTCTATATAAAAATTAGTATACATTTGTTATATTTTAAAAATTTATTTTTGACATATTTTTTATACTAATATGTATTTAATATATTTTAGTGTATGATTTTATATAGATAATTCTAAGAAAAATGAAAATAATTATAATTTTTCTTAAAAATCACTAATTAAGTTTATAAGAATTCATGACTCACATTTCAAATTCCTATATAAAAGTATTAAATTGTTTTTTATTATATTATTATAGAATTGCCTAGGAGATATTCTTCAGCGATTAGCAAAATTGTGCAATTATTATTATTATTTGCCTCGATTCTTAGAAACAGTGTATTACTCATTCATATACTTTCCTTTTTCTTTTTAAGTTTAAAATTTTTTTCTCTGTTAGGAAGTTTTAAAAGCAACAAGATTGGCATTCAGTTACCGTCAGAAATTTAAGAAAGATGTCATGATTGATCTGCAGTGCTTCAGACGTTGGGGTCACAATGAATTAGATGATCCTACCTTTACTAATCCTATGATGTACAAAGTTATACATTCCCGTAAAAGTGTTCCTGATATCTATGCTGAAAAGCTTATTGTAAGTGATTTTTTTTTCCATGTTTACCAAATATCTTCCTTTTGAACTGAGTGTCATATTAAAGAATTCTATAAGAAGCATGTAATATTACTTACATTTAGTATATAATTGTGTACATCAAGAATTTAAAAAAAGAATGTTTATCTTGAATATTTATCTTCAAAGTAATATTTTCTCTCTTCTTTTTTCAGTATAAAATGAAATAAACTCTATAATCGCTAAACCATTGTCTGGTATTCATTGTTGTATTGAGAAATATGGGCAGCCAGTTGTGAAGATCAGCAAAAGTATTTTGTTCTTTGTATCAAAAAAAAAAAAAAAAAATTGTTTGAAATGCTTGCAAATACAGAGAATTTTATGTTTAAAATATAAGTATACTTTTAATCAAATTAATTTTATAGTGAGTAGTTCTTAAAGCATGCATTTGTGTGTGTTTGAATTTTAAAATTATATAACTGTGAAAGTTTTCATTTATTAACAATGTATTAACAGATACTGCTCAAATTTTAACTATTAACTCATCAAGAATAATAATAATGGAAATGCAATTATTCTTAAATATAGGAACTTGAGAATCTGAAAACTTCCAAATTAAATTTATGAATATAAGAATTGTAATATATCCTTGTGAGGCCAAATTGCATGTTTAACATAAAGCATGAATATTTTTTTTTTTTATTTAGCTGCTAAATAAGGATTGTTCCATACTCATAAGAAAATGGCTATAAAAAGATGAACATATTTGTAATGAGGAGTTGTTGTCCTATTTACCTGATACAGTACACTCCCGATTATCCGCGGATAACAAAAATCGCGGATAATCCGAAAAAAGCTAAAAACGGTTATAGCAGAAGGGAAAACAGTCATTCCAACTTTGAAAAATTGTTTTATGTACAATAAAACGTAAAATAAACAGCAGGAAATGTTTAACTAACGCTTAATATTTTAGTATATCACTCAAAACTAACCTAAAATGCATTTTGTTAACGAAAACAGAAAAGTGCTTTGTACTTACGAGAGGAGTCAAGGATACACAGAAAAGTTAATATATATGCAAATTAATACATATGTAATACATATTACTCATTAAAGGGGAAGGTTCCGAGAAGGCCTGGGATATTTTTGCCATAAATAAGCACGATGTTAGCAAATGTAACGTTTCGCTCAGTTTTTTTAACATTTTTATTTTCTTTGCTTTACACTTGTACAAAAAAAAAAAAAAAAAAAAAAAACTTTCTGTGGTAGGCGCCGATAATTCGCTCCGCGGATAATCGGGAGTCTACTGTATATATAATAGATAAATTGATTTCTTTTCAATCAAGCATTGCATTTGTGAATTAGTTTGCTTCTAAAACATTGTTTGTTGAAAATTTATGGTCAAACAAAATTTTAAAAAAATCAGAACTACTAAAAAAATGGTCAAATTTAAAATTTATTTATCTTTAAATATATATCTCAGAGCTTCTTTAACCAGTCACCTAATCTTTATAAAAGTTTAATATGAATATCTGCTATTGAAGTGACTTGAAAAGATTTATGTATTAAACATATTCAACATTTCCAATTTAGAAAAAATATTTGACAGAAAATATAGAAAAGCATATTCATTTACATGTTTTACTATTTATTTCAGGATGAAGGGCATGTCACTAAAGAAGAGATAGATGAGATGACCTCAAATTATCACAATATTCTCAATGAGAATTTGAAATTATCACAAACTCATGAAACAAAGGTATTGTGCTATGTTAAAATGAAATATTTGATGCCTTTTCATATTTTCTAGCACATTTAAATTCAGAAATTAAAATAACAATAAAAATTAAATTTATAATAAACATTATAATGTGGAGGTCTGAGGTTCTATAGAAGGTACAATTAAAAGCACTTATGTTGTTGTAAAGTTTTCTGTTGTACTACATTATATATGTTTTTTTATTTTATTTGGACAATATGTTCTGACTCAAAATAGTTAAATAAACGCTCAATTAACAGTCAATGAATAGTTTCAATAGTCTTAAAAAGGTTTAATTATACTTTTAAAATATTAACTTATTGCTAAGTTGTACAATATTCCTGCAATTGAAGGTTATTTTTATTCTGAACTTTTCTTTCTCCATCTGTTGATTAATCAACAGATGGAGAACGGATTCTTTTTGATTAATCAAAAATTAAGTAAAAAAATATTTTTTATTTCACATAAAATTTACTTAAAATATGCATTGTGTGATCTTGTGATTTAATTTATTGTTGTGTTTCATATATAGTTGACTGGCATGCAGATAAACTGGAAAAAAGATCTCACATTAAAAGATGCCATTTCTATTTGGGACACTGGAATTTCTATTGATCTTTTGAAATATATTGGTGCTAAATCTGTACAACTTCCTGATAATTTTGTAAGTATCCTATTCTGTTGTTTGACAAGCGCATTTAAGTTGAAAAATATGTATACAAATTTCTTGAGTTATGATTAGCTTCAGTAAAATGTGCGATTTCACAATCTATTAAGAGAATTGTAAATTAAATATATTAATCAGAGTGATAATTGATTTATACTATTTTAAGTACAAAAGCAAAATTGTCTTGGTTTTTCAAAAAAAAAAAAAAAAAATCTGACATTTACTTAAACTTTTTAGAAAAAATTGGGGGGGAAAGCACATGTTTTTTTAAATTTCAAGATATATCCAGTTTTGTGAAAAATAAAATATTATTTTATTTTTAAAACATTAACATGTTTTTAAAAAATAGTGGATTAGAAATTAAGTTTATTATATGTAGAAAATTTTCTTGAAAATATTTTTCCAAATTTTAAATGTTAAACAAAAATGAAAACATGCTAAAATATTATCAAAATAGAAAACATTTCCTAGTCACCCTATTTTTTTTCAATCATATTTACAAAAATATTCATTTTTTAAATAGAAATTGAGTAATTTGTAGATTGAAGATTTTTTTCTTTCAGACTAACTTATTTTACAACAATTTTAATCACTATCATTCATTATATAAAGCTCTCTAATTAATTGTATAGATATAAGCTGTGTTTCTTTTATTATAAAAATTTAAAAAACAAAGCTATATTATTGAAAACATGTAAGCATTTGATAAAAGAAAAATAACTGATATAGAGGCAGTAAAAAAAAATTTCATTGAGTTTGGTGACAAGGTTTCTTTCTCTTTGTTCCTCTCTTTCCAAACAAAATCTTGTAATTGGTATTATTAAATGCAATTAAAATCTGTCTGTTAAAAAAAAAACTATCAGGAAGCAACTTTTACTTTTGTGGTATGTGTATTCCACTAGAGGAAAGAAAAAAATATATATATTCTAACTTCCCTCCCTTCTCTCAAAAACTTTATTTCTGAATAATTGATAGTGTTTATAATCTATTGCTATTTATATTTTGGTGTCAAATGTTCTCCTGTGGTAATAAGCTATATTTGATACCTATCCAAAAGATTTGACTCCCTTGTGTATGTATCTGTTGAGATTTTCTGTTCAAAGGAGCAAGTGACCATCATTAAAAAAAATTACTAGTATCTTCTTTTTTTCTCAGTAAAAATGGAGAGAAAATTATTTCTTCACTAAGAAAAATAATAATAATTGGATTTAACCCTGCATTATAAAGAAAAATTCTTAAATATTTCTAGCACATTGTAGGGTAATTATGCTTTTGTATGATTTTACTTAATTTTTTCAGAAAAATATTTTGTATCCATGATGGATTAGAAATATATAAATGATTAAAAAAATTATTTATCATTTTATATTTTCATACTAATTTTGAAAAAAAAAAAAAAGAAGGGATAGATGGATCTAATCTATTACCAATGTTGATCACAGAATCATTAGCCATAAACATAGAAATTATTGAAAACCTGAAATATAAGCAGTAAACTCAAATTACTTGTCCTTAATGCAACAGTATTAGTAATTCTCCTTTATGACAGTGAAACTTAGATACTCACTAAATCATAAGAATACAAATTAAATGTCTTCTAAACTACTTGCATCAGAAAGATTCTTAAAATATACTGGCCAAATAAAATTTAAAATATTAAATAGCATAATGAAATTTTACCAGACCCATTTAGGCCAAAATTAAAAACCATACTGGATGTAGATTGAACATAGAATGCCATCAAATGATAACATAAGAATTGTGCTGACCTGCACTTCAGGCAGAAAGAGAAGGACCAGCAAACACACAGTGCCATTTAACCATTGAAGAAAAAAAAAATTGTTTTTAATGATTGAGTTGGGGGTGTACTCGGTAGCTTCTGACACCAGCTTGATGTACAGATAAATGATGAGGATGATGGCTAAATATGTAAATGAAAGATATTATTTAATTATTGTTTAAAATTGTGAGGCCCATCCCAAAAAAATAAACCCTGTATAACTTCACTATAGATATTAATCTATCTAAAAGTTAAACTAATCTTCCTGCAAGTTAAAAGAAACTCTGCATTACTAGTGTGAAAATTCATCACTAAAATGTGAAGCTTTTTTTTTTTTTTTTTTTTTTTTTTTTTTTAGAACTATGAATATTTTTCATTAATTTTTACTTCAGAGAATTAGAAAGCACAAACCATTTTTTAAACAAATCCAGAGCCAAATTGAATGAATGTATTCTCAGATTATCTGAAATGCATAATATGTATTTTACTATTAGATAATTTTTTTTCACATAAATTGGTTTTGCATTTATGTTAATGTACTACACATCTAATAAATGAATCAAAGATTCTAATATATATATATATATATATATATATATATATATATATATATATATATATATATATATTCCTCTCTTATAAATTTGTTCTATTCGATTTGTTAAATTTTTTGAACAATTTATGCTGATAAAATAGTAACTTCCAAAGAAAGCAAGCCATAATTTTTGTTGAATCTTTCAAAAAAAAAAAAAATTCTAAAATCATCTCTGAATGTTATTATTGACCTCAGAAGTTTATAAATTAAATTGGTCCAATTTTTATGATAACGAATCACATCATATTGACACTAATTATTAATATAAACAATTTTTGAGTTCATTATGCTATTGAAAGGATTCTAGCTTGTTTTGTAAAATTTTCTGTCAGTATGTTCATTTTAATAATGTGTTTTATTTGAACAATCATTTTTTAGAATATTCATCCAACACTTGAAAAAAATTTTGTACAAGAACGTCTAAAAAAATTAATGAAAGGAAATCAAATTGATTGGGCTACTGCCGAAGCATTGGCATTGGGATCATTGCTGTTTCAAGGTATTTACAAACTTTTTTTTATATTTTAAAAAAATTATTCCACTTGTAGAATGATTTATTTAATACATATTTTTATATTTTATGAACAAGCTTTATCCTTCTTCCTATCTGCCTTTTAAGTCCCCCCAGACAACTTTAAATAATAATAATAAAAAAAAAAATAGTAATTACAGTTTTTATGCTATATATACTTTTTAAGCATTATAAAATTTTGAAATCCTTGCAACTTTGTTAAAAATTTACATTAATCTTTAAATTTTCTGTCAATAATTTTAGAAACTTCTTTCTGGAAATTTTTTTGTCATATTAAAATTAGAAGTATTTTTTATTTATTTGTGGCATTTTGATTGCCAAAATGCATATCTAAATACCACATTATTTTTTTAAATTTCATTTTAAATCATGATCCAAAAACTTCCAAGCTAATAAATATATATAAAAAAAATATGAAACTAAATATACAATGTATATGTATAAACATACTAACTAAAAAATGTTTGTATAAAATGCAACAGTATTGTGTTAATATTAATTAAATTCTTAAAAAATTGCATTCAATTTTTATATGTAAATTTTAAAATTATCTTGTGTTTTGCATTTAATAAACATTCTTTTGATCACCTATATTCTGGAATATCTTATTGATATATTAAATATACATTGATTATTCATCAAATCATACTTCCATAAAATTAAGGTTTTTAGTATTTCAACTTATTCTTTGGTAGGACATAATGTTAGAATCAGTGGCCAAGATGTTGGAAGAGGAACTTTTAGCCATAGACATGTCATGTTGGTCGATCAAAATTCTGGAGAAATCCATGTGCCTTTAAATCATATGACAGAAGCTCAGAATTCATATCTTGAAGTAAACAGAATTTTATAACTAATAATAATTTTTTTAAATTTATTTATAATGCAACCTAAAGTTATGCATTTGTTGCATTTACAAATTTTATATTTAAATAATGTTGCTGATGTAAAATAAGTGAAAAGAAAAAGAAATATGCCTAAGTATAAGACTAGGTCAAATAATTATGTCTAAAAATGACTTTTTTATTTTCTATTATTTGAATATATCCTATTGAATGTAATATTAATTAAAATATAAATCTTGGTACTATAATAGACAATTATGTTCTATCTAGTATTATCCACAATTGTGTATAGGCTAATTTTATTCCTTTGTGTTAATATTAGCTGCCCTTGACATTCGGCTTGTTTGCTGAATGTCAATGGCAGCTAATTAACAATTTAACATAAGATGGCTTTTCTGTTAAATTGTTAATTAGAGTGCATAACTAGTAAAAATGCCTACTTTGTTGTTTGATAAGATTAAAAAAATGAAATTAATGAAAAATGAAATTTATCCAAAAATAAATTTCTTTTTCTAAGCCCTTATTTCGGATGAAATATATTTAATAAAATATCTATTCTATTCTATATTTATGTTATCTATATATCTTTTTCTCAAATAGTAAAGCAATAAATAAGATATTATTGGTTTAATTTTTATACTAATTCTTAACACAGGATACTTAGTTTATAGTAAAACATGTGTATGTACTAAATTTAAATTGAAAGAAAAATTAAAATTCCATAGACGTGAAATGGACATTCAGCTCCTTTGGGAAAAGATCATAATGACCAATAAATATAAACAATGGAAGTTTTTATTATGAATTAAATATATAAATTTTAGAATGAAGTTTAGGTTTGAAGTAACATTGACGAAATAAAACATAATAAATTAATGCAAAAATATAAATTAAAACACATAAACAATATATATTGTTGTCTCATGTGAGAATAATTATTATTAAATATAAAATTTCATCTTGTATAGCCTGAGTAAAATGGGGATTCAAATATCAGTGATATACTTCACTACAAATTTATGAAAATAGTTTGAGTTTCCTTACAACAATTAAAAGTAATATTACAAATCGTTAAAATAATGTATATGTTTATAAGAATTTATTGAAATTAAGGGGGAAAATATGACAATCATTAAAAAGACAAAACTTTCCCTATTCCGAAATCTGACTCAGTTGTTAATCAATCTTCTACCAATGTCATAAAAATTCAGCTATATATTTCCTCAAACAGCTGACTCTACATCATTGGTATCTTGTCTGTCAAAAAAGTAAGGAAATATAAAATTCATTTTTTTCTAAATCTCTGGTTCCTTTTAAAATTCCGATAGTTCCTGATACAGTAGAGATTGCAGATTCTTCGGATGGCACATTATCAATATAACTTCGTCTGAAATTGCAGATATTGAGATGGATCACTGCCCATCTACCTCATCTAAACTTTTACTTGGTCTTGATCCTTAAATGCCAAAATATATCTTGGAATTGTCATGGTTTTCATTCAGAGATTATTGATATTAACTTCCTGATTAACAAATGTTGTCCTGCTTGTATTGCTTTGCTAGAAACCATTTTGCAATGGACAATTGACTCTAAAATAAGAGATTATGATTGTGTGGGAAAGGATATAGATACAACGTCTCCATATCAGGTGGCGCTTGTATTTTGACTTGAAATGATTATCCCAGTACTTCTTTGGTTCTACATACTAACCTTCAGGCGATTGTGATGCAAATTCACATACAGACTCTCTTTACTGTCTGTTAATTATACTTTCCTCCTCATGATAGCATCTCAAATCATGAATCCAATGATCTTGTTGATCAACTTCCCGCATCTTTTTTATTACTTGGTGACTTCAATGGCTACATTCCTTTGTAGGGAAATGTGGATTTAAATTGTCAGACAACGAATAGAGCGATTGATTACTGATATGTTCTGCTGAATAACTATGCAAAAACCTACTTTCACAAATCAGCTTGTATATTCCATTTCCTAGACTTGGTTATTTGTTTGCCTTCTCTATTTCCGTTCTTGAACTTTGAGGTTGGGAGTGATCTACACAATAGTGATCACTTCCCCCTTTTAATTTCCCTTATGAATGATTTTAAGATACCACAGTGTACATCAACTTAGAGATATCAGAAAGTGAATTGTTATTTATTTACCCTATTAGCTGTAGTTACTGAGGTGATAACTAATATTCTTAATTACCGATATTTCTAATGGTGTTGCTCTAGTTACCGAAGTGACAATCAGTGTACATTACTATCCCAAAAAGTTCTCTTTATGAAACTTGCAAATCTTGGTGGAACGGTGAATGAATGCCTTGCAGATCAGAAATACCAATGAAGAAGATGGAATACCTTTCGATGATATCCAACAATGAAAAATCTTTTTTCTTTTAAACAGGCAAGGGCATTTGCACACTGAGAACGCGGATGAAGCGAGAGAGAGCATTGGATAGGATGTGCCGATAAGATTACATCAGCAATTTCTGGCAGACTTTTCTGGTAAAAAAAGGTCAAGGCAATTACTACTCTTTACCAAAAATTTACTATACCTATTTTGAAAAACAACCCTGCATTCTCCAACGTAAAACATCACTAATATAAAATGTGAAACGTGTGCTAAAGTTTCTGACTTGGATTTCTATAATCCCACATTTTTAGGGATTAAAAATAATGCTGGAAAAAAATCCCATTGACTTCAAATCTCGCAGATTTCTCCCTTATAATTACGTCTGGGCTTAAATGAGCTTTATTTAAATCGCATAACACTAACCCAGGAGCCGATGGAATTTCTTACTCCATGATGCATTGCCTAAGCAACTTTTCTCTTTACCAAATCCTTCGATTATTTAATTGAATTTGGAAAAAGGAAAATTTCCCTCTCAATGGCAAGAAACTGTAGTAATAAAGAAACATAGAAAGGATCCAATGAAACCAATGAATTACCGACTGATAGCATTAACAAATTGCTTTTGCAAAACATTAAATATGAATAGTTAATATCCACCTTCTTTATTAATTTGAAATGAAATGCGTGAATTCGGCTTATTAAATCAAAGTGGCATTCATAAAGATTGGCCTGACATCGATAATATTGTACATTTGGAAACCGAAATTTGCAATGTTTCCATGTGGAGAAATAATTTAGTATCTATTTTTATAGACATTGAGAAGACTTATGATTACACTTGACGTTGAGGTACACTCACAGTTCTCTCTGCATTTAAAATTAGTGGGCGGTTACCAATTTTTATACAGAATTTTTTTTTTTAATTGTCATATTTTTAGAGTTTGAATTGGATCAACTTTTTCTAATCCTTTTCCTCAACTCAAAGTTGTCCCATATGAAAGCGTCTTGAGCATTACCCTTTTTATTATTCACATTTCTAGCATTTTCTGTGAACTTCAACCCTCAATCAAGGCTACTTTATATGTCGATTTAAAAATTTCAAGGATCTAATGAATTTAATGAAAGTATCTTATTTGAGTTTAAATTTTTTTTAAAAAAATTTCAAATTGTTGTTAACAAGCTTATCTTCTAGTGTGGCCAGAATAGCTCTGTTATCTCACCGAGTAAGAGTTTTTATGTACATTTTTGCAGGAAACGGGGTATTCATCCTAGTCCTGAGATTTATATTCACAACCAGGTTATACCTTTTAATTCTGAGATAAGATTTTTTGGAATAATTTGTGACTGTAAATTTACTTTCTATTTTCATATATATTGAACTTGAGGAAAAAATGCGAGAAATTAATAAACATTTTAAACGTCCTCTCGAACACTTCTGGGGTGCTGATCGGACCTCTTTACAGCGGGTATACCAAGCTGTGATTTTATCACGAATAGATTAAGTTATATGATTTATAACTCCTCTTGTGATTCCGTGTTGAAGAAGATTGACACTATTCATCACTCTGCTTTTCAAATTTGTTCAAGTGCATTTCGCACATCCCCTGTCCTAACCTGTATATAATGTGTGTCATCAATTTCCACTACATTTAAGAGTCAGAAATTATCTTTACTATTTTAAAATCATGACTTCATTTAATCATCCTCTCAAGATAAGTTTTTAAATCGGTTTTTAGCTCTCCTTTGTTGCTCACTCTTTTCCAATTACACCCTTTTCTGAACGCATAAAATCTTTATTGTGGGGCTCATGGCTAGATAATTTAACAACTTTTTCAAAGGTCGGGATAACCTGGTTGGTACAGCGTTGGATTTGCAACCTTTGGGTTGTGAGTTCGGACCCTGCTGGCCCAAGACTTTCTGTATATATGGTGACTGGTGCATGTATAAATCTGTTGTAATCACAAAATCCTCCAAGTCGGAAAAATACCACTAGCGGTCTTGGATCAGAGGTGATAGTTCTTTGATTCATGTCTAAATTACGATCTATGGATTAGTGAATGAACTGTATGAATGAAGCCCCCCCCCTCCTGAAAAGGACTGTGATGTATGAGTTGCTAAGGTGTACTATTTCCCTAGATGGTTCTATTGAAACAACAGATGCTAAGACTCGGCTTAAAATCGCTCGGTTTTGTCAGTGGGCCTATCTGTGTCAAGTGCCATAAGCAACAACAACTTTTTCTATCAATCTTTTCCTATATCCACCTTGGAAAACAATTTCTGTACACTTTTCTGCACTTCATTAATCTTGTTGGTTTTCCAATTATGTTGATTTTGGAGTTGTTATTGATAACTTTACTTTCAGCCGTTACTTTTCCATTACTTTGTTGAATGTACACAGTTGAAATGTCTGCAATCTTTTAGCCCATTCGAAATATTTCCTCAAATTCTCATTGCAAATTTTGCGTGCATATAGATAGTTTGAGCGTTTTACAATTTAAACATTTTGATAGATCTAATCCAATTTTGTCAAATATCATTGAACAGTTGCTGTCATTGGAATCAAAAGGTTTTGATATATTATCCTACATTCCGAATCATGCTTGTATTCACAAAAATGAGTTGGACTGACAATGCTGCAGAGTGAATATCAGTACCTTTCTACTGTTTGCTGTTCTTACATCAAGTTTATTAAACAACGTGTTTATACGAAATGGCAGAAAATTTGGAATATGCAAAATGATGATAAACTACACTCAGTTAAACCACCCATACTTGTGTGACTTGCTTTAAAATACCATATCTTGGATGTGAAGTTGAGTTGTCCACAGACACAGGTATCTGCTTTTTGGAAAATTCCCATTCTTGAATAATTGTGATGTGGTTAATTCTGTTATCCGTATTTTAACTAAATGTCTTAGTTTTAATTCTTATCATTTAATATTTTTCTTATCTTCTGTTTTTAAATGGTTGAAAAATCTTACTCTTAACTTTTTAACTTTCTCGAGACTATTGTTTTCTTTCACTGCATTTGAAATTTACTTTTTATCATGTTTCCTTTTAATTGAAACATACTCTTTTAATGCTATAGAGTTAGTTCTTTTTGCTTTGCATGATTTCACTTTTGAAGTAATTTCTTTTATAGCCCAATGAACCTTATATTTGACACAGCATGTCATACATTTGGCTTTGTGCCAAAGAAATGTGACATACATATCTATCTATCCAACATCATCAAATAAATTCACACATTTGGAAATTTTTCAATGTCTTATTGCATTTTAATTGTGCATTATACCCTTTTAAACAAATAGAAATATTTCATAATTGGAAATGGGTAAGTAAAGCTTTTAATTCTATGCAATAAAGCAAACTGATATTTCAAGGAAAATGCCATATGAATCTGTTTAGAAATACCAATGACCTGCTTATATACTCAAAAATTCAAGTAGTATTCACAATAGCTATCATTTATTATTGTTGTTGATGATATTAATTTTCTGTAGCTTGGAATCTTTCCCTTCCATTTTTGTTTGTTTCTTGATATTAAAAAAAATTAATACGGAAAATAACATAACAATTTGAAGTAAATATTCTCATAGCTATTCTGCATAACTTGCAAGTGTTACATATTAAAGGTTGAATTCAATACTTTTTCGTCGCATTTACTTATCAATATTTTTTCACTAATACAATGGTACTATATGTATTTAAGTAATATTCATTGTGTTTTGTATATATGATAAGTACATGTCTTTTAGATATTTCTTGTAATGAATATAATTAAATGCCACTGTCTTACGTTAAAATAATTGTAATATAAATACTTCATTGTTAATAAATAAAATATAAAGTCATGTAATTTGTTTTTGTTTTTTTAAATTCCTTATAAGAAAATTAATTATTTAGTTGAAAATAATTTGTAAATGTTAGTGTAACAAAAGAAAAGAAATCTAATATAAGTGTATGATTATTTAATTTTTGAAATATTTCTCAACTGCTTTAATATATTTATATCTTCTCTTTCTGAAATATAAATTTAAATTTCAGGTTGCAAATAGTATTTTATCTGAAGAAGGGGTCCTAGGTTTCGAATATGGTTTTAATGTAGAAAATACCGATAATTTGACAATATGGGAAGCACAGTTTGGAGATTTTTTTAATTCTGCTCAAGTTGTTTTTGATACATTTATTTCATCTGGAGAAAGTAAGATATACTTTAAGATATATTTTTTAATCAATAAAGTCTTTTTTTATTCCTTTTATAATATACAGACTACTGTTATTTGTATTATTATCAATGTGGACAGGTGTAAAAATATTATTTGCTATGTTTTAATGAATAATTCTTGAAAATATTTATATATTATTGATATATCTAATTCCACTATTAATTCTATGACTGTTTTAATTACTTTCTATATTTATATTAAAATTGCATTTAATTTCTTCCCTGTATTCACAGCAAAATGGCTTCTACCTAGTAATATAGTTATACTGTTACCTCATGGTTATGATGGGGCAGGCCCTGAACATTCATCATGTAGGATGGAGAGATTCCTCCAAGTTAGTATAAATTATTTCCTTTAACTATAATTTTCATTTGTTAGTGAACATGATTTTTCAATATGGTCTGCTTCTTATAAATTTTATTATGTAATTGAGAAATAACAATGTGTCGATATATATAAATTTAATTTGACTTGGTACATTAACATCTTGTTTTTCTGAACTTTCAAACCGGTTGTAGTTTCAAATTGTTATGGGTCTGATACAAATATATTCAAAAGTTGTCACCTCTTGCACTTCTTCCATCCTATGAAAATGCAATAAATTTTGGCATAATCATTTAATTTAATTTTTTTAATCAAGTCGTTGCTGTTATATTATTGCATTAAAATTGCAAATCTTCCAAAATCTTCTTTGAAAATTTTCTAGTTGTTAACACACGTTTTGTGAAATTGATTGGTGCTATTCAACACCAAATAACAGACCAGAAATTTTTTGTCTCTCCCAAAATCCATTTATCATTGAATATATAAATGTAGTCAGCTTTAAATGTAGAATGAAATGTGGTTTTGCAAGTACAGAAATTGTGAAATTTTGCATATTTTATGAATTATTTTGTTCGAATAATTAAATCTGTAAAAAATAATTGACATTTACAGTACACTCCCGATTATTCGCGGAATTGGGTGGCGCAGCCGCCACGGATAACAAAAATCGCGGATAATCCGAAAAAAGCCAAAAACAGGTATAGCAAAAGAGAAAAAAGTCATTCCAACTTTGAAAAATCGTTTTATATACAATAAAACGTAAAATAAACAGCAGGAAATGTTTAACTAACGCTTAATATTTTAGTATATCACTCAAAACTAACCTAAAATGCATTTTGTTGATGAAAACAGAAAAGTGCTTTGTACTTACGCGAGGCGTCAAGGATACACAGAAAAATTAATACATATGTACTGTTTTAATACTGTAATGTATTATGTAATTACAAACGCATAACTGTAAAACTGCACCTTTTTGAAGAAAACAGTAAAAAAAAAAGTAAAAAAAACTTTGTGTGATAATCCGCTCCTTGGATAACCCGCCCACGGATAATCGGGAGTCTACTGTACTTTTTCATATGAATTTCTTTTTATGTTGTAAATATTATGGTATAAGAATAATGAAGTTAATTATCATAGTAATAATTCCTTGGTTGGATTTTTGTTCTTAGATGAGCGACAGCAATGAAAAGAAAATAGACAGTGATGATGTAAATTGGCACATTGCTAATCCTACAACACCTGCTCAGTATTTTCATCTTCTCAGAAATCAAGTAACTAATAAATTTATATATATATATATATATGCTTGTTGTAATTCATTACACATATTATATATGAATTCTGCTGATACTTTTTTAATACAAAGTCCTATTTAGCTCGTAGAAGATATTTATGACTAAACAAACTTTTATTCCAAAAAAGTATGTTTCTCATTGAGTGACTGTTTATGAGTCAATTATAATATATATTGATAGAAAGCCTTATCAAAGTCTGAGGTGTACTCTTTATGATGTACAATAACTGAATTTTGAATCATTTAGACTCTTTTTAAAATTGCTCTTCCTACTGTCTGCAGCTTCGATTTCAGCATGTTTAAACTAAATGCTAATTTTTGATTTTTATCCTTCTATGTTCATAGCAATAGTTTCTCAATATATAAATCTCAATAATAGTTTTTCTATATATAGTGTTTCAGAAATATAGATTAAAATTTTTAGGATCATTTTAAAAGATCAATATTTATTTATATGGATGTAAACTAAATTTTTTAAAAAGAATAGTTTGTTTTTATATTTACTTGAACAATTAAAACTGTGTATTTTTCTACATTCATACATAGTATTTAAGATGATGGAAAAAATAAGAAAATGATTACAAATCAAAAATATAATCATAAAAAACATAAAAATTGAAAGCGCTTTTTTTTATTTAAAAATTTGAACTTTCATTCATGAATAAAACATGTTTTCATAGTTTGTATTTCTTTTCCTTAAAAATAGATTTTACACATTCTTGTAACTTAATCATAGTTTTAAATTGGTGAAACATTTAGTTAATTTCCCAATACTTTGTATGAAACTTTTTCAATAAATAATGAGTTCTTTAAAAAAATAATTAAATATATGAATATGTTTCTGATCATATATTTTAATCATTGTAAAGTTTAAAAAAAATATTGTGATTTTTCAATGTTAAATTTTAAAAGCACATGGCCTTTATTTAAGTGTTTTTTTAACTAAAATGATTTGCAGCCTTTGACTTCAGTTTTTAGTGAACTATATCTATGGTTAACACTAATAGTTCTTTCTAAAGAAACTGAGATTATTAAACCAAAATACGAATAACCTGTCGTATATCAAACTATTCCAGGAATCATGAATTTTTATGGAAAATTTTTTTGTGTGTTATAACATTTTTATGTATGTGGAACAAAAACTTTCCCATTAAATTCTGTATATTTTTGTGGAAAAAATTTGATAATTGATTTAAGTCATAGGAAGAAACAAAATATGATAAGAAAAATATCATTCTTTGAATCTTTGTGCAATGCATATTTTCTCATACCAAAATCATTTTACAAGAATAAACACTTACCAGTTAGTCATATGTTATGCCTTCAATTTGGAGAATCCCTTTTCTAACTTTGGGGGAAACTAACTTTGCAAATCCAACTATATATTTTATTGTATTATTGTATCTATTATTTTATAATTAATGAGTTAAGTAAAATGTTTATAATGTTGATCTATTTTTCATAAGTGAAATTTAAAATTGTGAATATTTTTTTTTCTATTTCTTGACAACTTATTGTAAGTATCTTATGATTTCATAAATAATTATGGTTTTAATTATGTATCACGTTTTTCTTACAAGGTTATATCAAAAATTTTGAAACCGCTGATAATTGTGGGGCCAAAAGTGCTCTTGCGCCATCCCTCAGCAATTTCTTCTATGCAAGAAATGGGACCAGGATCTAGTTTCAAATCTGTTATAGAAGATAACAGTGTGAGTGCTAAAAATGTTAAAAGAGTTATTTTTTGCTCTGGAAAGCACTTCTATTTGCTTCAAAAAGAGAGGGAAAATCGAAATTTGAAGGATTGTGCAATTATTCGATTAGAGGTAGTGTATATATTTCATACTGCTTTTGTGAAGTGTACATTCAGACATTTTATATATTTTCTTTTCAAATCTACATTTCTTTGAGAATTTAAATTGGTAGAAAAAAAAAAGAAAAGAAGTGCTATTTTTTTTAAACTTAAATTTTTCATAAACAGTATTTAATCAAATGGTATAAATTGACTAGCAAAAAAAATAAATAAATAAAACTTTAATATTCAGTATAAATGCCATAACATACTTTTTTCTTCAACATGAATGTATTGAATGCAAAATATACTTTTTATAAAATTAGACTTTCTTTTAAACTTTGTTTGTTACGATGTAATAAACTCAAATAATCTGAACAAGACAAAATATATAATCTGGCAATAAAATAATTACTATTATTTAACGGGAAGAAATAAAATTTTTAATAAAGAAAAAAATTTCCTCTAAATAATGCTTCTAAAATGTATACTGAACTCAAATAATAAAATTAGGATGAAAAAACATTTGTTTAAATTATAACTATTTAAAAGTAACAGAATCATTAAATTATATTAATTATTGTAGACATTATTTATTTGAAATTTTTTGCTATTTTGTAAGTATAAAGCCTTCTATTTTTAAAAATTTAATAAATAAAAATATATTAAAATTAATTGGTTATACATATATGTATATAATATAAAGCAATTTCTTTTATTGCCATATATTTAATTTGTGCTATATGAATAATTACTTAGGAGAATTATAAAAAAAAATTAATAACTAGCTCATAGGGAGATTTATTCCTTTTATAGCACTTATTTGTGTTACTTTGTATTACATAATTTAGTTCTTAATAAAATTTACTATTTTATTTTCAGAAACTATGCCCTTTTCCTGCAGAAAATCTTCATAGTATCGTTAAGCAGTATACTAATGCTCAAAGTATGTTTTCTTTGAATGCATAAATAATTCTTATGCTTTTTATTCTTTTTAAATGTTTTTTAAAAGTTGTTCTTGAACATAGAATCAAGTTAGCAAATGCACTACAACTGTAGATTCAAAATTAAGTTAAATGCTTTACAACTGTACCTTTTTGTTTGTTTGTACAGTGAAGTTTTTGTTTAAATGCTTGCTGTATTATGTGCATGTTTTTTTTTATTAATTATTTTTATTTTGCTATTGTTACGGTTGCTTATTTTATAAGCAGTGCTGCCCTGAAATGTTAAAAAATATATTTAATAACAATTTATCACATTTTTAAAACATTGCATTTGTTCTTAAGCCTTAGAAAAGTTTTAAATGATAATACATTGAAATAAAACTCAAAGTGCATTTATAGTTCAAGACACACTAGAAACTTGGAGTAATATAGAGTTATTTGAGCTATTTCAGTAAAAGTTGCAATACTAAAAGTTAGTTACAATCTTTTGACAGTTGCATCTTTTATAATCCATATCCCAGTCAGTATATAATATTCACTAAAAAAATCAACACAAAGAAACCCTTATAATGTGTCCTCAATCGTCATATTTTAAAAGACGGTTTAATAAATGTGTTCTCTCAATTTCATATGGCAAATTGGTAATTTTGTGCAAGTCCTTTAGCATCCAAAGAAAAGATGTTGAAGATCTGGAAAAAAAATTTTAAAAAAAATCGTTTTAACCTAAAAAAAAGTGCACATAAATAACAAATATCAAAAAGATTGCTCAAAAGATCCTAAAGAAGTAGGAACTTTAGAAATAAAACTATCTTCTAATATTAAGAATTAATCTTATTTACTGAAAAAAATTATGTACTCCAAGTATAATTTTCATCCTGAGTGTAATTTATATTTAAATATTTGCCCTTTTAATGTTTGCCCTTCAAAGCAAAATAATATGTTGGGAATTCTGTCATTCAATAATGGTTCAAACGATTTTGTTGAAAAAAAAGTTTAACAATTATCATTCCCATGTATTACTTCATAGTGGAATTATTTTGACATCTTTAAATAAATTACTGTTTTATTTATTCATTTTAACTCTTTAACATCCAAGCACTTTTCAAGTGGCACTCCCTTTAACATCCAGACTTTCTCAGCGTGTCTCTGAAAGACATGGACTCGTCCTAGCTGAGGGACAGTTACCCCCCGCACTCTGAAGTAATAAAACTGTCGACGCTCTACCTTGAATAATTGCCTTGCGGTTTTCGACAACGAGATTCATTTTCCATCCACTTACGAGTTTTATTCTGATGTATTTATATTTTTTAGTGTGAAGTGTTTCGTTCATCATCTTTGCGGGGCATTTTTCTTTTTATAAAAAATTTGAAATTTATTCTATAATTTAAAAAATAGTTGTTTTTTTTCCGTAAGTTTCATGTTAGGCTTCCAAACCATTTAAATAAAAACTGGCTTTACTAGCAATTTCAAAAACATCTTTATGTTCCATTTAATTCTCAATAGGCTTTTACGTTTTTTTGTTTCCAAAATTAAATAATATGTCATATTTTACCATGTAAAAAATTTTTACATAGTAATGTAAAACATACATTATACATATATCAATGCAATTACTACATTTTTTTTTACATAGTATAGATGTCAATGCTTTTCAGTTATAAACAAGATAATGTTTTAAATCTTCATTTAATACCGAAATAAAAACAATCGTTGGATAAAAAAAAATGTTATTACTCTTTTTGAAAGATGTTTTGAAAATAATATATTCTTTCAACACTCAGCGGAGATTTGTTTGTTTGTTTTTTATTGTCTTTAGCATATATTTTTTTTAGTATAAACGATTATCTTTATTGAATTTTTAAATATAAAATATTATTTTGCATTTTCGATAGTGGTACCAAGAGAAAAATTTTAGAACTTTAATTAAATTTTTAAAGAAGTTTTCACATTTTTTTTCTCCAAAACCGTACGCATTCTTGCTTTTACATTATATAATTGAAAAAGAATGCAGAGTAAAGATAAATTCCAAAAATATCTGTATTTTGCCACTCATTTTTACTAATCTTTTAAAATATAACTATTAAAATTTTTTTTCTAACCAAGGGAATATATTACGTCAAACGTTATATATCTCATCTATCGAATTGATTCTATAGATGAGATAACATATTTTTAAAACTTCATTTAATACTGAAACACAAAAATTTATGAAATAAAATTCGGGGGGAAAATTACTCATCGAAATATATTTCAAAAATACATTCCTTCAGTTTTCAGCCTGAACATTTTACTAAAACATTACATTCTTCATAAACTAAATATGAAGATTTAACACATTTAAAATTACATTAATCATAAATATTACTTTTTTAGTATGAACTGTCATATTGAATTTTTCATACTGAATTTCTGATTTTAAAATGTTATGTGAAGTTTTCTATAATATTGTTAAGACAAGATAAATTTTTGAACAAAAGTTTCATATTAAATTTCCACAAATTTACACACGAGGGAATCATTTGCAAATTTTTGGTAATATGTATATTATATAACATTTTTTGACTCCTCATCTCTATCTCTCTCGTTCACCTGACCCTCGTTAGTTTCATCTCCTGCTTATTTGCTTAGAATAAACGAGAGATCAGCTAAAGTATCATTTTTTGGCCAACCATCATCTTCGCTGATAGATTACTGTCACTTTCATCAGAATCAAGTAAAATTGCTTTAATTTCTTCTTCAGTGTGTTCACGATTTCTTTTACTCATAATGAAGAAATAATAAGCGTTTCAATAAAAAAATTACTCTGATAATCCAAACACCCGATTCACAGTATATAAAATAAAGAGTAGAAATTCACAACTGAAGATAAATTTTCTGAATGGCATTCTAAAAAGGAACTCAGTATTTATATAAATTATCTCACTCTTTGAAGAGGGCGATAAAGAATACTCCAATTTTTTTTTTTTTTTTTTTTTTTTTTTTTTGTCCTTAATTCTATTTTAAAAGCGGTAGTTTGTACACGGCCTCAGAATTTCCGACAGTCCTTTGATGAAAGAATAAGATGCAGTGTAAAACGACTTCCTTCCATAGTAACAAGTATCGATACCCATTTTGTGAGAAAACTGCGATGTGAATAGGCCGCATTGACAATGCAATGGTTTTTCTTTATATCATTACAATAGTCTTACTACTGGAAAGGTCTTCTGATGCTTGTCCGAAAAATAAACAACGTGTCGGTATCCTTATATATCATTCATCGTTACAAGAGAACTTCAGTGGAAAATTTCTTTTATAAATGGCCATAAAATCTTTCCAATTTTGAGCTAACAACACGTGAAAATAGAGACTAAAACCCTTTTAAAATACAAAATAAACGAAAATAACCTATTTAGTGAATTTCTCCTCAACCCCTACCGCCCTAAGGCAGAGGGGAAACTACTGTGAAAAAGCCGCGATTGTCGAAGATAACGAGGACCTCCTGGAGTGTTCAGTAGAATAGCCACTTTTAATACCCATCTCCCCTAAAACGGCTAGCAGCCGCCCCAAACCGCCCCACGTAGATGTTATAGGGTAAATTCTCAAACCGCCCCGCTGGAATCGAGAGGGTTAATAAATGTGTTCTCTCAATTTCATATGGCAAATTGGTAATTTTGTGCAAGTCCTTTAGCATCCAAAGAAAAGATGTTGAAGATCTGGAAAAAAAAATTTAAAAAAAAATCGTTTTAACCTAAAAAAAAGTGCACATAAATAACAAATATCAAAAAGATTGCTCAAAAGATCCTAAAGAAGTAGGAACTTTAGAAATAAAACTATCTTCTAATATTAAGAATTAATCTTATTTACTGAAAAAAATTATGTACTCCAAGTATAATTTTCATCCTGAGTGTAATTTATATTTAAATATTTGCCCTTTTAATGTTTGCCCTTCAAAGCAAAATAATATGTTGGGAATTCTGTCATTCAATAATGGTTCAAACGATTTTGTTGAAAAAAAAGTTTAACAATTATCATTCCCATGTATTACTTCATAGTGGAATTATTTTGACATCTTTAAATAAATTACTGTTTTATTTATTCATTAGGAGCTCTTGATGACCAGATGGCCATCTGTTATATTAATTTAGTTTTAAGTTATAAAAATCATCAATATCATGTGTTAACGTATGATTTAAATTATATGGCAAATCGAAACCTTAAATAAATATTTTATTTTTAAAATCATTCACCTTAAGAGAAAAAAATCCAACATATATAAGCTATTAAAACTTTTTTAATTAGGAATTTTATTTAAACTTTTTTACCCATTTTAAAATAAAATAGCTATTTATGTTACTTAACTTAAAGCTATAACTAAGTATAACTATAACTTAACTTAAAGCTATAACTAATAAAATGATAATTAAAAATTGATGTAGTAGTGAGGTAGTATATGTATCTTTATAATGTAACATTCATTACTCACTTTAACTGTATAATATAATGATATAGTACTAGCTTTTAATAATATTTAAGAATATGTATTTAGAATGTCAGACAATATTAATGAATTTTTGTAATATTATAAAATCAAATATAAAGAATACTTTTTATATGAATGACATTTTGAAATAAATATGATTTATTTATAAAATTATATGATCATCAATGAAGTTTTATTGATATAAAAGTCTACAAGGCTCCATAATACTTTTTTCTTGAAATTTTATACCAAAATTTATAACAATATAATACATTTCGTATTTTTTGTTGTATTACACTCATCACTCACTATTTGATAAAAGATTCTTTTTAAATTTCCTTCAAAGTTCTTTCTTAGTGTGTGTAAATACTATATATATATAATGTGATCAGTAAAGTCCTTTTAAGCTCTTTAAATTATAAGCAGTGTTTTGTATAGCCAGAGAAGTAATATATACCTATAGTTAAGTGACTATGCTGAATTTATTGTGACATGCTATAGCACTTCTAACGCCAAAATGAGGAAGTTACAAAAAAATAAGACTTGGGAAGTTAAAAAAAAGTCAACTTAGAAAAATTTATGCTTTATCATAATAAAAACAAAGGAAAAAGTTCCATGAAGTTATCTGTAAGATTGATAGAAATATTTCCAATTAAATTTATGAACTTTCCTTTATAATTTCTAAGTCTTATTTTTTAATTTTTTATTGCTTTTTTCATTTTTGTTGATCTTCAAACTCTCAGAGTTAGAAAATTCTATTGATGTATACAGGATGATCGGTAGTCATTTTAAATCCTTTAAATATAAAATGGTGTCTTGTATAGCCATAGAAGTAGCGTTTACCTTTAATAAAATGACTAAGCTAAATTTATGGTGACAGGTTATAGTACTTTTAGCTGTAAAATAAGGAAATAACAAAGATTTAAAAAAAAATGAAAGAGGTCATCCGAAAATTCCAATTAGAAAAAAAGACTCACTATACCATAATAAAAACATAGGAAAAAATTTCTTAAAATTATCTGTAAAATTAACTAAAATTATTGCAATTAAAATTAGGAATATTCCATGACTTCAAAAAGTGAAACCTGAAAGTAAAAATGTTACTTCTTTGGCTATAAAAGACACCATTTTAAATTTAAAGAACTTAAAATGATCATCACCTATGTATCAATCATCTTGTATGAATGACGAAGTTATTTACTATTATTTATTGCATCTTCAAATGATGTCCAAATTATTCAATTATCTATATTGTTGTCATAATATACAGGCAAAATATCCTCAATCATAAACATTTTGGGCATCATTAAATTCATGTCATAATTCATATGATCATAAAAACGATATGTTTCTTATAAATATTTCAGCAATTTTCATGTAATACAGTTTATATGAGAACTTGTCTTTTGACTGATTTTATTGTTCAGATTTTTTTTAAAAAAATTTATCTGAGCTGCAAGAGTTGGAATTGGCATGGTCGAAATTCAGAGCAGCCATTGTATTATAGAATAGTTGAAATGCTATAAAAAGTTTTTTTTGCATTAAAATGAGTGCAAAATAAATCAGTACAAAAGTAAAATAATATATAAAGGAGAAATGCATTTAAAAAGTTTTATTTTTATTAGTCTTCTAATTAATTACATTTCTGGTATTTAAGCTTCAGAAGTAATCTATACTTATAATAAAGCTCAATGTGTGTGTGTGTGTGTGTGTGTGTGTGTGTTGGCGCTCTACAGGCCAGACCGTTTGACATATAGCTACCAAATTTGGTACATGTATACCTTGGAGGTTGGGAATGTGCACCTGGGGTTTCTTTTTTCGAATTTTTAATTAGAATTTTAATTATTAATTAAAAACTAACTTTCCCGCCAAAAAAATCTTCCATTTTCCCCACCGCCAACTTTTCCGCCAAAAAAATCTTCCATTATCCCCAACGCCAAACGAGAAAGGCTTCAGTTTTTTTTTTCTCCCAACAGTAATGAGGCTAGGGTTAAAATTTTTCGGCGGATTATTTCAATCGGTTCTGTTTATGTTCTTAATGTTTGATGCATTTAAAATTAAACATTGTTAATTAATCGATCTTTCAGATTCATTCTGAAGTACTTTTGAATTAAAATAAAACAGAATAAAGGAAATTAAAAATTTCTAATCCGCATAGCGTTACCCCAACTGGCGTAGAAAAAATCACGTATTTGCGTTACGTAACCGGCGAAGAAAATTCACGCATGCGCATTCTGTTCTGATTGTTGCCATGACAACGTTATCAATGGATGATTTAAATTATTTTTGGGTTAGTTGCATTCTTTTGTAAGTAAATGGTATTTATGTTAGTTATATATTTTTTGTATATGCTTATAGTTTTAAGTACATCGTTTTTAAAGTAGTTTTTTTTAAAACCTGTTTTCAACCGTTTATTTTAAACGAATCGTTTTATTTTCTTAGTGTTTGATGCATTTAAATTTAAACATTGTTAATAAATCGATCTGCTCATAATGAATCTAAGAAAATTTTGTTGAAAAACTCTTGAGATATTACATAAATTAAAAAAAGATATTCTTTAGTGCCCATAAAGTTTAAACGCTGAGTGACTCTATTTTCAGTAATCAGATTATAAAAAAATGCTTTGTTTCAGTAAAAAATATTATTATATTAATTGAAGATAAATTCTTTCCACTTTAATTTAAAGCATAAATTCTACGGGTGCTAACAGAAAATGAGAGAGATACATATTACGTTATGACTGAAGGCCTTTATAATATTATGAATGAATTATATGATAATCAAAATTTGAAGTTTTAAAATATTTTGATGAAGAAGCTATTAAAGTAGAAATTGCATAAAATATTTAATTATTAAAATTTTAACGAACATTAAGATTGGCGAACCGGCTGGTCGCCAAAGGCGGCTAGTATTTATAATAAATAGAATATTTTGTTTTTGAATTCAGTTAGCATTAAATAAAATATCCATCTACATGCGTGTTTGTGTTTTCCCTAGTTTACTATATTTTGCAATAAAATATAGTAAACTGAGGAAATGTATTAAACTAGTACATTTTCATCATGCATCAAAAGATTAATGTGTTTAAAGATCATTTTATGATCACATATTCCAAAGTTGTTGATTTATTATGACTAGACCTAACAAAATCTTAATTTAAATAGATTTCATATGGAGCCAAGAAGAACATCAGAATATGGGACCTTGGTCTTTTATCGAGACTCGATTTCGTAATCTCCTTGGATGTCAGGTAAATAACATTTTGTAAATATAATTGGCAAGTTTTCAATAATCTAATGCATTTCATTAGTACTATCAACTTACAATATATTTAATAAAATATGTGTATGCTTTCATAGTTTTCTTTTTAAATGATACATAAAATATTTAATAATTTTATTGTGTAAAAACCTTCTTTTAAAAAATACAAACACATAGCATCTCTTATTTGTGTGTTTTCACAAAACTTGCACTATATATCAGCCAACTTTTCCAACCTACTTATCTGATTCATAAAATAGTATAATGTTTTAGGTCTTTGCTAATTTTTTTCCCCATAAGTCATGAATTGTGAGCTACTTTGTTTCATAAAATGTTCTGTGAAAAAGGAGACATTTAATTTTTTGTAAAAAGTTTTTTCAGCTTTTTTTTAAAGAAAGATTAGTGTTAAACTAAAAGTATAATTTATCTAAAAATTGTTTATTATTGTATATATTGCAATTAAAAGGAACTGTCTAATTTTTCAATTTTTATATTCTGAAGAAAGCCATCATCAACAATTTTATTTTATTATTTTTTTTACCTTCTAATTTATAAAGAAAAGGAATTGCTGTCAAAAAATTTGAACTCAAAATTTTGACTAATCTCCATAAACATTTTTTTTTATTATTATTGTATGTACCTGGGAGCATGGTAATTATAAAAAAACTTTGAGAATGAGGACATATATCGTTTTTATTTATTTGACTGTTTTTCACCTCTTTTTCCTTATTTAGACTGGGGGGGGGGTCTATCTTTTTGCAGACAATTTTATGTATTCAAATAAAACCACAAGTGTTGGTTTTTAACAATGAATTGATTTTTTCTACATGTGATTATATGTTTGTAGAGCATTTGTTAGATATATTTCAACATGATTTAGTGACTCGCCATAACTGAATTATTAAAATATTTTCACTTTACTTAATTTTTTTGTTCAAAAGTTTAGAACTTTTTAACTATATGCCAAAAAATGTGTATTTCATTCATTGTAGATTTTTTTTAAAAATGAGAACATTAAGGCTTCCAAAAATGAAAGTAAAACAAAATACTGCTCCAAAGTCATTTGTTACTTTTGCTAAAAGGTACCAGAAATAAATTAATGCCAATAAAATTTGCTTTTTTACTTTTTTATATACAGACTATTCAAAGAGAAAAAATATATATAATTGCTAAAAAATACGAACTCTAGATTTTGCACAATCTTTTTGATTTCAAACCTCCAAATAAAATGATTTTTAATAATGTTTGCCTGTTAACAAGAATACATAAAAAACATTGAGCTGAAATTTCTTAACATCAAATTTGTAGATTTGTATCAAATTTGTAGATTTGTATCAAATTTTAAATAAAATCCATTTCCATTAAGTTTTTTTTTTTTTTTTTTTTTTTTCATTTGTTTATCTAAGCCCATGTGAAGATAACTTCAAAATCAGCATTACATCAGTAAAATTTGGCCTACAGTTTTGACATCTAAAGTATACATCAATATCAAAATTTTGAATGAAATCCATCAGTGAATTACTTAAAGGGAAATTGAAGGACTGACCAAAAATTTCCCAGCATTCTCAGTTTTTTTTTTTTTTTTTTTTTCCCAATACTGGTTCAGTGATAAAAATCAGTATTCTCTTGGCTTTCACAGCTTTTCCTTTTCTGCTGTGGGGAAAGATGATAATATCTTTCTTAGGGACTATGCAATGAAATATTTGAGAGATATGTGTTGCAGATAGTATTAAGCTTTTTTTTTTTCTTTTTTCTTTTTTTTCGAATGTACCAGAGTGATGATCTACTTTTAGCTTTTTATGTATCTGATATTCATAAATTAGTAAAACTTTAATTTTACTAATTTTTACTTTTTTTAAAATTTTGGAAAAAATTTCTCATTTGAAATTATTTTTTCAGTAAATTACTAATGCCTGTGTAATTTTTCTAATAGTGTACAATTAATAAGTGCTGGTATAAATAGGAGCAAATTATTGCAAGTTTCACATTTCACTAAAAGAACATCTGATAAAGTTATACACTTTTTTAGCATGATTGTTCAGTAGCTTATTTAAAAAGTCTCCAATAAATTTTGCACTGGTAAGAAGTTTTAGTAGAGAACAAGTTGGCATGAAAAAAAAAGAAATATGTTCCTTATTATACTTTTATCAGGAAGGATAAAAAGATGCTGTTCCCATGGAGTTAATTGATATCTTAGTCAAATCATCTTTCTTCAATTTTTGTAATTTTAATATTAGGAAGATGTGATTGGATTAGCCTATTCTTTTATTTGAAAACCATAAACTATATATATTTTTTAAAAAACTGTAGAGAACTTACTTTTTTCCCCATTTCATGAATACACATTGAAAATGCTTCAGAATATTGAAGTAGGAAATTTAAATGAAAAATATCATCTTTCTTGACATGTAGTCTATGATCACATAAAGATATTTAATATAATCCACTTAGTAAACATTACTAAAAAAAATTGAGAACTTTAGAAACCTCAGCTATTCAAAATATCACTTATTTTTGTGGAAATAGATGTCAAAAGAAAGAGTTATCAATGGTATAAAGTTAGATCTGATTTCTTTATTGAAAAAGAAATTTTTCTTAGAAAAGAGACTTGCTGAAAGTGAATATAAAGTTAAAGCACTTTTTTGCTAACAAGGGGAGGGCACGGGGCTGAAATCTGAGATCGGGATGAAATTTAGTGTAATAAAAGTATACATTTAGAATGCTCATTCATGAAAATATTAAAATGCAATGGCCAGTCAATTTCTAGAAAATGGTTTTCAAACTTTTGTCAAAGCTTATATACTGATAATTTGACACCTGTCCTGATGATCCCGATGACGTGGTTGTCTAGGTAACCATCTCGTATGCAGAAGGTCAGGTTTCAAACCTGGCTAGGATTTTTTTTTTTTTTTCTTTTTTAATAATTTTTATTCAATTAAAAATTTACAAATACTCTTAATGTTTTTTATACTTACGTTTTTTATTTTTTTCATCCAAAATAAATATTTATTATTGACATACATAATAATAAAATTAAAATTTTAATAGAAAAAAATTATAAAAACAAATGCATTTTTTAAACAAAATAAAATTATTTAAATTTAATTAATTATTTACAGATAGTTTTAATTAATATACTACTTATTTTTGTGCAAAGATAAATGTTTATTCTTTTAATACTTAAATTATAATTTAATGTTTAAAGGAAAAATAATTAAAAATGTGACATTAATGGCTACAGATAATTTAACTTCCTTCATAATTTTCAATTTTCAAATTCTTGGATTTTAATAATAATACGTTATCAATTCTAACTCAACGAAGCTGTGTTTTTATCAAAAATTGAAGGGAGCAGCTGATATTTGTTAAATATGTAAGCAAACTGCAGTAATCAAAAGAAATAGTAGAGAGCAGGTGTTAATTTATTGAATGCGTAGGCAGATGGTTCAAAGCATATTAGATGTATACAGAATTCTTATTTAATTGAACATGATTAAGAAATAAATTCTTGCGAAGATAGTATAAAAATTCAATCAATTGTACATCATCAATTGTCATCACCAATTTTTAATAAGATGATAAGGTATGCATGGTACGCTACACCACTTTCTGATGAAAGAGCGATATTTGTAAGTGCAAATAAAGTTTGTTTTCCCATAGATCTTTTAAAAAAACTTTGCTCTTGTGGACAGTCATCATTTATCAGTTGTGCAAGATGTCAAATATAATTTGTTTCCAATGTTTTTATTATAGTTACCATTCTTGTATATAATCGAAAGTAAATGAATATAAAAATTTTTAGAAATATTGAATAATTTTTTTTACGATATGAGTATTTATAATTAATAATTATCACCATTTATGTTATATTTATTACTATTTCTTAAATATTAAATTACAATTTAGTATTAAAATAATAAATATTTATCCTTGCATAAAAATAAGTAGCATATTAATTAAAACTATCTGTAAATAATTAAATAAAAAAAAAATTTTATTAAATGCATCTGTATTTATAATCTTTTTCTTTTAAAATTGTAATTTTATTATTGTGTATTTTGATAATATTTATTTTGGATTAAAATTATTAAAAACATATTAATTAAGAGTATTTGCAATTTTTTATTGAATAAAAGTTATTAAAAAAGAAAAAAAAATCCTAGCCAGGTTCGAATCCTGGCCTTCCACATAGGAGACAGTTACCTAGACAACCATGCCATCGGGACGTAAGTCAAATTATTAGTATATAAGCTTTACCAAAAGTTTGAGGACCATTTTCCCGAAATTGACTGTCTATTGCATTTTAATATTTTATGAATGAACTTTCTAAATGTATACAATCATTATATTAAATCTCATCCTGATCTCAGATTTCAACCCCGTGCCCTCCCCTTGTAAGCCAGTGAAGCTTGTATAAAATTAGTATGAATAATATGATTTTTGTTTACTTATGTTCTTGAATTTTTTTTTTTTTTTTTTCCTTCTGAAGAATTGGAACATTAATAAATTAGCAGTATCTTTTTCTCTCTCTGTTTCTCTTTTACTAGTAACTGTAGTGTGATTAATTTAGTTAAGATATGCATTGTAAATCTTTTAATAAGATTTTTCAAACAAAATTTACATTAAAAAAACTTTTATGTACTTTTAAACTTTTATGAGGTTTGTATTCTATGTTTATACTAGTAAAAAATTGGACACTAACTTAGTTAATACTCAGCTTATTATATTTAATCGAATTCATTGTTTTATAATAAAATAAATAAAAACTTTTATGGTTGGTTTTATTTCTTTTCTCCAAAAGTGTTTAAAAAGTACTAATTTTTTTAAAGATAAAATTAATCTCTGTTCTCTGTGCACAGTTGTGATTCTTCTGAGGATCTGCATTTTTTAAAATTTTATAACAGAAAAAAAAAATCTGCAATTCAATGAATTGGATCCTATTCATCCAATTCATTCAGATAGGAATTTGATAACGCAGATAGAAAGTAGAAGTTTTCCTTTCTTGCTGCTCATCCCTCCTTACTTTTATCTAGCAAAGCTGTTAAATTGCAAAGAAATATTCATCATTCTTCTACATCTCAATCTTTTACACAAAATAAAGTTCCCTGTTATACCAATGTGAATGATGTCTAAAAGTAAGTGATGAAATGTCAACTGACTCATGCGATTGAAAGGACTGAAAAAAAAAAGCCAGTAATGTGTCCGTGATATGCTGCAAAGATCTATTGAGCATTAAGAGAAATATTCACTAAAATAAACCTGCAAAGCATATTTACAATAAAATAATGGCTTTCCTTTCATATTTGTTGTTATATATATATTTAATGCTTTTATTAGGAAATATCTGAGAAAGATTGAGATTATTCCTACTGGTTCTGTTAATAATTTTCAGTACTATATAAACCATTTGAACTTCAGATCATTTTCATAGGCTTTATTTATGATTTTACTAAATAACACATTGCTAAAATATATTTTATAAGTTGAGCTGTTGCGGTGATTTAATTTAATTTAATTTTTTGTTTCAATCTTTATAAAAAAAAAAAAAAGGAAGAGAAAGACAAGTCACATTTTTTAGAAACTCATTTACTAGACATATTTCGAACTTTGATATATATGTTGGGTTTTTCCACTTTTTAGAATTTAATCAATTTTCAATATTCTTGAAATTTAAAATTTGATTATACTAGAAACTTGTTGATTAATGATTGTGTCTTGTTTTTGCCGAATTTTGAAACATAATCAAATACAGAAGTCTTTAGATAATTTTCTTGTATAAAAAAGATTGCAATATATAAATTTTTTTTCTGAAATGTAACATATTGTTCTATTTTACATGGATTCCTATAATAAAAATTGATTCACATTACAATATTCAGCAACGAATTACACTTGTTAAGCAAGGTTCCACTATGTAATTCAATAAGAAATATAATATTTAGAAGTGGCATGTTAAGTACTTCCTAGCCAAATCGTAAGTTAATGGTTGGATAATAAATTGCAAAAGTCATTAACTTCAGCCGTTACTTTTAGAATAAAGCCTCTCTAGTATATATATATATAAAAAGATAATAATGAAAATATTTATCTACAATAAAGATCACAATTCTGCTATTTTCACTTAAAATTTTAGATTAAACTGCACTTTCCTTAATTAATTCTTATTTTATGTTACTGAATTATCTACCTTTTAATTCCTGTAATGATCCTTACTTATTTTATATGGACCAATGAAATTTAAATTTGCAATGAAGAAAATCTTGCTTCTTAATATCTGAATATATATATTTTTTTAATTTAAGATTTCTTAACTTTTCTAATTTATTTTTTAAAGTTATTTAATTTTTTAAATTTATTTTTGCAATGTCTTCTTAACTTATAACCTTTCATATTTCTTCTTAATCCCATAATGTTATTTAACTTGTATAGCTGAAATATGCTGGCAGAAGACCTTTATCAACACCAGCTGTTGGAATTGGGAAATTACATCAAGATGAAGTGCATTTCCTTCTGGATGAAACTTTTAAATGATTGCCAAATTTTTATAATGAGCTTTATAATGAAACATGTAATTAAAAATTATTTTGTATTGAAAGTTTATGAATAAATATATATATTGAATCTAAAAAGCATTTTATCTTATTTTCCTAACAGCATTACACATACAAGTGGAGGGAAGGGGGATTATTTCAGCAATTTGTGAATATAACATAGCTATAATTTCTGTATATAACCTGAATCTACAAAATTTATTAAATTCAAGCAAATGTAATCATAATTACTTCATTGCGCTTTTCACATATTCTTTAAAAATTATTGCAGTATTTGGAAACAATTTCAAAATTGTGGCATTAAATATAATTCTTTTAAGGAATTAGTTCTTAACCAAAAAATAATAATAATAAACAGTAATGAAATTATCACTATTCTTTATTCTTATCAATTCAAATATCCTGTGTTCTATAGTTTATTGTAGACGGCAATATAATCAATTAAATATTTTCTAAGTAATCTTTATCATTTTAATAAAGAATTTTTAAAGTGCTTTCAATATGCAAATCTAATTTATAAAATGATGGAATTATATAAACATAACTGAAATGTCAGTATTTTTTCCTTTCTATAATTATCAACAATATTTCTTTTTAAAACTTTGTAGGGTTTTTTTTTTTTTTTCGTTGTTGTTGTTGTCAATTTCATATCTTTAAATGAGCAATTCTTGTATTATATTTATTTCGTGTATTTCAGAAATGGCTCTAATAATTCGAATCAAATTTTATATTTAGATAAGGTTTTACTTTTTAAGTTTATCTATATAGGTGTCTTTTCTGAAAAAAATGCAATTTTACACCCACAAAACTATACACTAACTATTAGAATAAGTTTATTCAAGTTCCATTTCAGTGTGTGAGCAGTGCAGTATAGTGGTCAGAACAACATAGCTGGTGCATGTGTTTTGAATCCTCAGTTCGAGTCGTGATTTTTGCTTTATTTTTTACTAATGTATTTATATTTAATATTACTAATTAAATTTATCTATATACTTGTCTTTCCTTAAAAAATGCGATTTTACACAAAAAATATATTATTTTTATAATTAATTATTAGAATCTTTTTTTATCTCCTCTCATGCTGACAATGTCATTATGGCACTATTTCGGACCCGATTTCACCATGGTAAAACTAAGTTCAAAAATGTAAGTAATGAATAGTAAAATGAATGCTGTAATATAGATCTTAATCATTAATCTATATATAGACTGTTTCAAATAACATATTAAACTAAATGCATTCATGATTTTTTTTTTTAATTACCAGTTCATATGTAAGTAAGATTGAAAAATATTCATATGTAACTAATATGCGATTAATATCTAAATATTTTTTCACAAAAAAAAAAATTGCCTGGCTTGGTTTTCCAGGTCCTAGAGCATTTTATACATTAAAATGAATAATAACACCTAATAAAATTAACCAATCAGTTGGAGTTTGATTTAAATGAAGAAGAAAAATTCCGTAAAATAAACTTAAGACAATTATAATAAATTTTATTTTTAAAAAATCATCTTAACAGAAATTCTAATGGAATATTAACATTTCTTAATGCTTCTGAATATTTTTGTGTATAAAAATGTCAGTAAGCTGTGATTAAAGCGTTACGCTTAGAAGCCGAAATGAAGGTTAGAACTGCCAGATCACAAATTTCAAGTTAGTTATCTATTGAAAGAGAGAAGCATCAAACAAAAGTTGTTTACATAAAGTTTTCACTTAACTCATAACAAGCTGAGCATTGCATAAGAAACTGTCATACTGTCATATATTGTTTATTTGATGTATTAATGTAAAAATAATGAAATATAACATAACTCTGGAATCCCTATATAATGAACAATGTGCATTAGTTGACATATATAAATTCTTTCTGAGTTTAAAGAAAATAAATATAATAGCAAAAATTGGTGCACAAATATTGGAGTAATAAAATAAAGAAACCATCGATAATTGGAACATGCTTACAGACTCGAATAGTGTTTGCTATATTATACTATTGCTAAATGCTTTTCAAAATCTATTCGGAAATTCTAATGTACAGTTACTGCTTGGCTTCTACTTTCACTACTTATGCTGTAATCATTACAGTTGAAGTGAAAATACTTTAAAAGTCAGATCTGAAACTTTTTGTGTAATTTTCAGACTTTCTGAGGTTATATATTAGTTTTTAACTACCCGCAAGATATTCAAAAGCTTATTAAACAATATAAAAAAAAAACTTATTTTCAAATTTAATATAATTTTCCCTAAGATATTTATTAAATACTTTGAAGCATTTGCTATTGTTATAATCCATAAATTTTCTGCTCCCTATAAAAAAAATGTTAATTTTTTAACATTAATTCAATTAAAGTTTTACTTAGGGATTTATTATGTGTCTTGGAGGAGTATGTAATACTGATATAAAAAGTTTTCTTAAATGAAACAAAATTCTGATATTGGAATATACTCAAGTTTTCATGATATAAAAGAACTTTCCTTCCATGTTTTTTTCCCCCCAATACTAAACATCAAATGAATTAATCTGCTATCCTTCAAAACCTGATATTTGAATCAAATAAAGATTTATGTAAAACCACATAAAAAATAACGCATTGTTATTTTAAATTTATTCAAATAACACATTTTACAGATGAAAATAATTTATTGCAATAATTTAATTGAAAAATTCATTGCAATATTCATATAAAAATTGATAATTATATGTACTCCTATTATATACAAGGAATGAAAGTTGCAAAGTATTGGAATTTTCTGCAATCAAATTGATGACATTAACTGGAGAAGTATGCAATAGCACTTCTAGTATACTGTGGAAGGAAGATATATGTTGTATAACAAGACATAGCAATAAAAAGCAGCAGGACACTATCTAATTAAAAGTTAAGGAAATATAGGATTTCATTAATGAATATATAAGGAATCATTTTTCAAAATTTAATCTGATAAAAACTTCACATTTCTAACAATTAAAATTTGTAATTTATTTAAACAACTTATCACTGTATTTAACATTATTAAATAGTTTAAACAATTACAAATTTTCAAGGAAAAAAAAGTTATATTCTTGAAGTGAAGTCAGCTATTATATTGTATCTCATTATCAATACAAGTATTTTCAACATATCTTGGCAAACAGTTACTAGCTTTTAAGTTTAAAATATGGTATTCAAATCATAATTTGACATATACACATTTCGTTTTACTTAAGAAATGTTAAGCGTATCTACAATCTGAAAATTCTGTTCCAAATTGCTAATTCAAAAACTTAAGAAGTGCTATGATATAAGAACATTTGCAAGCTCCAGATAGAAAAATTAAAAAGAATACCACAAAGATAATGTAAACAGTTTCTTTGTCCTTATAAATAAATTGGTTCATTACAAGTTATACTGTTTTATGCATCCATAAAATTAAGAGGTTTGAAATGTTTGTTTGAACTTGTGCAGTTACGTATGTGTGCTAAAACATTAAATCACAAAATATGTCCATTTTTATAAAGTATATTTTGGTACATACGAATCAATTTAAATATCTGCTTGCCATATAGAAGACATTATTGAAATGGTTACTTTTAAAAAAAACTTAATTCACACATATTATAACCAATACCAATGACATGGAGATAAAGTAAGGAAAGTTATTCTCATTTCACAATATAAAATTTTTAAATCTACTAAAAATGAGATTTAAAAAATCATATCAAAATTAAAGTATCTATTTTTATATATTCTCAAAGGAGTAAATGCATTACTGAAAATATTTTTGCATTTAAAGATGAAAAATTATCATTAGTTGTCAATTGTCTAAAATTATATATATATATATATAGATATAATTTTAGAAACCAAACAAACTATAATGAATAGTTATTTTGTTGTTAAATATATATGAATTGTAATACAATGTTGTTGAATACAAATTAATGCCAATTTTTCCCAAGATAACTAAAATTGAAAAAAATATTTTGGGACGAGATTTTGAAAATATAAGATTATAAATTTGAAAGCATTTTAAATTTCTATTTTGGAAGGATGCACTTTTATATAAATTTTATTGTTCTCAAATGTTTATAAATTATAAGCCAGTTAAAGATTTACATAGGCAAATATTAACAAATAATATGCATAATTCCAGTTAATTTACTTTAATTCATGGTCAATATAAAAACATAATAATCTAGAATATTTAATTTTTTTTAAAAATATAAGCAATGGATTATTAAAAAAAATAACAATAAATTAAGATTGTAAAACACACAAGAGAAGAAAAAAAAATTATTTTCTTGTTTTGCAAGAAAAATTGTTAAAAGAATAAAGAAAAGAAAAAAAAGTTGTACGAGATTACAAAAAAGACATTTCGGTAAGCGGGCGCGGTTAATTAACGAGGCGTCTCACTTATCTACAAAATGGAAAGTATATTGCCTGCAATAATGAATTTTTTAAAAAATCATGATATATCTATTAAAAAAGGATACTGAATAGTCTCTTCTCCCAAGGCTCTAGCATCGAAATTGCAGTACGTAATTCATAAACTAAGTAAATTTGCTTTACTTTGTCAACAAATCTCTGTAGAAGAGCCATGTTTATCATTAAAAAGATTTTCCGATTCTGCTCTGATTGGCTTGTTGCCATAATGTACCATACCGGTATTAGTAAAATAACTGCAGACAGACTTTGATCGTATTCTGCTTTTCTTTATTTTTGAAATTTGATTTGATAATTATTTTTCACAAAAAAATAACTAATTACTTTTGCAAAACTTTAAATTAAAAAAAAATGATAAAATTTATAAATTTAAATTATTTGTATCTTTGAGATCACTTTCAACTCCACCTGAAATTCCCGCCAATAGTATTATCAGAATCGTTAGTAAACAAAACTTGAATTGAAAATGGTTAATTTTTTTTCTAGACAATTGATATTGCTGAATGTATGATTATTTTTAATTAATATCCTTATAATATACTCATCAAGTCCATATGATCGGCTTAATTTTTAAAGTTCATTAACCGATTTCCAATTTTTAAACGGTACGTTAACTTTTCATATAATTTTCAGTTAACAGGCATTGATTGTATGAATTTTGTTACCATCTGTTAATTATTATTTTTTTTTCTATAAAATCTGATACAAATTTTCTTACGTTTCAAAATTTGTGAATAAAAAGGAAGTCTGACTACGGAAATATATGGTCTACTTATGGTATCAATTTGAAATTTATATCAAATTTTATATAAAATCTCCAATATATAATCTCGTAGGTAAAACGATAAATTAAAAATTGTCACGGAGTTAGAAATTAAGTCAATGAATAATTTACTAAAATTTAAAAAGAAAAAGACTGCTGTTTTTTATTTTAAGTCATGCATAGATTTTGCATGTTATATTTTATTGATTTAGCCAATATCGTTATATTTAATATATATGAAAGTTATTTCCATTAACAAGAAACTGTAAACAGTTTTGAAGTTATAAACTTAAGAATAGCAATACAGTGTTATTGTAAACTGACTGTTGCTTTACTATTACTTAGATTGTGCTTTAAATAAATCTTTAAATTTTTTTTTGAAAACAGCCTATTCAGCTTTATCTTGCTTTTCCTACTGATATATATTTGATATGTTTTTTTGAACTCTTACCTCATGGTGAACTTGTCAACTTTCCTGACCAATTTGTTCACTGGAGAACATTTGTTATATTTCATTCAGATATTGCTGCTTAGATAGAATTTCATGTTTTTAATTCTGTTATGTTATCACACTTTAAAAAATGCCATTTGAATAATCTGTATATGTTCTGTTCCATGGATGTTTGTAATGGAGACAGTCCCATGATATTATTGTATTACTGAAAATGTAATTGTCCATTTCAGTGGTTCCCTTCTTTTTTCCCCCCATGTAAACTACACAGAAATTATACATATATAACTAATAACATATATAATACTAATAAACAGGTAATAGGTATAATTTTTTTAATTATCCATAAAAATTGTTGTCAATGGAAAGTTATTGGAATTATAATAAATAAATTATAATAATTGGACAATATAATAAAATCATAAGCAAGATTTAATTATTGAAATTTTATCTTTTTCTGCTACAGGATAACAATTCTTCTAGATGTAAAGACATATTTTCTTTTCCATCATTTTTTCTTTGAGACTTTCAGTATTATTATGCATTGCAGCTTGTAAGTTCAAAAGCTAGTAGTACTAAAAAAATATTTCACAAGAGAAAACAATTATAATGTAGCTCTAAAAAAAAGCTTTATCTTTTAATAGTCTAAAAATTTTCAGTTGTGTTTTAGACAATTGCTATTTTATCTTTTTGCTTTATTTATTTAATTATTTTTTTAATGATTGATTTCTAAAAGAAATGTGTATTAAAACTGCTGAGTGTCTCTAGATCATAGAAAAAGCGAAACAAGAACCAAATGAAACGAAGGAACTAAAGTAAGATATCTAAGGCAAGCCTTATGTGGGAGAGGGACATAAATAAGAGGAAAGAATACTTTTGGCCAAACTCAAAGCAGCTCAATCACTGTTAAAGTCATTTTAGATTTCAGCTATTGCGCAACAAGCTAATTTTAATGCCTTCTGGGCCTTGTCTCAATGTATTCTCAACTAGCATATTTCCAACTTATTGATTCATTAATTTTTTTATTATTATTTCCCATTTTCATCGTTCACTAAACTCTTAATATGGATTATCAAAATTCTTTAAAAATAATAATTTCAGGAAGTGCTACAGGCCTAATGAACTAATTGCCTCAGATAATATACTTTGTTATTTTGCTAAAAAAAGATACATCATCATGATTATATAATTCTAAATGAAATGATATCAACAATCCAAAGAGTATGAAATTGTGGCAAAAAGTTAAATTTATTCTTCTTGCATAACACTTGATGGAAACAAGTAGTTGTATTGACTCATAATAGTTTGAAAATTATTTGCTAAACTAGAGATAACAGATAGTATTCTGATGATTTCCAGTACTCATGGTCTGTAAGCAACATAACCAGAAGAAGAAGATACACTTTTATTCAGGATTCATAGTCTTTTGGTAAGGTCTCAATTTCTGGACCTTAAGGTTCAAATATTGAAATTTCATTCGCACATGTAAGTACAGTGGCAGTCAAAAGTATTTGTACACTTAAATTTCTAACTTCAAAAGTGAATAAAAATTGAAATTGCGCAAAAATTAATAGAAATTTTCAAAAAGTCTTAATTTCTTTCAAGTTGTTGCATGAATGATTTGAATTTTTAAGAGGAAATTTTTAAATTTGGTCATAAAGAGCTTCTCGATAGAGTGAGAATTTGAATCTCACCACTAAACCTTGTGCTTCAAAAGTATTCATACATCCACATTTCAAGTTGTAAAATAATAAAATTAAGACAATTTGTGCGCCAAATATTGTTTGTGGGAATATATTTGGCGAGATGTTATGTTATTCTTACTTTTACTGCATTATCTGTTTCATTCTTATGGTTACTAGCTTTAAAACTCGCATTTTTTGTTGTTAATCATACAGCTTTAAATTGAGATGGCTCGGAAGGGAAAGAAACTTCTCTTGCTGAAAGGAAACTGATAATGAAACTACATAATAACTGTAACTCTTTAAGAAAGATATCACTTGCTATTGGAAGACCACGATCTACAGTGCAGAGTGTTATAGATCGACATTGCCAACACAATACTGTTGAAAATATTCCACGAAGTGGACGCCCAAAAATACTCAGCAGTAAGCACAGACGTTTACTCGTAAGATTGATTAAGAAAAATCCAAAATTGGGTGTCCCGGCAGTTAAAGCAGAACTCCTCAAACAGGGAATTTCGATCTCAGTAAGTACTATACGCCGCACTTTTAACGAATCAGGATTCCATGGTCGAGTATCTCGAAAAAAGTTTTTTGTGTCGGCAGTTAATAGATAGAAACGTATGTTTTTCACCAAACAAAATGTTAATAAAAATCCTGATTTCTGGAACAGGGTTATATTCTCGGATGAGAGCAAGTTTAATGTGTTTGGATCTGATGGCAGACAAATAGTGTGTAAAAAGAATGCAGAGCTACAACCAAAAAATTTGAGTGCAACAGTAAAGCATGGTGGTGGTAACATTCTAGTTTGGGGGTGTATGAGTGCACATGGAGTGGGTAAATTGCACATCATTGATGGAATTATGGATCGCAAAAAGTACATTGACATTCTAAAAAGTAATTTGAATTCTAGTGCTTCACAAATGGATCTTCAAACTAACTACATATTTCAACAAGACAACGACCCTAAGCATACAGCTCACAATGCTAAGCTCTGGGTATTATATAACACTCCCGAAAGAACTCAACACACCTCCACAATCGCCAGACATGAATCCTATTGAACATTTGTGGAGTATTTTAGACGACAAAATCAAAAACGACAAGTAAAAAATAAAAATCAGCTGAAGACCGCCATATTGGAAGAATTGGCATTAATTACACCAGATATCACAAAGAAGTTAGTCGAATGAAAGCAATAATTAAGGCAAAGGGGTATCCTTCTAAATATTAAAATGTGATAAATTATATATTTTTAGGGACATTTCTTAAGTGTACGAATACTTTTGATAATTAATTTCTATTTTTTATATATTTTTTTCTGTAATTGTTTTACAAAAAAACTTTTTTTGGTGAAATTGCTCAAAAATAAAGGATACAGGGCCTGGTATCTGTGTTTAATGGTGTAGTATAATAAATAAAATACTATGAAGCGATTACCACTTCAAAATACGAATACTTTTGACTGCCACTGTGTGTCTGGTGCCTGTTAAATTTTGGGGCCGAATGTCCTCCCACTGTTGTGGTGTAGAAGTTTGGGGAAGGAAGTACCAGTCCAGCTGTCATAACTCATCATCCGAATTGAACTCAGAATAATGAAATCCATCCCAATATAACCCCTGTGTTACTTATAAAAAAAAATAAAAAACAGCATTTATATAATTAAACTAAAAACCAGAAGCAGCTGAATCTTAATTTGAGTTTTGGAAAGTGTCAAAATGATCTCATATTGCCATTATAGAATTTAAAGTAAATAATTTTTCTGGATTTCATTCTGGAGGCTGGTATAAAAAGAAAGTAATATCAAAAATCTAATAATCAAATATTTTTTTATTTAGAAACATTAAAATAAATAAACTATTTTAAATCTTGTTAATATATTTTGCAGTATATAAAATAGAACATTTGTAATATATAATTATATTTGAACATGTGAACTATTATGTTAAAAAAAAACATTTGTAAGCATGCAACTCCAATTCAAGAAGGATATTTTTCAATTCTGAATGAAAATTGGAACCATATTGATTGCTTTAATTATTTCACACATATAGCAAAAGATAGAATGCAAAATTTAATTTTTATTTGAAATTTGCTGCACCTGGCCATCTCGTAATAACTCATATAAGTGAGGTGTTGGACAAAAATGTTATAATTTTTAACTATGCAAATAAAAACTAGTTGTTTATAGGAAGGATGAAGGTTTGCTTTCCGGCATATGTACCTGAACGGGTTCTTAGATTGTGCTAGGTTAACAAAATCAAAACACGAATATCACAAGAGAATTAAGATCTGCCAGAATCAACAAGAAAGACTAAAATAGCCTTCAATTTATGACAACCCTGGATGGAAAAATCACAAATCCAATTAAAAGATAGTGGAATACAACCCAACTTGGCTCTGTCTCGTGTTTACGGCGTGAGAGAACAAAATGTTCACAGGCTTCTGGAACCTGGCAATGGACACAATTTGATAATTCAGTGAACCTGCATTTATGAAGAATTGCATTAACTGGAAGAGTCCTAGATATTAATTGAAAAATTAATACCTCTCATAACATCTAGATAAATTGAGTTTTTTTAAATTAAAAGTATCAAACCATTTATATTTCTCATAATATTTGGAGTTTTCCCATTTCATCCTGAACTGGTATCATCGGGCGAGATCAGTCACAGATATAAGGAGAAGTTAAGGATTGCTTCGCTACAAAGGTCAGCCTTTCATTTTCTGCAATTCCCACATAGGCAGGAGTGATATCAGCCATAGAGGAGGGCCATAGCAAATCCCTCCTCTAAAAACACAGAATTTATGTTGTGTATTTTTCCCTTTATGACCTCATTCAAGAAGCAGTTGACAGCAGCAACCGCAGTAAAATTCTTATTTTTGGATGCATCTGTGACCAAAATAATCCTGCCCAGGGGGAGCTGTGATATGAACTCAGCATACATAAGTTTAATAATATTTAGATCCAAATTTCATTGTTGGAAACTCAAGTCATGAGTCCTAATAGCGAAATGCTTGCAATCATCCCATCTTGCCGAAACCATAATCGGGACAATTTGGTCCAGAGACAGGCTTTCTAGATGGCAATAATCTTCCAATATGTGCCCAGCTAGGGAGTCTTTTGGAATTAGTGGTTAGAAATGATAGATTTAACCTCGGTTATTGATCTTGCTACATCTGTGAATTCACAGGATGTGAACTGGTTCACAAAAAATATCATGTTTTTCTGCTCGAACCTAAATTTAATATTGATTTAATTCGATATTTTGTATAGAATTGGGAGAGGTATCTACTGTGGGAGACCAAGAACAAATCTAAGGGTGTTATTCTGAATAGTTTGCAAAGCTGCCTAGCCAGCTTTCTTGGTCATATCAATCATATAAGCTCCAATAGATTGAGTAATGCATGCTTTGCATTTTTTGATCAAATTAGATGCGTTCGCACTCCTCTGGAAGTGACCAATTGTTTGATCACGTTTACTTTCTTAAAAATTTTGATTTTAAGTTCATTAATATGTGAATGAAAGGATAAGGTTGCAGCAAATTGAATGCTAAGATAATGAACATTATTGTACCAAGGGATACTACAACCACGAAAAAGGATTGCAAACCCAAATGGTGGTTTACGAGATGAAAGGTTTATTATATTATGTTTTAGAGGAGCAATATCCGTATGCCAATCATTGCACCAATTTCCCATTTTAGAAATGCAGAAACACCTCTTGTTTTTAATCATCTTAATATTAGTTTACCTCTACTAATAAAATAATAGTTACCTCTACTAATAAAAATATGTCATCCGCATAGATGAAGCAAGTAAATCATTAGGTAACATACTATAGATATCATTCATAAAAACTGTGAAAAGGGAAAGGGCACTTCCCTGCGGGACACCCCTTTTGTGCTTAAATAATGAAAAGGACATGCCTCTCCATGAAACAAAAGCTTTCCTATCTTGTCAGAAATAAGAGATCCACAGGACAAGATTACCCTTAATTCCCTATTTTAGTATCTTGAGTATTAAGCCATCATGCCAAACATTATTGTACGCATGCTTAATATCAAAAGAAATACCATATACGAGATTTTTCTGGGCTCTGGTTGTCAGCATTTTATTGAGTAGAGCTGCAAATAGCCTGTCACAGCCTTTGTAGATAGGAATCCGGCATAAAACAGAGAAAAAAAAGCGTAGTAGCCTATCTAGAATAATCGGTTTGAAAATTTTCCCTAAGACAGCTGTCCTTTATTTGCTTGTTTGGGTTTACCGTTCTTTGAACCAGCAAATCACCTTTAACTGTTTGTGCAAAAGTTTACGCTGCGATTTTCCTCCTTGCTTCCCGGAATGAGATGTCTTTTTCTGTAACCAGATTTATAATATCTTTTTCTAGGGAGTAAAATCTGCGCTCTTTACTGAATGCGTCATGGGCTTCTTCACATCTGAAACATTTTGTGGGTAAATTACAACCTTCAGCATGTGAGCCTGCACAATTTTTGCATCTTTTATCGTTTTGGCACTGGATCTGTGTATGATCAAATTTTAAGCATTTGTAATATAACTTGGGATTCTGAATGAACTCTGTAACTTTGAAGATGAGTCGACCAATCTTTATTTCTGAGTGGTTTGCTTTCTTCAGCTAAAACAATCGGAATAGGGTCTGACATCCCCTTCTTTTTAAATCTTAATATTTTAACAGCAGTAATGTCCTACATAGAGAGCTCTTCATTAACGTCAAATATGCTGAAGTCTGTGTCTACATTTCAAATTATGTATTTAGTTACAATATTCATGTCTATAATTCAAATCCTTGCATTAGGAACACTATTGACAAAATTCATCACTTTTCCCACTGAGCTTAAATGCAGGGTAATTAAAATCAATTTTTGGTGTTTATTTAGGGAAAAAAGTATCATCATTATGAGTAAGGGTTCCAAATATGGCATTGATGATTGTGGGTTTAATCCATGGGGATGAACCAGTATTACTAACAATGTACAATTTAATGTTGGTGCAGCCCCTTTAAACTGCAATGGTAGCTTTATCTTTTTATCAATAACTCATTTGTTAAGATGCAATTAATCTTTCTGTCCTTATACTTGCTCTAAGTCTTCTGGTTTTCTCTCCGTCATACCTGATGAAGGCCCCAATTGGATGTGGCCAAAATCAAAAAGGGCATCAACTGAAACAATAAAAAAGAATCCTACCTTGAATTTTTCTGAATTACAGTGCCAATTTCCTCGGCACCCCAAAATATAAAGAATACAGCTTTGTAGTCAATGCAAAAACTGGAAACAATACTTGAAAATTTACTAGTGAAACTCCTCCAACAATATCTCCACTTCCATTAGTTCCAAGAAAACAAAAGACAGTACAACCATTTACAAACCAACAGCAAAAGCAACTACAAGAAATAGCACAGCCTTCGTTTAAAGTTGCCTTCCTTCCTATTCGACAAAAATCGTAACCCTTCTCTCTAGTTGTTTATATTTTGCTGTTATTAGATTTCTATAAACTACACTTTTGTTAATTATAAATATTTAATAGTATGTTCCCTCATTGGCATACTATTAGATTTTTATTAACTGCACTAATGATGTAAAAAAAAAGGAAGAAATTTGTCCCACTCTTCCCTATGAGAAGTTTCTAGTACTTTTTGTGTATAATATTTTTTCCCGCTTGGATTGCCAGTCGAGACATAAGCAACATATAATTAAGCATGTAATAAACACTGTTCTGCAGGTAAAATCTATTGACTTTCAGCCTTGCTAATGTGATCATGAAGATAATCTTAAAGGAAATTGAAGCCAAAAGACATGCTTTAGGATATTATAAATACATTTGTTATAAAAATCTCTTTAATGTTTGATTTCTTAATTAATATTATGGTTGAAATGACAAGTGAGTGAATTTCATAATTTTATAAGATCTAAGTTTCTAAGCATTATTGCAGCAGATCTAATTTTCAATCAAATTATACCAGGCAGTTCAAGTTAATATACAAACTCAACTGGATTCTTTAAATTTATTAACTACTTACTTCTAATTTGCCATAGAACCAATATAACAATATGCTTTCCTGTTAACATTTTTGCAGTATAAAAATAATTATATATTGAAATATTTTTTTCATTAAGCAGAAGGTGCAATTAATTCTAGTAATTATTCTATATTCCCAATTGGTTTTGCATGAAATGAATAAAAATGTGGTTTTTCTTTTGGCATTTGCAATAATACAGCAACATATAATGTCCTGAAAAGAGGAAACAAGTTTTTATTTCCCTAAATATTATAACTAGACATATACTTCTGAATACAAAGTGGATAGTTGTATAGGAACTCTTTGGTTACCGTCAAAATTGATTTTTTATATTGCCCTCATTATTATGAAAAAATGTTAATCAGTAAAATGTTTCTTTTAAATTAATCATTGCATACACAAATGTTTGCTTCTGTCAAAAAAATATTTCAAAAAGATATGTGTGTGTGTGTTTTCCCCCTTAAATTTAAAAGATCTTATCACAAATTTAAATAGAAAAATTTATTTCAAAAATACAAAATTATTCAATTTAGAAAAACTGTTCATATGCAAATATTTTTCTAGTAGTACATCATCGTGATTTCAAAGAAATCTGCTAATCAAGTATGCTATTATTCATTTTGATTTACTGGCAATTGTAACTTTGTTTTTATAAAGAAAATAATCGACAAATTGAAAATTTAAGATATCTTAGAGAAATAGTGGAGTGTTGAATAAGAAAACAAAATCCTTTGCTCATAACTGTGATAATAAATTTTGGGAAAAGAATTGCATATTTTAATAATGAGGAATGTCTTGAAAAGCTGATCATTTTAGTTGTATGGAATGCTAGTAAATTGTAATGCTAATCTAGTTGCAGAATACAATTTTTTTTTCCCAGATTCATGGCATCCTTCTAGGAATTGCATTACAAAATGGTTTGGTTATTTAAAACTAGAAAATTTTTATTTCTCTTAGGAGAATGAGAGGTTATGCAAATGAACAGGCATTGACATTTTGTCTTATTTTTCAAATTATCCTCTTGCTCATTTATGAACAGTCACTTCAGAAGTTTACATTCCAGAAAGGACATTGCAGAGAATGATTCAACTCTAAACAATTACAATCACATCATGATTGTCTAGAATTTGCAATTGGGACTCTACGATAGAACAAAATTCTTCTTTCCTGAGAAATATAGTTTTGAATGTCACTTTAATCAAAATGAAAACATTTATCATCAGAATGATTTCTCTTGCTACAGTAAAAATCCTATCTTTTTACAAGAGATTTGTCATCATTGGCAATGTGTGGTACAGCATTTTTAAAAACTCATTGATTGATTACGAATTAAACCTTTTTCAAAAACTCATTGATTGAAAAAGATTTAATTGGTAACCTTTTTAGACTATGATGGTATGAAACTGGATTTCATAGGAATGATCACATATACAACAAGCAGATTATTAAAATGAGATTCCTTTAATGTTTATTATAATTTGACATTAAAGGAATTATGAACATGAAATTGTACACAAGGTATTTGATTGAAATTAAAGATGACTGATATTCCCATTGAACCAGCTGGTCACCAAAGATGGTTGGTTCTAATATAATTGAGTTTTTTTTCCTCTGTTATTATTTTTGTTGATAATGAAAAATAAGCAATTATAATCATAAAATTAATGATAAATAATTTCTTTTGCTATTTATATTAAGCTCTAAATTTTTGTCCTCTTTTAGACACTATAGATAAATAGTTATGTCTACTCGAAAGCGTCTTACATGGGAGGAACTAGGCTTTCAGGAAGATCAAGAAGGAAATATAAGTAAGGATCCTTTTTCATTTTGTATTGGGAAAAAATGTTTTTTAATCATGAGAAATTATTTGTAAATTTATATATATATATATATATTGGATGTTTAAAAAAGACATGTTTAATATTGTTAACAACAAAGTTATTTGATATTTTCTAAAATATATTTGCCTTTTGTAATAAATAATTTTGCTGTTGTGTAATACAGGCATTTAGCTAACTATCAATTTAATTCAATTCAGGTTTTAAAAATCATTATCTGCTTAGTATTTTATTTTTATTTGATTTATTTTTTCTTTGTATTTTTAACAAATTTCTCTTTTGTTTCACATTATATAGAATACAATGCAGTTTCATAATTAGAATGTTAACAATATATTCATAGTTTTTATTATACTTTTTCCCAAGTGAATAATAATTATAACTGAACATTTAAGATTCAACAGGTTATTTAAATATGAAGGAAGATGTAAACATCATAGTGGATAAACTAAGATGCATTCAATACAAAACGAGTGGTCAAACTTTTTTAAATTATTAATCAATGAAAATCATATGATTAATCTTAAAACTTGTATGCTTCAGAAACAAAAAGTAATATATTCATTTGGATATTGCTTTAAAATATTGTGCATGTAACCATTATTTTCTAAAACAAATCTTTTAAATAAAAGTTCCTTATTTTATAGCAATTTCTATCTCTTCGAGGCTTATTTGATGAGTTCTATCTTTTCCGTTAATAAAGAGAGAATGTGTAGATATGCAAGCATATTTTATTTATGGGTTACAAAAACATGATTATTATTTATTTATTGTTATTAGAAAGAGTGTTACGAGAATGACAGCAGTTAGATGTTTTGGATTTATTTTCATTTACATATCTATTTTAAGTACTGTAAGAACATGTTACAAGATGTGTGGTGAAAAGGATTTGTATTTTATTATATAAGTGTATTTTATCATTTGATAAATGTTTTGTTTTGCTTTAAAATATGTCTTCTGAATGACTAAATTAAGTAGAAAATTACACATGAAGTCAACAAATTTATTATTTTTCACTTCATAACAAATAACTGTTATTTAAATATTCTGTTTTATTTTCAGCCTATAATTTTAACTTTAATTGGTATCCTTAAGCATATGTAAGTCATTTTTAAGCAAAAGGTTAAATTCTTTTTATTTGTCATATCTTAGGAGTTTGGATTTTCTTGCCTTTGTTTATAAATAAAAAATATTCAGTTATTATTTGAATTATAAATATAATGAATAATCCTCTTCATTCATAAAATTAAAGTAATATAATTTTTTATCAAAAGACTTTTTATTACTTAATTTTGCATTTTAGGAATTGAGGAAATAGTTATACCACCTGCTCCACCTCCTGCATTGACACATGATATTCCAGATTCTAGATTAATCATCACTCACTTGACTGTTGAGAACTTTAAATCTTATGCTGGAGTACAGGATATCGGCCCTTTTGATAAAGTTTGTTTTATTTTCTAGTTGTTCTACTTGTTTTAAATAGTATCTGCTTATTTCAAAAGGTTTACAATTCTGCAAGTCATAATTTTTCTTAATTTAATATAATTTATGCTTAATTGTTTAAAAAATTTCAGCTACAGAACGTTTTTATGTTTTAAACAGTATTAGTGGAAAGATAGAATAGTTTAATTACTTTCTTGATATGATGACTATTCTTATAAATCGCTAGATTAAAATAAAACATTAAGGTTGTTATTTTAGTGTTATCTTAAAAACTCATCTTATGTGTAATTTGGGGAGGGGGGAGACTAGAGGTTCAAATGAATTTTTACAAAGTTCTTGACTCTAAATCTAAAATTTACTTAGTTATGTGTTGTTTCTTAATGTATATTAATGAATGAATGAATTTCTTTGCAGGAAATTTAAATAAATTGATCATATTTTTCTTGCCCTAACCACTTCTCTGATTTTGTAAAATTCTGCTTAATATAGAAGCTTGTGAATTCTAGAAATGCTATTAGTAGTAGTCACCTGTCTTCTTACCCCCCACTATTTTTGAAAGAAATTTTTTTAAATACAACTTCACTGTACTATTTATTTGGTATGGAAGCCTACAACAGAGTTTCCCAGTCACAGTTGTTTTACTAAATTAGAAATTTTTATTCAATATGAATACTGCAAACTGTTTTGTCTTCGTTTCAAGAGATAATACAAAATTAAACTTTGACAAAGCCCTCAGTCTCAGTAATTGGATTGATTTTGACAATTAATTTCAACACTCAACGCAACAGAATGCTCCATCATTATTGTGCAATTATACTTTTACTATACACTAGCTGCTTTTAGTGATTGTCTGGTTCTCTGAAATTAACATTCAGCAAAATTTTTAATTAAATATTCTATGTAACTTTTTATTTTAATAGCTTCTGCAACAAAATGTTTTTCAGCTTCAAATTTTGATAATCATATAAATTGTACTTTATAGAAGCCTTAAGTCATTGTATTATGTATCTCTCTTTTTGCTAGCTTTTGGAAAATTTTAAATTTAAATTAAAATATAAGTTATTAAACTTCATTTGATATAAAAACATTTTTACTGAAAACAAACATGTTCTTTTGAGAAATATGAATACAGAAAACATAATCTTCAGTATTGAAATCTTATGTACATTACAGAATAATTTTCCTAACTTATGCATATTTCAAAGAATTATTCAATTAAAAAAATTATGATTCATTGTAGAATTCAATTTTAATTTTACTTTAAAAAAATGAATAATGCAAATAATATTTTATTTTGTACATATGTATACTTCTAAAAATAATGAAGCCCAAATTTTATACAGTCGTTTGTCCTTGAGGAATCATATTCTGCAAAATATTCTTGAAACTTAAGCATTCAAATAAATAAATAAACATTTCTTTTTGTGGTGAAAGCGGACATATATGAAGTTTTGAACATTACAATTTTAGAACAATCAGCATTTTCATAATCTTAAATTATTGGGAAAAATCTTTGTGCTGAATGTCATATCTTCTTTGAGATTTCATTGCAGTAATCTAAAATCATTGGTTTTTAAAAGATAATAATAATGAAATTTTCATAATTTATTCATTCTTAGTCGCAATTTAGTAGACATTTCTTTTTATTTAAAACCATTTATCTTTGGCAATCAGCTGCTTTACTGGGAGTATTGGTTACATGTAATTTTTTTTTTTTAATCTTATATATATAACTTCATGATTTTGCCAAATTATAAAATATTAAAACCATGTTATCGTAATTATCTCTCACTTCTTGTTTATTGTATATATGAACGCTTTCTAATGGAAATCGGTCCTATAACATCATATTGCTATTAAAAGCATAAATATATGTTACATTTATCTTCTAAATTTTGTGACATTGAAACTTCATTTTTTATACATCTTATAAACTGCACAGATATAAAACAGAAACTTGTTCTTTAGCTTTCAACAATGAAAGAAATCATGCACTCAGATTTTTGATTACACAATGAAAATAGTTTGAACTCAAAGCAACAATGTAATCTGTTTTTGGAAATCATAAAAAAACATAATTTAAAAAAATTCTCAAAATTCAGCAAAAATTTGCATGACTATTAAATTGGCATCATGAAAAAGATAATTTAAAAAATTTTTAACTGATGTAAGAAAAGGATTATTGAAGATGTATCTAAATTTCATTAATTTTCATATGAAATAAATTTTTCAAACTTATCTAAACTAAAAATTATAATCATTTTGTCAGCATGATTAAAAAGAACAAAAGAAATAGGATTATTTTTCCCATTTTCATAAAATTAAATTATTAACATAAACATTTAATACTTTTACTTTTGATCTAACTTAGGGACTCAGACAGAAAGCAACAACTGACGATCACTGTTCATATTTTTGTATTCTCTTTGATACTAACATTAATGAAGTTTTCTAATCTAAAAGCAATTGAATTTTTTTAACTGTACTTCTTGCCTTTAACTGCACTGTACTTCCCCCCATTGTAATAATGTTAGAAAGATATATATTCTATATATTACTTATTTTATGAATAAGTAATAATTTTTGATATTAAGGAGTTTTCATTTGTGACTAGTAACAAGTAATTTAAACCAGATTTTGTTATATCAAATTACTTCAAAGAAACCTTCTATGACTTTCTATTCATTAAAATAATGTTTGTTGCAATATATATAACTAAAACTTTTTAATTGCATTTTTTTTTTTTTTTTAGAATTTTACAGCTGTTGTTGGTCCTAATGGAAGTGGAAAATCAAATGTTATTGACGCTTTGATGTTTGTATTTGGTCAGAAGGCAAAAAATATTCGTGCTAAAAAAATAAATGCTTTAATTCACAAGAGCTCTAAATATCCGGATCTTACTTCATGTACAGTTGCTGTTCATTTTGCTGTTGTCAAAGAAGGGGTAAGTATACAGTACAGATATTTTTCACCTTTTTACAGTGTGTCTGATGTTTGTGACTGTCTCTGTATAATGAAGCATTTGAAATGATTTACATTCATTATTTTAATGAAAATAGCATCCTAATAATATTGGAAAAATTCTGTATGTGGTAAAATGTAACAAGGATAATACAAAGAATTTCTTGTAACTTAATAATTAATATCAATCATTTAAAAATAACTGTTAACTTAAAAACTGTAAAATACAACTCCAATTTCTGGTAATAATGCAGATAGTAAAATTGAAAAGCCCATTTCAGTTTACAAAATAGACTTATTAACATCTGTTCTAAATTTTCAATGCTTTTTATTTTTAGATAAAGAGTTCCTATGTACTTTAGATCGTCCAAGATGTTGTACATTATTTGTTATGGATTAGCTTCGTCTTTTCAACAGTCTCTTATGAAATGTTTAGACAATAAAAAATTTGTATTATGCTTTGATGAAACTTTTAACTCCATTCCACAAAAATTCCGAATTGTCATTGTCAAAAGAAGCATAATTGCAGAAACTACTGCATTAGACAGTTATTTTTGCTTGATCATATTAAAAATCTACGACTGAAGGGGGGGGATACCAATACTGGAATAATGATTGCAAGCTACTTGAATATTGGTGGAGCTACTCAAATTGAAAAAAAAAGAGGCTTTTTAGTAGAACATTTTATATTTGTTAAGAATACTATAAAAATATTTGAACATATGTCAAAAAATGTTATTGTTTTAAAAACTGCATCTTGTTTAAACCCACATTTATTGAAGATCCTTGTTTTTTTTTTTTTTTTTTTTTTTTTGCTCATTAAAGTAATGGAGCATTGTTATTCCATGATGATGTAATAAAGGTTATTAATGATGTTCATACATATCCTCTTATATTGCATATACATACAGGGATTTTTTTCTTTTTCCAGATTTGAATGGCAACTCTGTTTTAAGTAAAATTTAATCTATTAAAAATACTACTAAATAATCCTAGAAATTTCATGTTTTTCCTATTGCCAATTATACACTACTGAATTCTAGATGGAGAGCTGAAAGAAATTTGTACATTTTATCCAAACACTGATATTAAAACTATTTTTTATCCAAATTACTTAAGTTAAAACTTCATATGGATTGAATATAAAAGCATTATAATTGAGTATATTTTGCTTTTTCTTGCAAGCATCTAGAACATTTACGTGCAGGCAGAGCTACAAGTGCACTGCTAGAGCAACAAAAAAAAAAAAAAAAAAAAAAAAAAAAGTGATATCATTGAAAAGATATTTTTTGAATTTTAAGATGTTGCAATAATTATTTTTGTACTGTAATATTTTTGGGAATTATCATAGAAAAAGGCCAAAAATTTACTTAATTTTTAATTAAATCACAAAAAATCATTTTGCGATGCACAAAGTATATATGTACCAGTTTTAAAAGTTCTAGACCTAATGGTCTGATACACATTCACTTTTATTATAAATAAAGATATTCTTTCAATCTTGCTGAAGCAATTTCAAGATTGTTTTTTATAGAAACCATTGTGAAAGCAGAAGGGGGAAAACTACTAGTATTACTTGCATTGATTTTAGTCGTCATACATAATTTTTAAAATAAATTTCCTTATCAGATCAGAGGCATTTTGTACAAAATAATTATAACATATCTTGTTCTTGTAGATTGATGTTGAAACTTAGATGAACCTCATTTATCAAACATGCAAAAATAGATAAATAGACAAAACTTTTTCTGACTGATTTTAAGACCAAATTGAAATATGTCCTAGCAATTCTTAAGTGATTGGCCATACCTAACAGTAGAATATTTTGTAGATTGAATAATTTTTATTATATTGTTTTATAATCTTTGAACTTCAAACTGCAGTTGCTGTATAGGGGATTCATCTGAGTCAAAATATTTGTATTGTTTTCTATCAACATAATAAAATTCTTTTTAGTTTTCCCAACACCATCATGTGAAACATTGAATATTTTCTAATAAATTGTTATAACACCACATTATGTGTGTTTTAAATCTTTTTAGTAGTTATGTCTAATCATGCATGCAATCTTTTGAATTAGTGGCTCAAATTTTCCAAAGTAATGTTAAAATACTTCTATATTTTTTTCTATATATTAACGAACAGTGATGTTAACATGTTAAAAAAAATTTTTAATGTTTTCATAAAGCTGTATTCTATGTAAGACATGAATCTTGACTTAAGGTGACTTCAAATTAAGAAAATGAGACAAAAATATCTAATTACTGTTGAATTTGAATTGTCCAATTCCAAAATATCATATTATTTTGTTCCTTTCAACTGATGAGAATTTTTCTAACCATTCAAAGAAATATTTCTTATCTTCAAAAACACATTATATAATACATATGTATGTCTGATTGGGAAAATTGGATAAATTTTTTTGAAATTGATGTATAAATTTTCTTACCTGAATATATGTTAGATATAATTTTTTTTAAACTTTCTGCGCTCAATGTTTACCTCTTTTATTTTAAGGAAGGAAAAGGCGTTATAGTGAAAGATTCAAGATTTACTTTGTCAAGAACAGTTCTAATAGATGCTTCATCATACTATGAGATGGATGGTAAAAGAATGCAATACAAAGATGTTAGACGTATTTTGAAAGCATATGGGATTGATATGGATTATACAAGATTTTTAATTATGCAGGTAGTTCCTTTTTTTTTTTTTTTTTTCTTAATCAATTGATGGTTTAATAGAGAAACCTACAGTAATGTAAATCACATTCTTCACTTCACATCTTCTTAGTTCATTTCACATTTTACTTTATTTATCTATGTTGCTTTTTTGTTTTAATAATAACATAATATTTTCTACAATTTTTCTTTATATTTATAGGGTGAAATCGAATCTATTTCACTTATGAAACCAAAGGGGCAAGCAGAAAATGAAACTGGAATGTTAGAATACATTGAAGATATTATTGGTTCTAACCGTTTGATTGAACCTATAGAACATTTTAAAGACCTTTTGAAGGAGAGAAGGGCTGAAGAAGCTGAAAAGGTACATTATTTGTATAAAATTTGTAATTGATTATATTTATGAAAATATATTGATAACAATGTTGTATTTATTTGCATGTTTTACATAATTGTTGCTGTAAATAGGGTTTTGTAAATCACTCTCCTTGAATTGGGTTGTGAAGATGAATATCAGGTTAGCAGAAAATATTCTGTATCCTCTTTTCCTTTTCTCCCCTTCCCCACATTCTACAATATTTTTCAGTAAAAATAGTTGTTTAAATAAATTTCTTTTATTTAAATTATTTCACTAAACAATTGATTATCTGTTTTAAATTTCTATTTAATCAACATTATTCACCATCTTATTTTCATATTTATTCTTTAAAGTAGAAAGTTGCAAATGAAAAAAAAGCATGGAAACCATGTTTTAGATTATTTATGTTTGCTACCCCCCTGTAAAATCATTTATATAGCATAAGGGATGACAAATGCAATCGTCAGTGTGGCCAGTGGTGTGGGAATTGTCAGACCATTTCTTGAGTTCAGGAAAAGTCCAAGAAAAAGTAGAATGGAACATTGTTGGCAACTAATGAAAATCAATCATTTACTAATCAAAACAGAGACCATCCATGTTTTTGTGCAGACACTAGGTTGAGAAAGATTTATATTTAAATATTGTTTGCCAAAGGACTCGAAAACCCTCTGTGCTTTTACACGTGCTTTAGAATGGGTTTCATTTGTCAAAACAGGGAAGATGAAAGGAGATGTTTACATTTAAAAATAAAATAAACTGAATTACTCATGGATTTATGAGACATAAACATTGCAGATAACTTGCAATATTGTCAGAAAAAGATACAAATTCACAATTAAATATTTCAGAGCAATTTTTATTTACTGTATAGGGCTTGAAAATTAAATTATGATTAATAAATAAAAGGGTTTTTTTTTTTTTTTTTTTTTTTTTTTACTTACTAAATAGTAATGATTTTTTTTTTTAATTTTGAAATGTTTCTCTTTTATATGTTATTGAATTTTTGAAAATATTTTGAGATTAATAACAATGGATAACCTACACTTAATTTAAAACATTTTATTTTCATTTAAGGAGTTTCTGTAAATTTGAAATGTCTTAATAATATAAATATTATTTTTAAACTTTATGCTATTTTCAAATATAGAATTTAATATCATTAAAAATATTAATAATGATGATTTATTACTTAAAAATATTGGCATTTTTCATATATTACATGAAATAATTATCAAAATTTGAACTAGCCATATAAGCAATCAATATGCAAATTTGAAGAAATAAGATAATGTGGTCAGAAATGATACTCACATACACATGAGGAAAAAAAATGAACTAAAAAATGCCTAATAGAGCAGAAATCAGTTCAGAGAATTCCAGAAATGTGCTCATCCTTCCACATATCACCTCTTAATGAGATAAAATTGTTGAAAGGTACTGTCAAACTGACTTGTTAATGACAAACAATATCTGAGGAATTGAAATTTCTGGTATGTAACATCATTGGCATTGTATCGTCATTTGAGAAACTGCTAGAATTCTGAAGAACAAATCATGTGCATTTAGATTATAATGAATTATGATTCAATTTTGCAGGCTGTTTTGTGTCTGTTAACCAGATTATTATTATTTGAATACTTTTATATTCTATGCACTTATCTAAAAAATAAATTTTACTCCTTTATCCTGTTTTCTTCTATTATTTATGGCATTGCACTAATAATTTGATTGTATAATCTGTTAATTTATCATTTTTAGATGAAATTGCATTTGAGGCTAAGTTTAGCATTAGCCAAAACAGTTTAGATACAGTAAAATTAGTTAAATTAGCAAGAATAGGAGAGAAGAAGGAAAGGAGCAAGAAAAGTTAGGATTAACTGTCATATCTAATTTATTGCATACAAGCCACTTTTGACGACTACCAGTATAAATGCTTGCTGAAATATTCTATATAATTTGGTCTCTTAATATCTTTTTCAGTAAAATATTTTTAAGCTTCAGATTTTGTTAGTCATATAATTCGCTTGTACTATTGTATAAGTCTTAAGCCTTTCTGTTCATTGTACTGCATATCTAATTTGCTGCGAGCTTATGTATAATTTCAACTTTAAATTAAAGTGGAAATGATAAAATTGCAATTAATATAAAAACATTTTTAATTGAAACTAAGCTTGTCTTTTTTTTTTTTTTTTTTTTTTTTAAATATTAGAATTGAAAACTGAGTTATTCGGCATTGAAATCTTTTGTACAATACAGAATAATTTTCATAATTTATATAATATCTTAATAATTATTCAGTAAAAATTTATCTCCATTGTTTTGGACTATAAATATACTTAAAAAAAATATGAAGTTTAAATGTTATACAGTCCTTATTTAAATATTACATATTCTGTGAAATATTCTTAACACTCTGACTTTTAAATAAATAAACATTACTATCTTATGCAATCAAATTTGATTGATTTATGAAGTTTTGAATAGAATAGTTTAGAACAAATGACATTTTCATAATCTTAGGAAATCCAATCTTGAGAAACCCTGGACGATGATTTACGTATCTTCCTTAAGACTGCCGATGAAGTAGACTAAAATCGCCCATTTTCGTGGAATATGTTTAAATTTTCATAAAGTAGTTCAATTTTAGTGATTGATTTTGTTGATTAGAGTGTGATTCTTTTCGTTTAAAATGTCTGTTTTGTCTCAAGAAAATTGAAATATGATTAATAAAGGGCAGAAGGGCTATGCAAAAATTTAAAATTCGTAATTCATCAGAGCATTTATTTGCTCAAGTTAAGTAAGATATAATTATTTACAAAATTCAGACCATTTTGTTAACAGAAGTGCATCCATTACTAACGGTTTACAAATTAGCAGTTGAGCGCTTCTTAGAGTGGATATTTTATTTATATTAAACCATGTTTGCTTTAAATAAAGTTGATTTATTGAATTAATAATATAAATATTGTAAAAAAATAATAGAAAACTTTGTCTTGCATTTATTTATTTTTAATATTATGTTTCTTATTTATTTCATTTCTTATAGACATGCTGAAAATTAAGCTTTTCTAGATTTAATTTCCAGTAACAATTAGTTTACTTTCTAATTTTGTGTTTTCATCAATGTGTGGCAACATATCGATAAAAACTAACTTTTTCCCCATGCACACGAAACGTTCTCTTGCAGGTTAATTTTAATTTTGTGTGAAATAAATTTATGAAAAATATAGTATTTCTTCATTCATTCGTTAAAAATATAAACTTATAAATTAAGTTCAAGCATTGATTTCTTGAGAGATAATTTTTTAAACTTGATGTAAAAAATCATGCTTTTGCAATATTATTTTCGGAAGTTATAGCGGAAAAACGCCGAAGTTTCACTTAATTTTTAATTAATTAAAATTATAATTAAAAATTCAAAAAAATCGCTCTGAAGTGCACTTTCTCGGCCTCTAAGGTATACTTGTGCCAAATTTGGTAGCTGCATGTCGAACGGTCTGACCTGTAGAGGACCAACACTAAAATTCATTGAACTTTATTATAAGTATAGTTGTACTATATATAGCATATTTCCCTTTTTTTTAAGGCTATTAAATTATTATTATAATTAATACTGCTTCTCTGATATTAATTTCTTGAATTAGAAAATATAAGACATCATTGCTGACTCTCCTCCCCCCTTAACAATTTGAATACGTAATCTTTTACTAAATTCTCATTAAAAAAATTTTATTTGCTTTAAATACAAGTAATTAATTTTTTTATACATTATGGGTATACATCACCTTTAATTTTCAAAACAACATTTCATAAAGAGAAGACAGCATTTTTCTGATGTGTTTTGATGATATGAAGCTGAATCTCACAAAAACTTACAAAATTCATTCAGCTATCTTTTTTATAAATTTATAACTCTAAAGCATTCTTTATGCTATAAAGAAAATAATTGATGATAAGGTCCAGTTCTCCACTTATCTTTATTCTTAGACACACTGCCGATGTGCATATATTTTTGTACTGCATCTTTCGGGAGTAAATCTTTCAAACACTTCTGAGATATGATTGGTTAATTAAAAGTAGGTCTAGATGCAAGTAAGATGCGCTAACTAAATGTAAGCAACGGATTGCTTTATTTTGTATTCTAAGTTATGCATTAATATATTTCCGATTTTAATTCTTATTTAATAATGGTTTTTCGAAGAAAGCTGGAAAACTAGATCCCTTTTCTAATTTTGATGGGTGCAGAACTATGAGATCTGCCCTAAAATAGACTTTGAATCTCAAATGTGATGATAATACATTTTCACTGTACAAACTAATCTAATTTCAATTATAAATATTTTTCGTTAAAAAAAATGTCTGAATGTAAAGCATTAATAACCAAAGGCATTACATGTCAAATAATTCTGTCACAGATAAAAAGAAAATTCTTTATTTTCAGCTTCCGTAATCAATGAAAAATAGTATTATTATAAAAAATTTATTTTTTAAAAGAAGGTCATTTTAAAAGAAAAATTCACAATTAGTTGTTTAAGTTACAACTATTTCTCTTGAAGGCTAAAAATCATAAAAATTTCATCATCAAACATAATTTACCTATATTTTAAAAATAATTTCATATCAGAGGGCTTGTTGAGCCTCGTAAAATTGTAATCTGCATCATAGTTATATTTTTGAATCATCACAGTTTTTGTACACAGTTGTTATTATCACAGTTATATTGTATGAAATATGAGATAAATCTACGAAATCTTTAGTGAATAAAGGTTGGTTTCTAGGGTTTATTGGCACAAGGGCCATGTTGCACCAATTATATGGTTAAAGAGAATATTGTATCTAAAATGCACTAATTTTTTAAAAGATTTCTTTAAAGAGATTGATATAAAAAAGCAAGCATAAAATCTACTATGGAACAAAATATGGACTTTAATAAAAATCCATATTTTGTGGAATATTAAATAGTCAATATTTTAAGGAAGAAGTATGAAAGCGCCTTCAATTTATACTTTTCAACTTTTTTCCACGAAAATATGGTATAAGACTGGAGTATGAACAAGTTCATTTCTTTCCTATAAAACACATATAAAACTATCCCATGTGACTTTGAAATGTCTAAAATTTCTATTCCTCCCTTTGAGAAGTTTGTTTTAGTTAAAAGAATAAAGCAGTTTTTCTCTTACATTTCAGAACATTGTGCAATAAATAAAATAGCATTATTTTGAGGATATTAGATGCGTCTGAAAAAAAGCCCGGGGAATTTCTTTAAAAAACTTGGAAATATCAGAAGTGAAGGAATTCAAACTGCAGAAATAGTGGCCACTGTGATCATATTTAATTTGTTTTCATGTTATGTGTAAACTAACGTTTTTCTTGTTATGTTTCTTTAAACTGAATTTCAGTATATTTTATTTGCAGTTAAAGATACTTAATCTTGTTGCAAAAGAAAAGCAAGAGTTGGAAATGCCAAAAAATGCGGCTGTTGCATATTTAAGATTGGACAATAAGCGTATTTCATGTGAAAATTCTATTTTAATATGTCAAAGGTAATATCTTTTTAATCTCATCTTATTGTGTATGTGTGTGTGTTTTGTTTGTTTATTATTATCATCTTATTATTATTATTTTGTCCAAAAGAATTATTTAAAAAAAGAAAAAAAGGCTGTAAGATTATATGTCTTAAATACAACCAGGTCATTTCTATAACTGAATAGTTATTGCAGTATAATCCTGCTTATCTTGACCAAGAGAGAAAGGTTAAGTTAAGCAGGTTAAACTGTGGTGTATTTTTGAACTGACTAAATTAACTATGAATCTTGATAGTAAGCAGATTTTAAAATTTGAACTTAAAATAAAGAATACTTTACAGTTGTGAAAAATAAATTCTCTTTATTTCATTACTGCTTTCAAGCCATTTAACTGATATCCTCTTTGATAGTAAATAACAAATAAGGAATATTATATGTTATTCAGATAGATCTGGGAGCACGGCAGTGCCCCCGCCAAGTCGAGCAAAAACAAGTGGCACGCCGTACCATCCTTTTCTCGAAGCAGTTCAGGCCATATTCGACCCCCTATAACTTCATTGTGAATAAAACTGGAAGCCTGAATATTCAGTAACCAAGCAGGCATTATATAAGCACGGTATATTTCAAATTTCATTAAATTTGAACCAGTAGTTTAAGACTTATAACTAGTCAAAGTTTGTGAATTTTGTCACTGATTGACTGACTGACCGATCATCAAAACTCTAAGACACTTCTAGTAGACATAGAAGCTTTAAATTTAGAATACAATTAGTGTTTAGTGTATAAATCAAGGAAAAACTAAAATATGCGTGCAATAATGGACGAATCGATAAATTTCTCGAAGTTTCAAGCATTATCTATTTTGTCGGCAAATTCGTCGCCAAGTTTGTCACCAGGCTCTGGGATCACTGGCTCGGCATCCGACAGCATCCAATACAGATTAATGTAAAACGGTCTATCTTATGTTGGCACTATTCTCGCCGGGAAGCTAAATTACAGGTTTGTAACAATATCTAATTTGAAGCTGCAAACGCAATGGGTGACTTTCAGAGAATCAATCTGGTAGAAGAAGAGCAAACTGATCTTCAAAGTATGATCGCAAAACTTTATGCCGATCAAAAAAGAGTCTTCGATATGATCACAAATAAAATGGACACAACTGATAATAACGCTGACGTTTTACGCTGTTTTGTGAGTGGAACTGGTGGCACTGAAAAGAGCTTTTTAATAAAAACTCTGAAAGTTTGGGTTAAGACGTATAGAAGCTTCAAATTTAGAATACAATTAGTGTTTAGTGTATAAATCAAGGAAAAACTAAAATATTTTGCAATTTCGATCTAGTTTTCTGATACACCAACTGCATAAATAACTTTGCAATCCCATATAAATATATATAATATATAGGATGCCGGGCCCCCAGATTACAAAGTTACATTTGCAGTGAATGACTCAGTGTACCAGTATATGTATAAATAGTAATAATGAAATAATAAGTGTGTATATATATAACATCAAAGCTTATGAGAAAAACCCATTGAGACAAGGAGTGGGCTTTAAAAAAATGTAGCTGAAACTCAAGAAGTACCGGAAAAGAAAAAGAGGAAGACTACATACAAAAAGAAATGAGATGCCATCAAATACAGAACTTGTAAAAAAAACCAAGTCTCGCAACTCAGTTCTTCTATCGTAAAAAGTTGTGAGATTCATGTAATACCAAGTCGGTCAATTTATTCAGTCCCTACTTAAGGGTCCTTCTGTCTTAAGTTATTACGTAATTAGTTAACCTAACAACATCTTATAGTGACCATATCAATATCAAAAATCTTTTATGGTTTAAATAAATAGATTGACTTGGCAATCGCACTAAACAATCTAATTTAATATAATATGTTAATGTAATCTAATTTAATGTAAAGATACATTGTGTTTTCATGCGATGGCCAAGTGAATCTATTCGTTTAAACCATAAAAGATTTTTGATATTGATATGGTCACTATAAGATGTTGTTAGGTTAACTAATTACGTAATAACTTAAGGCAGAAGGACCCTTAAGTAGGGACTGAATAAATTGACCGACTTGGTATTACATGGATCTCACAACTTTTTATAATAGAAGAACTAAGTTGCGAGACGGTTTTTTTTTTACAAGTTATGTTTTTGATGGCATATGATATATACATTGATTACCAAAAATTCTGGAGAAAAGAAAAAATCAAAAACTGTTTTAAAAGAATTACATGTAGAATTTAATGACATTACAACAACCAGTAGACACACATAGTTAAATATTAAAAAAAATATTCATGAGAAGAAATTTGCAAATAATTATAGTGCTATAGAAACTGGATATGTATAAAATGAAAAAATAGAATGTGTCAGTTTTGAATAAAAAAGGTATCTTCAATATGAAGATGATATCTCCTAGAAGCAATACAGCGATGCATGATGCCATGTGATCTATTAGTTCCATAAAAGTGAGAGCCAGTAGTCTTGCAAAGCAGTTTCAAGCATTGCAGGAATCTGAGGAGGAAGATTGAGACCAGCTATGCATCTTTTGAAAGTATTCCAAACGAGCTCAATAGAATTCAGCTCGGGTGATCATAATGGCTTTTCCATGCATTGAATTGTCTCCTGCTGAAATGATCATTCATGCTGCAAGTTCTGTGTGGTCTAGCATTGTCGTAATGTAACAAGAAATTATTAAACAGATGTTTTGAACCAATTATTTTTATTATTATTCTAATAATTGATCTATCAACTTTCAAATTAATATTTTTTTTTTTTTTGCATAATTGTAAAAATTAAGCAGTTATTATTTATTATTTAAATTATAATTAAAATAATATCTAACATTATTTGTAATAATAAATAGAATTTTAAAAAATCTTTTATTCATTATAAAAGCATAAATTCTTGATTAGAGGAAGTAATTTCTTATGAATTATTAAAGAAAAAATATGAAGTAATCTTTTGACAATTTCATTTTTTTAAATCCTTGTTAAAATATTTACTGTTAGGTGCCTATAATCATACTATTTTTATAATTATGTAGTAACTTATAATTCTGGTATTAAGCAAAGGGCACTAATAAGTTATTGAATTGTTTTAAAATTTTGAACAAATATTATAATAAACTTTCAGTTAATATAATTTAACTGGTTTTGTAAAAAGTACTTATTGTCTCCTACAATTCTTATGAAATTTTAGAATTAAAATATTTTCTCAAAATTTCCACTATTTTTTTCATATAGGAATGTAATATACTGTTTTAATGGTTTAATCCATTTTTTAAAATCAGATTTCATGAAAATATATTATTTTTTATATTAAACAGGGGTGTTTGTGCTCCGGGGAAACCCCGGAATTCCCGGGATTTTGAACTTCGATACCCGGAAATTCCGGGGATCGTCGTTCAAAAGGAAGTAGGAATAATAATGAATTATTTATTTTGATCTGTGTAATTTTGTTTGCTTTGAAAGCAGAAAACGCAAGGTCAGTGTGTGTGGTGAAAACTTTTCCTTTCTTTCTCCAAAGGCAGTGATAATGCGTGAAAAGGGGGAAAAAACTTCTTTTTTGTTCTTTCCTTATTGCGAGTTATGACTGATTCCCCCGGTTCTCGGACATTCTCTTCTGGATTCTTTTCGGCAAGTAGGCGCGGCAGAAAAAAAAGGGAGAGACTTCGTTCGACCAGATGTGCGATCACGTGACCTGGGTTCAAAGGTCTTAGTTTTGCAAAAAAAGTAATTCATTGAACTTTTATAATTAGGTCATTCAATACTTCATAATCGTAATTTTTCATTTCTCCCCCCCCCCCCTTCTCGAAACTCCAAAATGTCGGTAGTAAGTCCGTAAAAGTTTCAGGGGATTTTTTGGGGTCCCACAAACACCCCTGATTAAACAATGCATAAAGGTATTTTAATTAAATATATTCTACACATACAGTGATGCGTAATAGGGAGAAAGCTTTAAAAAAAAAAACCTAATGCCATCAAAAACATAACTTGTAAAAAAAACAAGTCTCGCAAGTCAGTTCTTCTATGGTAAAAAGTTGTGAGATCCATATAATACCAAGTCGGTCAATTTATTCAGTCCCTACTTAAGGATCCTTCTGTCTAAAGTTATTACACAATTAGCTAACCTAACAACATCTTATAGTGACCATATCAATATTAAAAATCTTTTATGGTTTAAATAATCAGATTGACTTGGCCATCGCGTGAAAACACAATGCATCTTTACATTAAATTAGATTACATTAACATATTATATTAAATTAGATTGTTTAGTGCGACTTTTAGTGCACACACTTTGACTAGTTATTATTCTTAAACTACTGGTTCAAATTTAATAAAATTTGAAATATACCGTGTTTATATAATGCCTGCTTGGTTACTGAAAATTCAGGCTTCTACTTTTATCTACAACGAAGTTATAGAGGATAAAAAATGGCCTGAACTGCTTCGAGAAAAGGATGCTACAGCCGTGCCGCTTGTTTTTGCTCGACTAAGCAGATATGTTTAATAACCATAAATCAGGGAAATATTGCAATTTAGTCATTGAAAAGCCATGGAAAATTTTTTCACAACTTTTGTAGCTAATTCCGACCCAATTCTTTTGTAGCGAAATTCCAATGCAAAATAAATTTGCCATTATATTAGGTTACACCTAAAAATAAAAATGATATAAATCTCAAATGATCTGCATTAAAATAAAATGGTTATTGGAGAGGGACTTATCCACAGTTGACCAGGGATATTCTGCTTATTCCCTGCAGATGTGGGGTTTCTTCATGGTTCTAACAGGTAATTTGAGGAAGATTATGCAACCCCTTCTACTGCAGGTTGTGGGCATGCTTGGATAGACAGGCATAATCTTATAGTCAGTTGCCCTATCAACATAATTGAAAGTTTCAGTAGAGGTATGAAGTATCTAAAGTAAGTTGTGAGAAGGCCATGATGACTTAGGACAAAATCGCCATTTGTAAACAATTGTGCATTAGGTATTGTTAGCTGTGATGTAACCTTTATTTTATATTCTTTACTTCATAAATTTCCTCATGGTCTCCTAAACAGGTTACAAACAATGTTTTACTTTCTTGATAGACTCCATCAAAAGAACAACACTCTAAATGTCTGGGGGAAACGATATTGTAGCCGTCATATGATGTAACAACCCAACTGCTCGAACATTGTCAGTCTATAACATCAGTTGGTGTAAGAGAGAAAGTGTGTCCTCAAACTTCAAAAGCAACAGTATGGATACCCCTATGGTGTATATGTTGCCAAAAACAAAAAAAGAATATACTACTACGTCCCCAAATATAGCACCTCTTTCCTAGTTATTCATCTTTGCAGACAAAATTCTTAGAAAAGGATTAGTGAGTCAGACATTTACTTACAAAAATTGTAAAAAGCAAATTCCTTTTTTTTTTTTTTTTTTTTCCTTTTAATCGTCTTTAAGATGGCAGCTATTCCTCAGAGAAGAAAAAGTGCCAGATAAACTAGAACCCAGAGAACTTCTAAAATCAGAAAAACTAGATATCAATATACTTTGTACATTTTATATTACATATAATTGTTAATTTTAAAATGTGATAAGACTTCATAATATGCATTAACATAACACCAATTTATATGCAGATGTTCTTAAATAAAATAATTGAGTTTGTAACATTTCATTGAATAATAAAAAATTTTCTAGAAATATAGAATAAATATGGAAAATATATAGGTTTAAATATTCATAATCTATATCTTTAGGTAATCTTTATCAGCACATTTCACATGATTGTTTATATGATGAAAATTATAATCAGAAAAATTTATGTGTTGAAATATTCATAATAAATACCTCACAATCCATTAATATTCATATATTGTAATGCGAATTGTTGAAGATTGTTCAAAACATACAAGTAATTAAAATTTAAGAAAAATATAATTTTGAATTGTTTTTTAAACTAATGATTTGTAGTAGTTATACAATAACTTATAGTTAATATAACAGTTCATTTAAATTTTCATTTTAAGATAAGCAGGAATTTAAATATTGTAAATTATTGAAAGATGTACTATCCTTAGCTTAGGCTTATTTCTGGTCAGTTATATAGTGAATAGCAGTAGCACCCAGTATATAATATGATTTGTTTCACCCTTAATTGCCATCAACAGCTTTAAACTGCTTAGAGATGGTATTTTTATTTTGCACTTTCTTAATATTTTTCTTTAAAAAGTGACATATATCATAAGCATTTTGTCTCCATGGGCTGGTGTATCTATTATCCCCCCTCCCCTTATGTTACTATGCCTTTGCTTCTAATGCTCTGAAATCATCCTCTACTGATGCTAGCGTCTGTTTTTCGTTCTTTGGTCAAATCAATGTTTGACTGCAACATTTTAGTTTTCCCATATTGTTTGCAGCAGCCCATTTATCCATCTTGCATTCATCATGTTTTTGCATTAAGGAATCTTTTACAATACAGTATGTCTTTTTTAGGATTTGCAATTTTGGTTAATCCAGGTTCAATTTCTGGGGATTTTGTTGTATGTCATATTGATTCCTTATTTAACTATTTCTAAATATTGTTTCTAACAATGTAGATTGTTCAAGGATTGCATTCATGTGCGATAATGCATTATCTTGCATTGATTTTTATTTGATAATTTAATTTTTCCAAAAAGAAGTATTAATTATTTTTTTATTGCTGAACTTTTTAGTCCCTGAGCATTATAGCTTTTTATGTTGCATCAAGTGCTCTGCATTTTTTTAATAATATTCTATATAAATTCTGTGAATTTAGGAGAGATGCAGAAAAAGATCTTGAAAAACTTCTAGATAAGAAAAAGAAATTTACTGAAGAGTTTAAGGCTCTCAAAGAAGATATGGAAAAATTGCAGGCTTCAAAAAAATCACTTGAAAATGATTTAAATGGAATTGTTAAGTAAGTTTTTATTATTATTATTCTTTTTTACATATATGCTTGCATATGACATCAATAATATTTTCCTTTGTTGTTGTATTAAAAATAATGTTTCCAAAAAGAAATAATATGTCTCTCCTATAAACTTTTTAGGATGATGAATCCATCTGTAATAAGAAGGTTTCAGAAACTGAATTTTCTAAAAAGCTTATTATTTTAGTTTTAGATTTGAGTTAGTAAAGATGCTTTGCAATATATTAACTAGCCATACTTTATGTAACTTAAACATTGAAAGCTTAAGAAGATATTGAACTAAATAAGAATAATCTGCTTTATGACAAAACATTGAAAAATGGAAAAACCAGTCCAATCACTTGAAGATGTAAATATGAAAATTTATAAATGTGCTTTTTATTTTTTTATCTGAAAGGCAAGTGAAAAATTTACAGTTAAACGTACTTTTATGAATGATTTTTTCTTAATTATTCTGAACATTTAAATCTATAGTGCATATTATATAAAAATATTTTTCATTATTTCAAATATAAATTTTTACTGTGCATCTTAAATTATTAGGAATTATTTTTTCAAAAATGTAAATTTTTCTCTGTACATTTTAAATTCTCATATATGTTAATTCTCATCTTTTTTTATAATAATGATATTGTATTTTATTGTCTTATATAACAGTCTAACATTTTAAATATGCTTACTAAAAAATTTCAATTTGTTGCCTTTTTAGGGAGCATGGTGCAGTTTTTAAGAAATGTGAAGAATTAAAAGAACAGTTTAAGCAGCTTGAACGTGAAGATGCTGCTAATAATGAGGATGGTAAACATGCTAAAGAAAAAAAGCAATCTTTGAATACAAATTTGCAAAAATGTCAAGAGGAGGTTAGTATTTATAATAAAAGAGGACTTTAAATCATCATACTAACTCGGATGTCATTCTCGTCATCTGCTGATGTTCAAATTTAGCAAGTGTGTTTCAGATTAAACCCTATGTAACTTTGCAGGATATCTATCAAAATAAACAGAGATAAATATGTTCAAAAGCTAATTTCTTTAATGAAATATCCATTATGTAACCATCAATGTCAATTTTTATTAGGAAGTAATAATCTTAATGCTTCGTTTTAATTCTCTCTTCCTGGTTATTAAAACTGATTTCAATGCCTCTTTCATTCCTTTTTGATAATTTTAATTCTTTTTTTCTCCTCTATCTTTAGCTAAACAAACTAACTAAACAATGCAATACTTTTGAAAAAGAAACTGAAGAATTGAAGTTGATGAAAGTGAAATTAGAAGAAGATAAAATTTTTGAGGAAAAAAAAGCTGCTGAGGTATTATGTTTTATAAGTGATTTCATTGTTATTTGCTTAAATATATCTAATGGTTATCATATTACTTATTCTAATCATTTTTTTTACAATAGGTCATGGGATCTTTGAAGCAAGAAACATTTATTTTGCAAGAAAAGAAGGATAAGATTGAAATTGAGTTGAAAAACTTGAAAGAAAATGTTTATGATATAAAATCGGAGGTAAACTTTTACAAAAGCTTATAGATATTCTATAATTTTCAAATTTATAACTTGTTTTTTTTTTTTTTTTTTTTTTTTTTAATGTTTAATGTAATATTCAGAATCTAATTTTGTTAAGATAATAATATGTTATTATTAAAATAATGAACCTCTATAAATATTTCAATAGTGATGTAAATCATTGATTTAAATTTTGTGCTTTTAGATGGATTTATTACAATCAGAACTTAATATTTGTGTAAGTGGTTCAAAGAAAGAAAAGGAAAAGCTATCGTCTTTAATTTCTAATTATGAAAAAACAACTGAAAATTTGAAAAAAGAAGAAAGGTACTCTTTGGTTTATATTTTGATATATATATTTGGTTATATTTGATATGTTATATATATATATATATATATATATATATATATATCTTCTCTTTTCCTTTTTTGGTTTTAGTTTGAATAGGTAATAATTTTTAGTTGCGATTTCGAAACTGTTTTGTTTCGTTTTCATTTTAGTATCGTTTTCAAACTATTTCTTACTTTAGATTGGTTACTTGTTCTTGCATTTGGTTGGAATTAAGCTGCATGTGCGCTTTTCCACAAACTGCAAATTTTAAAATATTTTAATAGTTTTTTAAAGGGTTTTTCAAAAGGTTTTTTAATATATTGCCTAAAAATTTATCATTTTCCTGAATTTACTTTTTCGAGAATTCCATGTTTTTTGGCGTTTGGGAGATATATTTTCATTTTAATAAATAAATTAAACTATGCAAGAAGTTAATAACGAATTTATCGTAGCGCATGGCCTGTCGCGCACTCTACCAATGGGCACTGTGGATAGCTTTGTGTCAGGAGCATTCACGGAAAAAAAATTACTGACACAATCGTTTTGTTTAAAAAATCTTAAAAATGCAAAAAAAATATAAAATTTGTGGAAACGGGAAGTGTAAGACTTGTCCATTAGCAGGTAAGGAACAGATCAATAATGAAAACTCAAAATTACAAATATTCTGTCAAAACAAAAACTTGATTTATCTCCTTAATTATTCAGAATGTAATTTAAAATATATTGGCCAAACTAGCACCAAGCTTAATTTAAGAATTAACAATCACAGATCCGATATAAAAAAACTTCATAAAAAATAGGACCACTGACTTCGAACTGGAGCATTTTCAAAACCATAACTTTAACAGTATTAATATCTACATTCTAGAAGACAATATTAACGAATTAAACAAAAGATTAGATCTGGAAAACATTTATATTTGCAACATGAAAACTTTATTTCCTTATGGTCTCAATAATAAATTAAATGGGGAAGGCTATGCAGATTTAAACAATAATTGCATTTATAACAAATTTAACATATTTAAAAATTTTCTAAATAAAGATAACTTTTCTAAAAGAGGTAAAGGGAAAAGAGGCAATTTTCAAATTATATTTGAGGAATTTCAAAATTACTGTAATCTGGAACACAATAGTGAAAACATTCACAAAATTAGGAAATAATTTTTTGGTCTTAGAAATAATAAAATTAAATGGTTTTTAAATAATAAATTCGAGGAATTAGAGTTTAAAAATTCGTACACAAAATGTATTATTCTAGATCTTATTAAATGTAAACTTAACATTGGAAAAAACGATTTACTTTTTAATAATAAAAATGATGTTTTCAAAGAATTCTGTGTAATTAAATTCTTGGATATTTACTTCGAATATCTAAAATTATACATAATAATAATATATTTTTTCCTCTATCAGATAAAACAACTGTTTCAGTAGCGTTTAGTTACACTTCAACTTTAAAGGAAAAAAAATTTGTAATTATAATTACTATAGCAAAAATTTAGATAAAATAAATAAAACAGACTGTTACTGTAACAAAGAAAACTATAAAGATTTTATAGATGTTGATAAAGGTCATATTATTACAGGTAATTTAAAAATTATTGAATCCAACTCTTTAAGAGATTTGATGGGAAGAGGAACAAAATTTAGATTAAGAGAAAAAATAAACCATAACAAAATTTTGTTTTCTATTGGTAATGATTTGGATGTTTTTATTGCCAAATTATCTAGAAAATATCATTGGCCTGCGGAAGGTTTCGGGGAATGGAAAGTGAGAATTTTAAAGGAAATTAAAATAAAAATGAATACTGATTTTGACAGATCTAAAGAACGTGGGATTTATTTTAGTAAAACATTGAAAAACGAAATAAAAAATTTAAAAGAAAAATTTGTTATTACAGTAATAGATAAATCAGCAAATAATTTCTGTTTAATTTGTAAATATTATTATAAAGAACTTTTAATTAATGAATATAACTCTAATGCACTTATATGTTAAAGAACACCGGGAAAAAGGAATTACATAAAAGAATGCTAGCTTTCGCAAAAAAAACCAAAACTAAGACTTGCTCTCTTAACTATCCTTATTTATTCCCAACAGTTAAATTTCATTAAAATTCAGATTCGTGACCTGTAGCACTGGCAGTTATAATTACTATACGGGCAAACATTTCTTTAAATACTTAAAAATTATCCTGGACAAAATAAAAACTGAAGACAACTTTATTATTTCTAGTAACAAAGAAGTATTGGAATTTCTTAAAAATAACAACATTAATAAACTTAATACTGTTGATTTCGAAAATTTATACACTAATCTACCTTATGAAAATTTAATAAAGGTCTGCACTTTTATATATGACGAATATTTAAATGAAAATATCATTCCTAAAAATAACTGGCTTGAGTTATGTAATTTTAATATTACTGAAAATTACATTTTTAATGGTATTCATTTTTATAAACAAGTCAAGGGCATTCCAATGGGAACTGCTTTCTCAAGTGCTTTAGCTAATATTCTCCTACATTACTATGAGAAAAAAATAATTAAATATAATTTAATAAACGGGTGGAGATATATTGATAACCTACTTTTGTTTAACTTCGACAATACTAATATTGCTACTAATTGCTATCCAAAAGATTTAATTCTAACGGAAACAAATAAAAATCAACTTGAGGCTACCTTTCTGGATTTAAAAATCAAAATTGCTAATGATAAAACAATAGTTGGTATATACGATAAAAGGGATGAATTCAACTTTAAAATAACAAAACTATGTAACTACCATTCCAATCTAAACTCTAAAATTTTCAAAAATCTAATTTTCTCACAAGTTAACAGGATCAAAAGGGTTTGCAATAATAAAAATTCCTATATTGAAGCATCAAACAACCTCATTAAAAATTTAATTAAAAATGAATTTCCTAGAAATTACTGTAATGTCAATTTTTTAATTAAACAAGGTATGGTTTGGGATTAATCCTTTGGCTTAAATAAAAATAGATCTTTCCTTGCATATTAGATCACTCAATAGATGGCACTGGGAGCCTACAATTTTTTTACCTGATTTATCATTAGTGTTTTTAAAAAGCGGGAATCACAATCGATAGCTTAAAATTTCCTTGACTGCTGATGGTAATTTCTTTCCTTTTCGTTTTTCCTTTAGTGCTATTTTATGATATTTTTGTTTATATTGTTATTTTTGTTATGGTATTTTTACTTTGTAGTGGTTATTTTCTTCTAATTTGTTGTTTTGTTTTTTCCTTTCTGTTAAAAGGGTATATCTCTTGTGCCTAATTTCAGGGGATTTTCGGGTCACGAGGAATCATTATTAGACCTTTGTCTGGATTTCCTTCACAGAAAAAATCCCTTTCTTTGAATCCCTGCCTGAGGGTGACCCTTGAGAAAGTCTTCAGGCCGGATTCTTTTCTTTTTTATTTGGTTTATTTGATTTTCCTTTTAACTTGATTTTAATACTTTTGTGTGTGTGTATATATATATATATATATATATATATGATATAAATTAATCTTTTTATACAAAAATATAGTACAGTCATTAATGTTGAGATATTCTTTTGCGTGTGTGTGTGTTTCCTTGTATATTTCTAAATTTTTTGGCAAAACTGCTTTTTATGTTTTATAAATTCTTAATTGAAAGCCAAAAGTGTTTTAATTTGCACAAATTTACTAATTTTATGTATATTTTTGAAATGTCTTTTTTCAAACACGCACACAATTCCTAAAAATTACTCATTGAAGACAATTACATAACATGTTTGAGTATATAATTTTCTTTTATTTGAATGCTCTCAAAAAATTTTGTGATATAAATCATTTACAATTTGTAAATTTTAAGATTAAAAAGTTTTCATATATAATTTTGAAAAATGCACATCCCAACTATTTGTTATATCGATTGTTTATTTAATAAACTACAGAAATCAAATTTTGAAATGTAATTATTCTTGATAAATGAATATTAATTTTACAGTAATCCAAAATTGATTGTATTTATTTGTCTTTTCTGTAGTCTTCTTAAGCAAGAAGAGGAACAAATAAAACAATTACAAAATGAAATATCATCTTTAAAAGAAGAGTTAACAGATTCAAAAGAAAAGGAGCTTTCTTTTTCTCAACAAGTATGTTTCATTTTAAGAAATGCCATAGCTATTAATTTGATTATCTGTTAAAATGTTCTAAAATGATAAAAAATTATCTAATTAATTTCTTGTTCAAATAATTATCAATTTTTGTGTGTAAAAAGAAAATATAAATTGGTTTATTTGCGATGTTTAGTTGGAATTGTATAGTAATAACTATAATAATTGTGTTAGATTATTTTTTAATGCCATGAGTAAATTCTTCCTAACCCATTCATAAATTATTGTTTTTTATCCTTTTTGCCAAAGATAAGCGCATCATGTTCTCCTAATCGAAATAATATTGTAATTTTAGTATTTTCTTTTTTACATTTGTGAAAAGTCATTGGAATCAATATATAATTCTTTGAAAAAGAGAATTTCAAAAATGTAATTTCTGGATTGGTTATCACTTGTTCACATTTTTTTATATGAAGATGCTTTATTATTGAATTTCTAAATATGGAATTCAAAATATTGGTATGAAATTTAAAAATAAAATAAATTAAACAAATTATTACTATGATAACAAGAATTTTCTTCTATTTTAACTTTTTTTTTATGTGATGATATACAAAAGTGTATGTACCTATAAGAAAATCATTGCAAAACAAATGAAATTAATAATGGAAAGAAAAGAATAAAGCATTTCATGATGTTCAAAATGTGAACAAGTGACTTATTTTTAGAATGCTGTTTAATAAGTGTTAAGAAATACTCATTTCCTCTTAAAATTTTGAAGGATAGAACAAAAGAAGAAATAAATTAATAAAACATTTACGTACAAAAAATGTACATAAAAATTAATGACATATTTACATAAAAATAAATGAACTAAATGTCATTTAATTTGTGTACTCTTCCTGAAATTAATTTTAGTATATCATCATTTTTATCTTAAATACTAATTACTTTTAATAATATTATATAACACATTCTTATATTTATTGAGTCAGAATCATTATTTATGTATTGTTTATGAAAAGAAAATTTTATACAGTACTTCATATTGCTTTATCTGTTGTGTCTGTCTTTATTTAAATATTGTAGCCAAGAATTCTATTGTCTAACTATTTTTTTTTGGGGGGGGGGAGTAAAAAGTGTCGTATAATTTTACTACTTTATAATTTTAAATATATGATAATTTTTGTTTAAATCTAATCATTCCCTTTGCATTCTTGATTTGCAATGGAATTTTACCTCGTGGATTTAAAATGGTAAGTTTGCTAGTAATATCAAATAATATTATGTAGCTTTATATGCTGTGCGTGTGGGTGTAACAAAGAGATCACGACAAAAAATTTTATATTAAGATTTATGTATAAAAATTAAACACTTTAGTCTTTTAGAAAAGCCTGAATCTGTCACATTTTTACTAACTAAATTATATTAGGCTTCTTTTAAATCTTATTTATTGGTGTTTCTTTTGGTAATATTCTTATTCAGAATTATTTCGACTGTAATGCATATTTTCATTGCATTGGTTTAAAATTTTAATCGAAAGTTTAAAATTTTGATGAATTTTGAAATATAAGCTGAAGAGGTTTCATAATACAATCTAAGCAGCAGTTTCTCAGGAGTGTGTGACTTATAATGTACAAGAGAAGGAGTAATAAGCTCTCCAATAAAGGTGTTTTCTAATTTTGAATTTGTATTAATTCTACATCTTCTTTTGGCATAATTCTGACAGCTGGCACTTGGCAGGTCAGGAAAACATAGGGAATTTAAAAATCATCTGTAATACAAAGAATTTTGAAATTTTTCTGTAAAAAACTGGGAATTTATAGAAAATTTTGAATTTCTTAAGGATTCCCCCCCCCCCCCCGCTATCTAAAAAATGCTGAATTTTTTTAAAATTGCTAGAATAAAAAAATGGTCACCCTATCTCTAATTACTAAGCACTAGTTATTGTTAAACTGTGGAAGCTCATACCTTTTCTTTGCAGATCTATACAATTTCCAAGACTAAAAAACGGTACCTTTAGCAGAGCATTTTATATTTGTAAAGAGTGCTACAAAAAAATATTTGAATGCCTGTCCAAAGATTTTGCTATTTTAAAAGTTACATCTTATTTAAATCCATGTTTATTGAAAAATAAAGAAGTATTGCATGTAAAGCAAATGATTGTTTTGCGAAAGAGATTTGCTTCATTATGCAAAATAAACTCATGTGAGGTATTATGAATTTTTAGAAAAGCAGAAAAAAATTAATCCTACAAATGTAAGGCACTTTGCAAATGAAATTGTTGCAAAGCTACTTTTAAAAATAAAATAAAATTGATTTGCTGAAAAATTTGCAGAAAAGTGATATATGAATTGGCTAAATATATGGTTCCTTTATGAACTGGAAAAAAAAATGTTTTGTAATTTTTTTTTAAGTAATTGTTAAATGATTTACATGGTGATAACAAGAATGTGTATGAGCTTTATTTATTTGAGTCTATAATTTGGCATAACTTTAGGTAAGAGTAAATAATGTATGCAATTTTTTTCTCTTTTTTTTTTTTTATATAGATTTGAGAAACAACATTATATCATGTCATAATAATTCATATTGCCTTATTGAAATAGGCAAAGTATTAAATTTTTTTTTATTTAGAAATTTTAAAGATATAGAGTTTTGATATATAATTGTGGAAAAGATAGTTACACCAAAATAAATTTCATGAAATATAAAGAAATACATTATTATGTTCTTTTACAGCTGAGAGATGAACGCACAAAATATGGGGAAGCTAGAAATTCTCAACAGAGTTCCCAGAATACAAATAGGATGTTGAAAGCACTGTTTAAAGAAAGGAATGAAGGGAGGTTGCCTGGTGTACTCGGAAGACTGGTAAAATTGCTTTTTTTTTTTTTTTTTTTTTTTTTTTTTTACACTTATACATAATATAAAATGAAGTCTCCTGAAAGCATCTCTATATTTGAACTCGAAAAACCCGAGAAATATTTAACAGATATTGGAGATATTTGTACCATTTTGTAGGGCGTTTATTGGGGAAAGTTTTAGTATAATAAAATCCTTGGACAACTTTATTCGGCACTTTCGAGCGTTACATCGAAGCAAAATCTTTTTGTCTTGGCACCAGGAGAAAAAACATCCTATATACTTAACAAAGAAATATTATGAAGCAAGCTGAATTTTATTTTCATATCAAATTATACAGAGTTGATAAGCAAGTGTGGAACAGTGGTACAATGAGTTATTTGTATATTTTTAAATTTTAGACAGCTTTTCTATCGTATATTTTTAGGGAATCTGGAACAGCAGTCATTTTCAATAACAAAAAAAAAGTTTATAGCCAAATTTTAGCGAAATGGCCGAATGTGGTGAAAACAGCAGCAATAGCATAACGGTAGCAAAAGCGCCACCAAAAAATTGCCAACCTTGCAAGGTGCCAAATGACTGTATAACAAAGTTTAGCTAAAAATTGTTTTGCAGTTATTTTTGATGATTTCTAAATAAATTTTTATAACATTACGTCACATGCCCATGTCATATCAGGTTTAGGCTAGACTTAAGTTTAAAGATAATTTTTCATCTTGGATGTTATGCTGTATGGGTACTGCTAGTGGATACCTGAATCATCCTGTTCAAGTTGTAATTAGAATAAATAAAAAAAAAATGTAATTGTTACTTATTCTTTCTGTATATGCTATACAAATTTTGATGTAAATTTTGTGTATGTTTTAAAATATTAAAATTCTTTTCTAAGAAGGATTGTAACTCTATCTAACAGAAAACATTTACAATTATTTCAGTCATGAAAATATTCTTTAAAAAATATTCAAACATCTATAAAAGGAAAGATACTCATGTTTACATTTGAAGCAGAGGATAAAAGATGAAAAAAAAAAAAATTTAATAATTTAGTAAATAATATTGAATTGCAATTTGTTTCTTACATTTTATTTCAGCTGTATCTAAAATATGTTTTGATAAGAATAAAAATAATTTCCTTACATCTATGTATATCAATAAATAATAAACAGTGTACACTTAGTTACTGAACTTGTTTTTTGTCAACTAATTTGTTGTTTTTAAAAGCGCATTATTGTCATATGATATGTATTGTTTTTATTGTCATGGTTCATTTATTTAATTTTAGTATTATAAATACTGTAGGCTTCCGGAATGCTTTATCTAAAAAATGTTTGTCATTTTAAAAAGAATGGTTGTCCATGATTAAATGATATATTTAGGTATAAAAATTATTTAAATCTCTGCTTCACCTTCCTTTCTTTTTTTCTCTTCCCCCCCCCCCACCCATTTAATGGTTTGTTTTTCCAAAATCTCCACTACTGGTGAATGTTTATCGTTTTATTTTAGTTTGTTTCAGTTGCTTAAATCTTATATTGTATGTAAAAATATTTTTTTATTTATATATTTATTTAATTGTAAAATATTGAGGTTTTTATTAATTCTGTTTACTATGTAGAAATTTTGATACAGATTTGTGGATTGTTTAGGGAGATCTCGGATCTATTGATTTGCAATATGACGTAGCTGTGTCTACAGCTTCTTCGAGACTAGACAATATTGTTACAGACGATATGGACACTGCTCGAGAATGTGTAGAGTTTTTGAAAATACATAATTTGGGTTATACTACCTTTATTGGTCTAACGGAAGTAAGTATATTTAAATAAATTTTCAGTTATCTGTAGGTATTGTTAATTCAAGACAAGTTAAAATAATCTGTAAAATGTTAACTTTTTTGAGACTGAAATATTGTAATTAATTTTTTTTAAATCCAAATATGCTTTTATTGCTAAAATAAGGAGACAAATGGTGAAGAAATATTATATTTATATAATTACATACATGTTCATGTATACAAAATTGGGTTTCTATTAATATCTTTATGTGTATACTTATGTGTATATACCAAATGATTAAATATATAATTTAAGAAAATACTTAACTGTTAGAATTAGCTGTTGCACTTTACTCTTAGATATAAATTGATGGGCTAGTTAAATTGATTTATTACTTATAATAATGATGATAAATAATTAAAATACTTTACAAGTTACTGCTGAGAGTTAAGCTACCAAAAGCAGTGCATTTGTTTGTAGTTTATTGGATTCTCTTGAAACAAGTTTTAAAAGAAAGAGGGGAGAGGGATCAATTTTGACAAATATTATCCACTTTTTTAGTTTTTTCCTATTTAGATATCTTATTTGCTATAAAATTTTAGTTACTATCATGATATGTGAATGAAATCAAAGTTTAAATTATTATAGTATGATTACTCAAGATTAGTTAGTGTAATTAAAGATTTTAGAAGCTGTAACTGGTATTTTTATATTTTGTTTGTTTTAATTACACCTATGACTTTTTTTATTTTTTATTTTGGGGTTGCGATAAAGTCTCAATCTTTGGGCTAGAAGGATCTAAGCTCAAAATTCAATTTCACTAAAGATCTCTCATGTATGCAGGCATAGCCCATATTAAATCAGATGTTGTGACTTAAACATCCTCCCATTGGTATGGTATAGAACAGCGTTTATACTCCACCGGGAGAACAGGAAAAAAATCCAGAAAAACATTTTTAAACAAAAAGGAAATTTAAAAAACGGCAAAATGGAAGTATGATAAATTTCATAAAACAAGGAAAATACAGGGAATTTTAAGTTTCTTAGTTATTATTTTCCCATCCAAATACCCATCTCGAAAGACTGCAAGAATAAAAGTTCATAGTCATAACTTCCAGAAACAGAACAGTACTATTCGTGATTGTGTAATTTAGAAACTCATCCCTCTTCCCTTTTTTTCCTGTGTAGATCATTCTAGTTTCAATTTGCTAGACAGTTGTTCTTTTTCCATGAGATTCCTGAATTGCAGCTAATAAGCTTGCGTGAGACTTCTCCAACTGTGAGAAAGAATAGAATACATTTCTCTGGCAGGATTAGCAGTATTCAATCTGCTAAAGCAGCAAGGTGATTTTAGTCTAGCAGTCTTATGATTAGTTTATTATTTGAGAAATTGTGAACTTACTCAGTAGATTACAGAATTTTTTAAAAACAATTGAGTTGCTCAAAACATTTAATACAAATTGGACAGATTAAAAAAATCAGTTCTAATTTTACTGAATGGGTTCATGAAGTTCAACAAAATCAGTTTGTTATGTACTGTTCGCTTTGTAAGAAGGTAATAAGCCTAAGTAATATGGGAAAACAGGTTCTTACTAGTCATGCCAAAAGAGAAAAACATATAAGACTGCATGCCAATTCAAAAGAGTCATCATTACTTAGTATCTAAAAGGAATGATGCTTCAAATTGAAAATGCTGAAATTGATTTCCAAATACTTGAATTGGCACAAATGAGTAAATAAATAAAATCTTGCTTTGTAACGGTTTTTTTTTTTTTTTTTTTAAGTAATCATTATATGATTTGTATCATGATAACAGAAATATTTTATGCTGTATTTCACCCGAGTTCTCAATTTTGTGTGACTTACAATTAAAGAACATGAGAGTTAATATGCCCCATCCCCGCCTTATTATATAAATATTGTCTTGCTCAATTGTAGATAATAAGGATTTTTTTTTTCTATATGTAAATGTAAGCCTTTTTTAATATGCTCTTATTTCTCAATAATGTTGAATTGTTGTTTCCTTTCTTTGCTTTTCCACTCTTTTAAACCGTATTCCATTATGGCTAGCACATGAGTAAGTACATATATTCCTACCTTGAATATATATAGAGAGAAAAAACAGAGGGAATTTTTTTCCAGATTTGAGTGGCAATCCTGATAGAAGTTTGAAAGGGAGTGACAGCTGAAATAACATCCTCAACATCTGATTGAGATTCAAAATTACAAGGTTTATTCGAAAGTAGACCTAGTATTGCTTTCAGACATTATGCTAACGCAACTGACTAAGCTAAACAATCTGATTTTAAAGTACCAAAAATATCTGGAAAACTTTTTTAGAATTATGATTTTATTTTTATTTTTTTATTTTGTTTTTTAATATATAAAAATTACTGAATAATTGTCCTTGACAAATTATTTTTCTTAATTTCCATTTTTGTTACTCTAATTTTTTTCCATAGATGAAAAAGTATGAACCTCATTGTTATCAGAAAATATCAACGTGAGTATGCTATAATATTAAAATTATTTTTGTTCTCTTTGTTAGGCTGCTACTTTTACAATTATCAAATACCTTATTTTATAATTTTAGTTTAAATTAGTATAAAATGCTTATTTTTCTCTTTCTAACAGACCTGAAAATGTGCCTCGACTATTAGATTTAATTAAAGTCAAGGATACTTCTTTACTGCCTGCTTTTTTCTTTGCATTTCACAACACATTAGTTGCTAAGGATCTTGACCAAGCTACGAGAATTGCTCTGAGGGGCAGTCAAAGATATCGAGTGGTAACTTTAAAAGGCGAAATTATTGAACCAACAGGTATTAATTTCTATAACATAATTTTAATTTAGAATTTTTTTTTTTTTTTTACAAATTAATTTTTGCTTCTTCTTATTGTGTATACATTTCCCTATATCCTTTAAACAATAGTATATACTTAAATAAAATTTTATTTGGACCATAGATTATATTTAAAGAATAATAAATTTAATTATTCTTTAAATATAATTCTGTGTCATTAAGTTTCTTAAATATACTGATAAATTTATCTTTCTCTATTTCATACCCATATTCTCAAGTCTGCATTTCATAGAATTTTGAATTTGGATAAAATCCTCTTTATAGGAACATTATTTGCTTATAAGTACTACTGACAAAATATCTTTTATTCTAGATTATTCAAATTTTTATCAGTATTTACATATAGATAAATATTGAAACAAGGATGCCACACCACCGGGAAAATCTGGAAAACACATGGAATTTAAAAATCTATTTTTAAAAAACTGGAATATTTGAAAATTTTCATAAAAACCGGAAAAACACAAGGAATTTAAAAAGAAATGCAGGAAAATTTCAAATCTTTTATGAAACAGGGAATTTTATGTTTCTTAGTCCCCTCCCCCATCTAAAAATTCCAATCTAAAGACTGTGAGAATAAAACCTTATTGTCATCTCTTCAAAAATGAAACAATACCATTCGCATTTGTGTAATGCAGAAACTCGCACCCTTTCTATTCTCTGTCCTTTTCTCTGTAGAAATGTCCAGTTTCAATTTGTGAAATAGTTGTTCTGTTTCCATAAGATTACCAAATTGCAGCTAATGAGCATTTGTGAAACTTCTAACTGAGTGAAAGATTAGATTACATTTCTCAGACGGGAAAAGCAACATTCAATTTGGGGATACAGAGTGATGGTATTTAGTCACTCACATGCGAGTTTATTGAATGGTTTGTTTATCATTTCAGAAATTGTGAGCTTATTAGAGAATTTTTTAAACAATTTTCAACAATGAGCTACTCGAAATTCGTATATAATATGAATTGAACAAATAAAAAATCAATTTTGATTTTGCTGAATTGGTCCGAGAAGTTCCGCAAAATACATTTGTTGTGAACTGCTGACTTTGTCAGAAAATCATGATTCTAAATAATATGTGAAAAGTGGCACTTATGTTAGGCTGCACAAAAATGTTGTACCTTATTTGTTAAAGGTTAACTCTATGCCCACATACGTGAATTGTTAAAAATGAATAAATAAAAAAAGTAATCTTGATATGAAATGTGTTTTGTTAAATAATCATTAAATGATTTGTTTCATGATAACAAAAATGTTTTGTGTTTTATTTCATCCAAGTCCTTAATTTTGTGTGATTCACAATTGTAGTGCATAAGAGGTAATATATCCCTCCACCCCATAATATATAAATTTGTCTATGCTAAATTAGATAGTAAAGAGATTTTTTAATGTAAATATCAAAATTCTTTTTATATGTTATTATTTCGAATAATGTTAAATTGTTGCTTCCTTTCCTTGCTTTTTTCCATTCCTTAAAATTGTATTGCATTATCTCTAGCACATGAGTGCTATTATGAAAATTTTCATAAAAACGAACTTTGTTTCGTAGTTATTTTTTTCCCATCCAAATAATGCTAAACTGTAAAGATTGCAAGAATAAAAGATAGTAGTAATAGCTTTCAAAAATAAAACAATACCATTCACAATTGTGTAATGCGGAGACTCATCCCTTTTCTGTCTCCCTTTCTTTTCTTTCTTTCTTTCTTTTTTTTTTTTTTTTTTTTTTTCCCCTGTGTAGATCATTCCAGTCTTGATGTGGTAGACAGTTGTTCTTTTTCCGTGATATTCCGGAATTGCAGTTAATGAGCATGTTCAAGACTTCTGCAACTGCGTGAAAGAATAAAATACATTTCTCTGCGGATGCAGTGCAGTGTTCCATACTTGAGTTTATTAAGTGGTTTGTTTATTATTTGAGAAACTGTGAGCTTATTCAAAATAGATTAGAGAATATTTTTAAATCTATGAGCTGCTCTAATTCTGTATTTAATACAAATTGGACAAATAAAAGTATCAATCCTGATTTCGTTGAATGGGTTTGAGAAGTTCCACAAAATCTACTGTGTACTGCTCACTTTGTAAGATAATAAGCCTAAATAATATAGGAAAACAGGCTCTTACTAGTCATGCCGAAAGAGAAAATTATAAAAGACTGCATGCCAATTCAAAAGAGTCATTAATGCTGTACCTAGTATCTGAAAGGAATGGCATGTCAATGTTAGATTTAATATCCAAAAATAAACATATTTCAAACTTTTTAGTTGAAAAATAATCTTTTAAAGCTGAATTTTTATGGTCATTAAAACTTATTGCACCACATTCATCCAATGATATATAGGAAATTATCATTCAATGATATAATATTTTAAGTTGGAAAGTGAAATAGCTGCAAAAGGTACATTTGATCATACAGAAATGTTGTACCTTATTTGTTACAGATTAGGTCCATTAGCTCCATGAAACTGATGGCTAAAAATTCTGCATAAGTTACAGAAATCAATGCTCAAATACTTGAATTGGCAAAAATGAGTAAATAAAAAAAAAGTAATGTTGTTAAATAATCATTAAATAATTTGTATCATGACAATATTTTTTTTTTATTTTATCCTAGTACTTAATTTTGTGTAACTTACAGTTAAAGAGCATGAGAAATAGTATATCCCCCCTCTCCCCTTAACATATAAATTTTTCTTTGCTAAATTCTAGCTAATAAATAAAGATTTTTTTAAAAAAATTCTGTATGTAAATATAAACTTTTTTTTTAATATGTTATTTTGAATAATATTAAATTTGTGTTTCCTTTCCTTGTTTTTACCACATCTTAAAACCATATTCCATTATAACTAGCAAATGAATGTTTTTTGCACACTTTCTCGTATATCTTGAATATACATACAGGGTAAACACAAGGATTTTTTTTTTTTTTTTTGCAGATTTGACTCGCATCCCTGTACAAGCAGTATACTATATAAAATTTTTAATTCTAACTAAACAATTGATGTATGTTTAAAAAGTGACCATTATTTATTTTAGGTCCCATGAGCGGTGGTGGTGGACGCCCCATAAGAGGGCGAATGGGTCAAACTGTTGTAGAAAATGTTTACACTGATGAAGAGATTGCTAGAATGTCTACTGCTGTAAATGAGTTAACCAAAGAAGTGTCGAAATTGAAAAAATTATGTGTATCTATTGAAGAACAAATTTCTCAAAAGACATCAAAAATTTCATCACTGCAACATTCGGTAAAAAAAAGAAGAATGAACAATAAAGTAAGCTGTTCTACATTTTAGATGTTCTTTTTTCCAGTTATTTTTCTTCTATCAAGGTTGCCACACCACTGGGAGAATCTTGATAACATGTGCAATTTAAAAATTGTTTTAAAAAATTAGGGAAAATGCAGGGAAACTTGAAGATTTTCATCAAAACCAGGAAAATACAAGAAATTTTAAAAGTCCTTATAATGTTTTTCCTCGTCTAAAAAATTGCAAGAATAAAAGATTGTAGTCATACTGTCCAAAAATGAAACTGTACCATTTGTGATTGTGTAATTCTTTCACTCTCTACCCATTTTCTCTGTATAGATGAATCCAGTTTTGATTTTTGAGACAGTTCTTGTTTCCATGAGAATCTCGAATTGCAGCAAAGGAGCATGAATGAAACTTCTATAGCTGCATGAAAGAATGGACTATATTTCACTGGCAGGAACATTCAAACTGTGGTAGCAGCGTGGCTCTGTTTAGCCTGCCATGCTTGAGTTTATTATTTGAGAATCTGGGAGCTTATTCATAGTAGTTTAGAAATTTTTTTTAAAAAAATAATAAGCTGCTAAAAATCTATATTTAATACAAATTGGATGAATAAAAAAATCAATTTTGATTTTGCTGAATGGCTTCGAGAAGTTCCGCAAAATACATTTGTTGTGAACTGCTCACTTTATAAGAAAATCATGAGCCTAAATAATATGGGAAAAGAGGCACTTATTAGTCTTGCCAAAAGAAAGAAATATGAAAGATTTGCTGCCAATTTAGAAGAGTCATCATTGATGTTGGACTTAGTATTTAAAAGAAATACAGGAAAATATGACGTGTCAAATCTAAAAGTGTCAAATTTACCGATTTTTAAACTTTTTAATTCAAGAACAATAATTTAAAACAGAATTTTTATGGGCATTAAAACTTGTTGAATCACATTTGTCCTTTAATGCATTCAATAATGTATTAAAAATATTTTCACATTTTTTTACTGAAAGTGAAATATCTGAAAAAATGTACTTTATGCCGTGCAAAAATTAAGGATTAGCTCCATGAAATTGATATCCGGAAAATCTGCAGAAGTTGATACCCAATACATGAATTGTTGAAAATGAATAAATAATCTTGCTTTGAAATGTTTTTTGTTAAGTGATCATTGAATGATTTGTATTGTGATAGCAAAAAATGTTTGTGCTTTTATTTCACTTGAGTCCTGAATTTTATGCAACTTAAAATTAAATAGCATAAGAGATAGTATATCCATCCACCCTTTATTATATAATTTTTTTTTCTTTTGTCTTCTAAATAATAAGTGAACATATCTAGTATAATATATATGTATATATCAAGTGAATATATCTAGAATCTTTTTTATATGTAAATATAAACCTTGTGATGTGCTATTATTTTTAATAAGGTTAAATTATTGCTTCCTTTCCTTGTTTTTTCCATTCCTAAAATCATATTGCATTTAACTAGTACATCAGTGCTGTTCATGCGTTTCCTTGTATCTGTAATATACATACACGAAAAACTCTTTAATTTTATTGTATTTTATCAGATTTGAATAGCAACCCTGTCTATTATTATGTTGCATTTCACTGTAAATTCATTTTTGGTACTTTCAGGCTTATAAAGAACAAGTTGAAATGCTTGCATCTCAGATAGAGGAGCAAAAAAAGAAAACTGCTGAATCTACAGTTGATGAAGAAAAGGTCAATGAACTTGAAGCAAAGATAAAGACCAAAAATAAAAGTATAGTACATTTTATGCTTGTTTATTTGTTCTCTTCTTCATTTAAAAATGAGATATATTGCATTTAGTTAAAAACCCCTCTTAATGAAAGATCAATTTTCCAAAACTAGAACAATGTTATTCTAATGAACTGCTCTTATTATAGATTTATCCTTCCATTTTTTAGAATATATTATATTAAAACTTTGTTCATTTATAAAAAAAATTAAACAAGGATTATTCAAGCCAATTATTTTTAATATTAAATGAAAAGGATTTTTTCATAAGTTGTGTAAAAAATTTCAGAGAAACTTCTATAGTCAAGGTGATGTTCTTAAAATTCCAACTGACAAATATTGAAGAACATGAATTATCATAGTATTCCTGTGGTCCTCGAAAATTCTTGGATTTTATTTTTCTGCACTCAAGGCTCTTGAAAAATTTGTTATGTTTTGGTAGAGAGGGGTAAAAATTTTGCAACTTGGTTTTGCATTGAAACAACAATAGACTCTTGATATGACAGTATATTATCAATCTTTCTTTCATAATAATGGATTACAATTGGAACAGCCAAAGAATTTTTATCAAACCTATCTGCTGGAAACAACATTATTACACTATTCATTTTATTTTTATAGTGTTTAAATGCAGAACTGAAATTGTCCTTAATTGAGTTGAAAATTATTATTATTGTAACCTTTATAAAGAGATTCCATACTTATTCATAAAAAGCAAAATTAACAAAAAGTTATCTTCTGTATAAAAAAAGAACTCTCTTTTTTAATTTCATTTTTTATTGCTACATTCATTCAAGGTTTGTTTTATTTGAATGCCTGATTGATTGTAATTGACAAATAATTTTTTGCAAATGATTTACGTATTTGGTTTTACAATGAAAAAAAAAAGTGTAGAAGCAGATATGTGGACCATTTCACAGCAGAAGATATTTTGTTAGATATTTGTAATCGTAAAATTATATAAGAGAAATGAGAAAATTTACATTTATCTCGATGATAGATTTGAGAATATGTACATCTATCTCGATGTATGGTCCGTCCTTAAATTGGAAGTATTTTGGCTTATTTTCTGATGGAATGCAAAAGGAATTTTCAACATTGTTAATTGGGTATGCTGAAATTATCCAATGCAAAACAAATTGAATATAACTTAATTGCCCAACTGGCAAGATTAATAAATGTGGATAATTATGGCATGCATGCTTTAAACAATTCATTTAGACTCGGCAAAATAGCATCCACATAGGATATTGACTTATTTTTAAACAAGTCTCTATGATTTATTTAAAGATTCACTAGCAAAAGAGAAGGTTATCTAAAATTTTCGAAGAGTGGAAAACTGCCCCAAATTTTTGTTGTACCACGTAACCAAGGAATGCAATTTTTGCTGTATGTGTAACCGAAGTGTAGATTGATTTGATGTTATTCAAAGAGAATGTTGAAAAGGACAAGTTTTCTATACAAAGTCAAAATCATGTAAATTTATTGCAAATTGCAACAAAGATCTGATTCTATATATTGAAATGAGCAATTTTTTATCATTGGCCAAAATTATTAAAAAGGTTTTTATATGGAATTTGAAATTTTTATGCATCTTTTCTTAATCTTAAGTTTTGTGTCAAATCATAACCTGAACTAATATTTCAACTTTCAATTAGGAAATCACAGAGTTGAATAAATGATATTAAAATAGTTTGCACATAATAATTATTGTTTAAATACTTTGTAACATTAGTTAAACTTTAAAAATTATCAAAAGTTTTTTTTTTCCCTCCATATAATACCTGTTTTTATTTTTAATTTTTACTTGAAATTAAACTGCAATTGTAATTGCTTTAATAACGCAGCAAGAAATTTAAGAATAAGAGACTGTAGCTATAACACCAAAAATGAGACAACTGTATAGTCACGGAAACTCACCCCCTTTTCTCTCGTTTCACATTTTCTGTGTAGATCAGTCTAATTTCGATTTCAGTAACAGTTGTAATGTTTACATAAGATTAAAAGCTAATGAGGGTGTGCGAGACTGCTACAGTGATGTGAGAGAATAAAATAAATATCTCTGGCGGAAATAGTAATATTCAATATGTTGTAACGTTGCTGTGATGTTTAGTTACTAGATTTTGTTGAATGGTTTGTTTATAGTTTGAGAAATTGTGAGCTTATTCAGAGTAGATTAGACAATTTGCTCAAACAATGATCTGCTCAAAATCTGAATTTAATATAGATTGGGGAAAAAAATATGAACCTTTGCTAAATGAGATAGAAAAATTCCGCAAAAGGCGTTTTACTGCATTGCATACTGCTCTATTTCTAAGGAGATAATAAGCTTAAGTAAACAAGCACATATTAATCATGCCAAAAGAGGAAAGCATGCAAAATTGTGTGCTTGTTTTAAAAAAGTTTAATTGATATTGGACTTTGTATCTAAAAAAAAATATAGGAGAAGAGAACAAAATTTTGAATTTTTAAATTCAAGAACAATTATTTAAAGTTGTAATTTTATGGGCATTAAAACTTGGTGCGCAACATTCGTCCTTTAATTGCATTCAGTGATGTATCGGAAATATATTGACTGATTGTGAAATAGCCAAAAAATGTATTTTAGGTGGTACAAAAATGCCATATGTTATCTGTTAGGGATTAGATCCATCTTTCAATAATTACTTAAATCTTTAAACAATAAAAAATATGTAATGTGCATTGACGGAACTACAAAGCACATTTCACAAAAATACTAAATGAATCTTATTGTAAAATATTGGTGTGGATGAGTTCAATAGAATCTCCAGAAGATATTGAAATTCAATATCTTTAAAGCATGTCATTGCTCAAGAATTTTTAAAAAGTTATATCAAGTTTGGAAATGCAGTTACTTTTACAAATTAGAAAAGATGGACCAAATGTAAATTTAAAATATGGCAAAAAAGAACATCTATGCAAAAATTATTGTAAAATTTTAGATCTATGCACTTGTGGGCTTATACATAATCCATTGAGCATTTTAGTCTGAACATAAATCTACCAAATGGAAAGCAAGTGTTATAGTTAAGGAAAGTGAAATCTCTGGTTGTTAACATTAAAAAAATTAATAAAAAAAAATTTAAAAATTTTTATTTAGATTCTCTCCCTTTCTAACGATATTTCCTTTCTTTTCTTTTTATAACTTATAGAATTTTACTCCCAGTGAAATCTCTTTACAAATAAAAGTTGGTCATAATTGACAAAGCATGAAATTTGCGAAGTTACCTCGTTTGTATTAGGTGTCCATTAAGGACAGATATTTCAAAATTTTAGTTAGAAGTTTAATTTTAAAAAATGAAAACAGAATTTTGACATGTTGTTGGTTTAACAGTAAAGCTTAATTACATGAAAATTATTTGTATGCCATTTTAAAGGTTTAAAAAATTGTTTTTCTATCATACCTATTTTATTTTAATGAATATGTTTTTTCTCTTTGGTTTAATTAAATAAATGGTTTGTTAAATAATTCTTACAAATTATAATAACAATATAATTTGTAAGAATTATTTTTATTATAATAAAATTCTAAATAACGCCGTTGCTTCTTCAAATCATTGAATCTCTTTATTTTACCACTGTTATCTTTGTAATAAAAAAGAAGAGAAAAACACACTTTTTTTTAAGCGATTCATTAAATAAGAGCCTTCATTTGATGAGCTTTGTTAAATTTTGTAGTAAAACAATATAGTTTCCCACTGACTTTAAAAAATGCTTCAACTAGCTTTTTTTTTTTTTTTTTTTTTTTTTTCCCATTTAGCTTCTAACTGTAGAGCTGGCTCTTTTTTTAACTTCACGTATTTGTTTCTGTTATTTAGGGAAACTATAAGTTCTTAAAACATTTTCATTTCTCTGCAAAATATATGAACACATTTTTATGTAATTTTTTTAAGTTGAAGTAATTTTTGTATATAAATTAAAAAGCAAAATTTTTGAAATGTTATTTTTTTTTAAGGGTCTTTTCTAAATTTCAGAAGTTAGAAGCCGTAAGACATTTTCTTACATAGGCTGGTCATTTCTGAGCAATTCTATTCTTTCTTTTTAGACTTAAGGAACTTATTTAGAACACAACATTGTTCTATTGTCAATTTCTTGGCAGTTTTGTCAGTTTTATGTTGGTAGCCATTTCTGGACACTTAGTTCTTAACTTTATAAGGTTGCAAATAAAATTTCTACATATACCGAGTTATTGTAGAAGGAAATTTACATTTTCTATCCCAGCTACATCGAATTTTATTATTAAATTAACTTCTCTTATATTTCTAATATTCTTTGCCATTTCTTTACAAAATTTGAACTCTGAACCAATTATGTCTTTCTTATATGAAAATCTTTTCATTTTTTTAATGTTTTAAAATCTGCATTGTGTTTAAATCCATATTTATTGAAGATCCTTTCTCTTTCTGCTCATTAGGTCTATAGAATATTTGCACATTTCCTCTTATATTGCATATATGTACAGGAAACCAGAGATTTTTTTTTTTCCCCAGATATGAGTGACAACCCGAATTTTATTTGGTTTACAATGATCTTTTGTTAGTATTTTCAATTTTATCTATTATCTTAGTCAAAAGCAACAGTTCAATCAACAGTATGTTTAGAAATTTTAACTGAAAATAGCTGTTGGATTGCTTTAACTTGAAAATAAAAATATAAGTAATATTTAGTATAGTAAATACAACAATAATAATTACAGTAAACAATTTTTGAATTTTATACTTAATTAGATGGACAAAGCAACTAGACTGCTATTTTTAATAAAATTATTGGAATTGTTTTTTTTTTACATTAATTAATAATTTTCTATGAATGTTGAGATTTATAGTGAAAGTCGGTAATTTTCATTAACAGAGTTTAAAGACTATATCCTATTATTCCAGATTACCAAATAGCTGTTGAAGAAGCAACAGCTACTGAAGAAAAAGTGTCAAAGTAAGTATATTTTCCTTCTCAAAATTTCTCAGGATATTTTTATGGTTGTAATTCATTAATTTTACTTATATTTTTTATTGGCATTTGGATTATTAAGGCTTTTGTAAAACTTATCTCAGAGAAATTTTTATTTTAATTAACAATGAATTCTTATTAAAAAAATTTCTGCTGAAGCCTATATTAGAATATTTAATTCCCTTTCAATTAAGTATCCATATACTTTTTGTTTTTTGTTGTTGTTGTTGTTGTTGTTTTTAATGTTATTATTATTTTATTTTTTGTGTATGTGACTCACAATCAGGTTAGATTATTTTGTCCATATAAATTTGTTCACATTTAAATTGATAAATTTCACAAAAACAGCACAAGGTGTTTATTTTTCTTATTTTGGTTTATTCTAAGGTGTGTGTTTTTACTTTATTATGTTAATTACGAAAGCATTTAATATGCATGACTTTAGATTATTTTTTTATATGTGATATTGCATATTGATACAAATTGTATTATTTTTAATTTACTCTTTATTCTACAAAGAGTCCTTGAATCATATTTTGTTGTATTCATGACCATACACATGCACACACAAAAAAAAAAAAAGCTTTTTTGGGGTGGAGAGGGAGATAAAAATTGATGAAATGCACATTCATTATTTTTTGGAACAAAAGGTAAAACACTTTTTGATTTAGTTTTACATTGAACATTCCACCAATGGTAATGAAGTATTGATATCAGGAATGTTGTCATCATCAATACTTTCTCTCCTATTTTTTATTAAAAAAGAGGGACAGCAATCAGAATTATCATTGTAACTGCTATGAAATGATTAATAGAACCGGCAGCTGAAATTAATAACACCATTCATTTTATTTTTGTTGTGCTGAAATACAAGACAGAAGTTGTCTTTGAATTAAGCAGAAGATTGTAAATCTTATGAAAAATTTCATATTTGTTCCCAGAAAGCAAGATTGCTAAAAAGTTCTTATGTATCAATAAAATGCTTTTAATTAAATTATTTTAAATTTGTAATTTGAGTTACATTAATAAGAAAAGATTTCTATTGTAATTTTAGAATTGCTAAAAAAATAAAAACAATATTTTTACATGTTCTAGTGTAATTTAGTTCTTTTAGAAATTAGATTGTCACTTTATGATAATTTTGCCCGGCAGAAAGGCTACACATGGTGAATAAAATGAGCATATTTCCAGAATATTCTGTTAGGGCATTGTTTTTTGTTCCTTTAGGTGCTTTTTTTTTTTTTTTTTGGACATTTCTTTTCTTTCCCCTCCTCCTTGTTGTTTTGATCTGCACTATTTTCATTTAAAGCTTGTATATTTATAATTTGTTAGACTGCACTATTGTTAAGAAATCGAAAATTTTTGCCTTCAACTTTCACTTCATTTCTATTGTGGTGAAATCACTGCCTGCAATAATTTCACCCCAATTTCGTTTAAAAATAGTTGCCAAAACTTGATTTTGAAAGCTCAAAAGTGCCAACTCTAATTTTAAACTTGCTGGAGGTAATCCCGTGATCCTATGAGGTACAACACTATAAGGAAATAATTTTATGGGACCATTAGAGTATTGCTGGAAAGTTTACTTTGGGGAGGAAATCCTTTCTCATCGCTAGTACAACTATTGTATTGCTTGTAAGCAAAAGGTTAAAAACCAGGAAGATAAGCAGTTTATTTTATTTATTTTTAAAAATACTCATTTCTGAGAAAATGGAAGATTGTCACTTCAGAAACAAAATAACGCTGTTTACAATTTTTTAATCGCAGAAGTTAAATTTTAGGGAACTATTAGAGTATTGTTGGAAATTTTACTTGGGGGAAGGAAATCCTATCTCTTCATCTCTCAAAAATTTTGCTGTTTTAAAACCTGCATATTGTTTAAATGCACATTTACTAAAAAACAATACAGGGTTTTTTTTTTTTTTGTGAGTGTGCGTATGTGTGTGTGAGAGAGAAAAGCAAATGGTTTATTTGCTTCGAACATTCTACTTCTATATTCCAAAGCACAAACTTCCACTTCACTAAATTTATATTTCAGAAATGTAAAGGTCCAGGTTAAAGTTTTACTGAAAAATGAATGCAAAGAACAGTTTAATTCATTTAATGAAGAAATTTGTTTTGATGGTTTCTATTCTAATGTTTTGAAGTGCAAAGAATTTTCTGATTTATTGAAAGTCATTAAAATAAATCATATTTTCACCCGGCAACGCATCTATGGAAAATTGATTTAGTATCAACAAGCGCATGCTTGCCGAAAATCTGAAAGAAAAATCTTTAATTGGTCTGTGTCCCAAACTCAAGAAATTTGCTTTAGTATGCAAAATTAGTGTATGTGAGGTAATACAAAGCTTTAGAAAAGAAAGGAAAAGTTCTAGAGAAAGAAAAGAATTCAGCAAATACAAAACAGCTTTGCAATTTAAGTTGTGGCTAAAGAAAAAGAAAATAATGGAACTGATGTCAGGAAAAAATACACAGAAGTTGATGCAATATTATATTAAATAGGGGGGGGGGTAATTTTGCTTTGTTATGGTTTTTAAGTAATAATTAAATGGTTTGTACCAGTATAGTTGTTATAACTTTTTTTTTTTCCTCCCAATAAATTTGAATGGCAATCCTAGTGTAGTTTTATTGATAATATTACTATTGATAATTTTCATTTAGGTTTTTTTTCCCCCCTTTTGTATTTGTAAAGAATTTTTATTATTATTATTAGTGGAATTTTCTGTCTTGATTTAGTTGTGGTAAATAGTATGAATAAAGAAAATCTCACTAGAAAGAAATAGATTATTTCATTCTTAAACATTATGTCAGTGTGTATGCGATTTTGTATTGCATCTTTCATTGGTAAATCTGTGATTATCATTTCTTAGAAAAGCCCATCTAGATAGGCACACATCATCTAGTGTTGTATTCAATGCTATTAAGAATCTACTCTGCTATAACTAAGAGGGGGGGTGAGATCATCAAAAAATAATAATAATAATAATAAATAGTGTGTGTGTTTGTTTTATCAACCCTGGAAATGTCAGGGAAAATCACAACAGAAATGGTGGCCAGCCTGGATTAAGAGTTATTTATATTCAAAGAAAATGATTGAACAGGTCCTTGCTATAACAAGCAGAAAGTTGCTCTTTACTGTTTTTCTGTTCTTGAGAATTTTAATTGATCCCTAAAAAAATATCATTCTACTTTAATAGAGTTTGACAGCTTTTTGAGTTGCATGGCTTGCAATTCAGTAGAATTAGAAAAGTTTGAAATGCCCAAGAATCAAATTGATATATTTGTATAAAAATATTTATAAGGATAAAAGCCTTAATCAGAATTGTTATATAACTGTTTCTTATAATACCTGTCTTTTGGCGAAAAAATAGGTGAAGGGGAATATTTTTTAAATAAAAATAATTAAACTTGAAAACATTAAGAAAGAAGTGTATATTGTATAACATTTGATTTTAGATAATTGAAAAAAGGTAATGAAGTCAAAAATTTACAAATTTTAAAAGAATTTAGATTATGTGCAAAAAAAAAATCTGCTTTATATATGTCAGACAACAACAAACTAAAATTATAATGCCAAAACAGACAAAAGAAAAGGAAATACATTATTGATGAATTAAATGATTTAAATTAAAAAATTTGGAAATTGAAGAGATGGCTTCTCTACTTCAGAAGTCTGCAAACAAATTCATCGAAAAGCAAGAAAGGAATAGAGATTTTCAGTGCATAGCAAAATCAAACAGTTTAGGAATTGAATCTTTAGCAGGGCAACTTAAAATGTAGGTTTAAAATGTGTTAATTGCACACTGTTTCATTTGTTTAAATGTAGTCAAATTTTTGTTTATTTATATCTCTCTTATGTTTTTCCTTGTTATTCTGCTCATACTTATCAAAAGTAATGGTAGAGATTCTGGTGGAATTAACATTTTTCTTTAAGTTAAAGTGTGAATGAGTATATGAGGGGAATTTTGTAATGATTTGTATAATATTAGTGTCTAGTAGTTGCTAATGTCACGTTTGCTTGCATTGTGATCTTGAAACCCCTCATAAATATTGTCTTATATGAGCATTCCTTAGTGTTCTTCATTTAAGGATTTAGAAGTTGTGAGCAAGAAAGTAATGGTACATTTAATTGTCAATGATGAAAGTATTTTATTTATCATTTGCATTACATCTAAAATATGTAATTTTATGATCCCTGATTTAAAAAAAAAAAAAAAAAAAAAATCTTCAAAAGTTTTTAAAAAGTCTTTTTTTCCCTTCAGTAAAAGTGGTTAACCTTGTTATTCAATTCTTATCTAATTATTATTATATAAAACCAGTGCTTATTTCTGTGTGTTAATTTTAATTAATTGTGTTTTCAGATTGCAGGCAGAAATTTTAAAACTGACCAAAGGAAATTACAGCAAAGCTAAGAAAACTGTTGATCAGCTCAAAAAGAAATGTGATGAAGTTGCTCAAAATTTAACAAGATCTATAGTTAATATAAGACAGTCAAAAACGTAAGTTTTACATAATATAAAGAAACTGCGACTGCTTTATCAAAGTTAATAATATAACTGAGAATATGAAACAGAATTTATGAAGTATTAGTTTGTATTTAAAGATTTTTGTTTACCTATGGAAAAGATAATTATTACTAATTAATTTTTATATTTTGAGTATACCTTTCTTAAACAGATTTGAACATTAAATGAGCTTAATAATTTATTTTCAACTCTTATTTTAACAGGAAAATCAAGAAACTTGAAACAACTATCCAAAATATAACAAAGGACATCGAAGCAAATGACAAATTCCTTCAAGACTACAAACAGAAACAAGAAGCATATACAATTAAAGGAACTGAGATAACTGAAGAAATTAAATTATTGAAGGTAATCTTTATCTTAACTTCAAGATTTTGTGTTAAGAAATTTTTTGTTTGCATATTTGTTATATATGTATTCACATATACAACAAAATGTGTAGCAATGATAAGAAAATGAATGCATCAGAAATTGTGCATTAAAATATTTTATTTATACATTTTTATTGTATATGTTCAATATGTTATTGTACATGTTTACAACTTTATTTTTTTTAGGCAATAAATTTCTTACCTTTTCTAGTTATTTTAATTTTAATTATATTTTTATTTATTTACATGCATGTCCATAAATTAAGGGTAATGCCAACTCTGACAAATAAAGATTCAGAAACAAACCAAACATGACTTATTCATGAAATCCACTTTTTAAACAAAAGATTAAAAAACAAAAAAAAAAAAGTTTTATGTCACTTAGATGATGAAATATGGTTCTTATTATGCCTATACATTCTGAATATCAAATTATCGAGCTGATTTTGGAGAAGATTACTTCACATAGCAAGCAATGCTCTCTGAAGTTCCAGTACACATGTAAAAGGTGATTGTTAGATTGCAAGTTGTTGGCCAAGCATCTCTTTCAGATTCAAGTCAGGTGAGAATACTAGTCATTCCGTATAGGTGATATCCTCATTTTGAAGGCATTCGTTTACATTGTGAGACAAGCATTATGATCCATAAACACAAATTCTGTGTCCGTAGTATCCCTAAACAAGAGAACATGTTTCAGAGTGATGTCTTGATACCTTTGGCCTGTTGTGGTTCCGGTTTGAAAACATGCCGATCATGCCCAGTATAATTCCACCCCAATTGAACAATTCCTCACCACCATGATGATGTCGTCGTTCAGTGACATTATCTCAATGGTAACAGGTGCCTGGCATTCTCCATATGAAAGCCAGTAATTAATCAGATTGCAAGCAAAACCTGGATTCATCAGAGAGCATCACAGGAGCCCAATGAGATGTTGTCCACATCCCTATGGCATTCTTTTAAGGTGCCTAAGATTTCCTTTTCAGAATCTCATAGTAAAATCCCTCAGGGCAAAATTACTTTGCAATATGAATACTCCTTAACTTAATGAGGTCAACATCAGATCAGTTAATATAGTTAATTTCTATAAATATTTTTCTGTGTAGGAGGTTGTGGGTTGAGCTTCCATATATTCCTCAAAATTTCCATCGTCATCACAATGTGAACAGAGTATCTTTTTATTTATCTTCTTTTCCATGTGTAAAGTTTCTCTTCCTATCAGCCACTTATCTGCAAAATTCTGTTTATATATATATATATATATATATATATATATATATATATATATATATATATATATATATATAAACATTCGTTTATTCATATTCGTTTTAAGAAAATTTTATATTTGCTTGAATGATGTGTTGATTGTATTTGCATTCCTAGGATAAAAAGGATTGGATAGTTTTCAAGCTTAAGTTATATTATTGGGCATTGTACTGCTTGGTAACCAGGGTTGATTTGCAATTTTTTTTATTATTATTATTGTCTTTAATGGAGCAAATTCCTATATTAAACTTCCTTCATGCTCATTTGATAAAGTTTGATAAATAATTTGCATGATATTCATTAATTTATGAATTAAAAATCTTGTTTGTAAGATTACTATGTAAATGATAAGTTTCAGCTTTTAGCATAAATTGTAGTCTTGTAGTTATAATCCATTTTCTGAATTTTCTTTTAGGGTGAACTTGCTGTATTGCAAGAGAAACAGTCAAAATTAAAGAAAAAGATTGAAGAAATCCAAGGAAAGGAGCATCAAATGAAACGAGATGAAATTGAAAATAAAAACACCATGAAAAAATATGATGCAAGTGAATCGGAAATAAAAGCCATCATACGAAGTATTAATGCTAAGGTAATTTTTGTTTGAAAACTACATGATAGTGTAAAATAGTTCTTTATCAAAAATTGCATGCTGCAACATATTCTTATAAAATTAGTCAATATTATACAATAAATCATTTATATTCAGTGCTATTGCATGAATTTGATTTTTAAATGGTTTTAACATTTGGTAACTTTGCATGCTTTGCAAGAATAATTCATAAGTAGAAGAAAGTATTAACTTTTCTAATTAATATTATTATGAGTTCAATGTTACCCTCGTAGTGACATTTTAACTTAAAAATCAATGATTATTCACACATGAAATTGTGCATGTAATCAGTATCATTTTAATTTTTTTTTGTAAAATAAAAAAATTAAAATTTAATTAGCCACTATTAATCAACTTCTTCCTATATGTGAAAAAAATTTCCATATTGAAGGAGAGGACTTAATGTAATTAAGTCCCCTCCTTCCTAAGTCCTAATTATTGGATTTCTTCTTTGTCCATAATTGTACATATTTATGTGTTTAATATTTGTTAAATTATTTTAAAAGTATGTCCCTTTGCAAGAACCTTTTAAATCAGATTATATTTTTGGGGATTGATCTTAATTTTTACTTCAGTACTGTTCGTTTCAATATTCTGAAACGACTACTTTTTGACGATTCTGTCTCATTAAAGGGAGAGGCACGGAAGGATGGGTGCATTTCTGGAATTCTTTATCATTCTTTGACCTTGATTTTTGCCCTATTAGATATTTTTTCTCTCTCTCTCTCTTACGTGTATGTGAATAATTTGATCTTTTATTTATTTAAGATGAGTAAACTAAAATTGAATGCAGTTGAAGAAGATCCTACTGAGTTGCCATCATTATCTGAAGAAGACATTGCCAAGTTAAATCTCCAATCTCTGACTTCAGAATTGGAAATTTTTAAAGTTCAACTAGAGGAGAAAAAAGTGGATTTATCAGCTATAGAAGAATACAAAAAAAAGGTATTAATCATTATGTTATAAGATATACTTGGAACTTGAAAATAGATATAGTTGTAGGTCACAAAAATATTAATAGAATTAATTTGTTCTCCATGCTCAGTTTTTAGATTATTCTAATTCCAGATGTTTATTCTTTTACCCTTTGTAAATATTTATTTTTCAGTTTTGAATATTTATTAGCACTAGTTGTTAAATAATGGGGCATATTAATTGAAATATAATAAGCAATTGTATAATTTTTTATCTGAATTTTTTTATGTATAAATGGTTATAATGTGGGGGGGGGACTATTTTCTTGCTAAAGTAGATATAGTCATTTTGTATTGAAGAATATAACCTGAAAAAGAAAATGATGAGTTCTAAAATTGTAGTTGCTTTAGTTGAACTTTATTATTAGAACAATTATTTTTCTCTACTTATTAAAAATAAAAGACTACTAAATGTATATTATATGTAATTTACATTTAAAATGCCATAAAATAATTGTGATACCAGTATTTTTGAAATATCTGAAAATCTTGAATTTTATAGTATTTATAGGATGTCAAGTTTCAGTTTTTGTTAGGTCATATTTGTATTTTCTTTGAAAAACTAAAATAGAGTTACTTCTTTTGTATGAGATGTGATTGATTTTCAAAAGCAAACTTTCTATTATTATTTTTATATTTATTTATTTTTAATATATTTAATTAAATCAATATTTATATATATTTTTTAAATCTTCATTTTTTTTTCTTTAATCAATTTTTTTAATCATTTTCACTTTTTTAATCTTTCATCTTCAGGACTATTTTTCATATTTTTGCTATACTTTCCTCAATAAATGATTATATTGTTAATCATATTTCATGTAATTTTTTCAGTTTAATATTATTTTCTCTTTTATTTTTGATATTGAGTTTTACAATGTATTCTATTTTTGTGTATGAGAAATGCATTTAATGAAAGAATAGAATTTTCTTTATCTATTTTAGATTTTAAATTTATTTCATGTTTTTCAGGTTAAATCTTTTGAAGAAAAAATGAGTGATGTGCAAACAGTGAGAAAACAATTGCAGTTACAAGGTCAACGATATGATGAATTACGTAGAAAAAGACTTCATGAATTTATGGCAGGTTTTAGTGTTATTGCTAAGAAATTAAAAGAAATTTATCAGATGCTAACTATAGGTGGAGATGCTGAAGTTGAATTAGTTGATCAGAATGATCCTTTTGCAGGTGGAATTGAGTTAAGGTAAGCTTTATAATTTAATAGCATTTCTGTTGCAATTTACTTGTTTTTTACATGTTTTGAAAATTTTTGCCAGTTTTTACTGTAAATAAACAGAACAATATGTTTTTAGCCCTTTTAATTAGAATGAATTTTTCGGTATTAACTTTTTTACAAACTGTACAGTTCAGGACCTGAAGGATCTATCCTCCTTTGCTTGTATATAGATTTGAACAATGGCATAATGCATTGGCAATAAAACTGTAAAACTTGTGTCCTGTATGTCCATATATGTGGTGATTGTATTCATAATTAGTATATGAGACAAAAATAGGCTGGATATTCAGTAAATGGCAGAAGAGAACAATTAATATTTTCTTCTTTGTCCGGGAAGAATGCTATTAAAATTTATTTTATAATTATTATTTGCTATTTAAAAACATGTACTTAAACATGTAATGTAATAATTATTTAAGTACTTAAAAATTTTGTAACACATCTGGGCTTAGTTATAGAAATAATTATTTTATTAGAATTATTTTTTTTAAAAAGAAAGAAAGAATATGTTGCTATATTATATTATGCAATAATCTAATTTACTCAATATTCCTTTATTAAAAATTTGCTTTGGTGCATTAGCCTGATATTAACATAGATTTTTTTTTTTTTTTTTTTTTAAATGAAGAAATAAAGTTCACATTTTTCAGGGTCCTGGTGTGTTTTTAAAAAGTTATAATTATCAAAATTCTTTTAGGAGAATCCTAAAAAGGCCATGATTTTTGTTTCAAGGTCCTTTTCCTTTTCTGGGGTCTTAATTTTCTTTTAACCTGAACTCACTTCACAAAAATTTACTAAAGTGAAAACTGATAAACTGTATTATGAAGTGAGGTGAATTGTTTTTCATAAAGTTTGTGGTGATTGTTGAATGTGGAAAAAATAATAAAGCAGTCTCATAATAAAGTTGGAGAGAGGAGTTATCCATTGTTGTCTGAGATGTATACTCGAGTTAGGATAAATATATATTGGCTAATAAGTGAATAAATTGGTTTTAACTCCATTGAAATGAAAGGTTTTAATTAAATCATGTTTAAACATGTGCATGCAAGAATCAAACGGCTTCCAAATTCATTCCAAATTTCTGATGGATCAAAATTTTTTAATTTGATCCATCAAAAACAGTTAGTATTGAAATTTTTTAATATAAATAGTTAGAAAAAGACAAAAACTTCAGTAAATCGTGGAAAATAATTGATACTTTTTATAGTTCCTTATGGACACATTGGTGTAGAAAGGAGTTTTTCTAACAGCAAAATAATTGGAATTGAAAACCTAACTGAATAATCTCTTTTAGTTGAAAAAAAAGGCAGATTTTAAACAAAAAAAATTGTTTTTTATGATGATGCTGATTTAAATTAACTGAAAAATAAGAAAAGTTGCTTACAGAATGCAGTAAAAGAAAGTGTGAATTGCTATTGAAAAATTAGCAGAGTTGACAGATGACATAAAATATGCCTTGCCATCGAATAGTTTTTACCATGCAGTTGGAAATTTTTTTGTAGGAAGCTCAATTTTTATTAAATTAAATTTAATGGCATTTGATTCTTATTTCTTCTTTTCATGAACTGAGTGGACCCACAACTGAAACAATTCTCAAAAGATATTAAAATAATTATTCATATCACCAGTTTTAACTAATTTTCTTAATTTTTAATGTATTTTAATTTTTCAATAAAAGTTTTTTTTTTTTTTTTTGTTTCCCCTAGTGTTAAACCTCCAAGAAAATCTTGGAAAGCAATGAGAAATTTGTCTGGAGGAGAGAAAACTTTAAGTTCCCTTGCTCTTGTCTTTGCTCTGCACTATTACAGACCTACACCATTTTATGTCATGGATGAAATCGATGCTGCTTTAGATGTGAGAAATGTTGCAATTGTGGGATACTTTTTAAAGGTATGATTTAATTATGCCTATATAAATATTAAATCCTTTTTTTTTTCTTTTTCTGATGCTCAATATGCCAATTAAAATGTATGAAATGCATCAATAAATGAACGTGATTTTTTCCCCCCATCCTGTATGATTAGCATAATTATGCTTAAATCATTGTTCCCATACAGAACTTTTGAATGTTAAATGTCTTTCGAAAGATATGGTCATATTTAAGAAATATAAAACTAGATTATTTATTTGTTTAAAATAATTTACAAAAAAAAATAATAATAACCTGTTTTTTTTTTTTTTTTTTTTTTTTGTCAAATTTTCTAAATTAAATTTGTAATTTTAAAGCTTTGGGGGAGTTTTTTTAAAGAGTGAATGTGCAATTTTGTCTTATTTATTAATTTTTACACTATTTTTTTTTTAAATCTTAATCTCTAGTTTTACTTTATATTGGTTTAATTAGGAATTATTATTTTAGTTTTGATGTTTTCTAAAGATTACATATAAATGCACTCAAAAAAAGTTCCCATTAAAGATATTATCCCATTTAATTACACTTAACAAAGCCTTTATTGCAATTTAGCATTCAGTTCAAGTAATTAAATGACAATTTTTTTTAAGTAGACATATGTATCAATAAAATATAATAGAATGAAAATTAATCAAAACAAAAAATCATTGATTTGTTTTTATTCAAGTATTTTAAATTTTATTGTTGTCAGCATTCAAAATTAAGATGGAACTATCGAGTTATAAAAAATATACTTTTAAAAATTTCATTTGATTTTTTTTTTTCCTTTGATTGTATATGTTTGAAATATAAAGTTATAAATTATTATAATAATTTCTTACATAATTTCTATTTTTTAAGTGCAAATGTTGTATTGTATTCTTTTATTAAAAAATAAAATTATTCTATAATTATTACAAAATTTTTGTTTTTTAGGAAACTACCAAGAATGCTCAATTTATCATTGTTTCTCTAAGGAATGTCATGAATGAACTCTCAGATAATTTGTTGGGTATTTATAAAATTAATAATTGTACAAAAAACATTTCAATCTCAAATGTATCAGAATGGAACAAACAATCTGAAAGACCTGACAGAAATTAATCTTTTTTTCACCAAATTTCTTATTTACTTAACATGAAAATGGGAAATTGTATGTTATTGTTTCATTTGGTTTTATCAAAATTATGTAAAGATGTATAATAATTTGTATCAGAATCAGATATCATTTCAAATTACATTTCATGGATTTTACAATTTTTTTCTGCATTTCATGTATTTATAGCCATTTTCTTTCTATCTTATAATAAAATCATTTATTTTCATTAAAAAAAGTATTGTGTCTTTTATTTTGCTATTAATTGAATTAATAGTTTGTAATTAATTCAGGTTTGGGTTCATTGCAAATATTTGCTTTCAAATGTAAAATATTCACTATTCAAAAAGTAAAACATTAAAATAGTTTCATTTTTCATTTAAATGTTTTTCTTCAATTAGTTATCCCTACAGTTTAATTTCAAGTTATCCCTCCATAATTAATCTAGAATTCTACCAAATCATGTGTGAATTTTTATTTGGTAAGATTAAATTTTTTAATCTGTGCAGTTTAAGATTATTGACTCATGATTTTTTTTTTTTTTTTTTTTTTTTTACTCAAAAGTTTTATTTTTTAATGTGCTCGTTTACAATAAATTAATTGGCATAACAATTGAATATGTCTACCAATTATTCTTGTTCTTAGGCTGTTTCTGTTTTTAAAAATATTAGTGTTAAGAACTGGCAATCAATTCTTAATACTGCATTATGAGAATTGGGGTAGGTATTTGCACTTAAATTTTAAAACTAGATTTTCTTCTTTTAATAAAGTTTTAAAAATACACCTGATCTCATGCCTGTCTTCTCTGTGTTATCATTAAGTACATATTTTTAAACAGATTTTTGCAGTTTGATCTCATTTTGGTATTGATTGTAAAATAAATAACAATACAGAAAATATTTGTTGAAAATTTTAAATCCTTTATTTTCATACTTTGATTTAAAAAAAAAAATTGGACAGATCTCCTTTTTGCAATAAATTTTACCTCAACATATGATTGTAATCATTTACAGTTAAGAACAGCAAACTCTTAATTTCTATTAAAAGAAATAGATCATTACTTTGATACTGCAAGTTTGGTGTTGAAAAATCTATAAGAAGTAAAATATATATTTGTTTTAAAAGTTGTTTGAAAACTCTTGCACTCTATGAAAAGCTGCTCAACTTTTTAAGGAAATAAGGGTGGGTTTTGTTAACAATACAGTAGACTCCCGATTATCCGCGCCTGCCGCACAAAGTTTTTTTGTACAAGCGTAAAGCAAAGAAAATAAAAATGTTCACAAAACTGAGCGAAACATCAAATTTTCTAACATCGTGCTTATTTATGGAAAAATATCCCAGGCCTTCTCGGAACATTCCCTCTGATGAGTAAATGATTTCTTACTCACCCTTGCAGTGCGAAGTTGGCCGAGAAACTTATGCTACGAGAAATGCAAAGAGAAAATGCTTCCACAGCAAGAAGCAAACACAAATGACTGATTTCTTCAAAAAGGTGTAGTTTTAGTTATGCTTTTGTAATTGCATAATACATTACAGTATTAAAACAGTACATATGTATTAATTTTTCTGTGCATCCTTGACGCCTCTCGTAAGTACAAAGCACTTTTCTGTTTTCATTAACAAAATGCATTTTAGGTTCGTTTTGAGTGATATACTAAAATATTAAGCGTTAGTTAAACATTTCCTGCTGTTTATTTTACGTTTTATTGTACATAAAACGATTTTTCAAAGTTGGAATGACTGTTTTCTCTTTTGCTATACCCGTTTTTAGCTTTTTTCGGATTATCCGCGGCGGCCGCGCCACCCAATTCCGCGGATAATCGGGAGTGTACTGTATATAAAATACTCTCACCCATTTTTGGAATATGTTAAGTGTAGTGTTTGTTTCAAGTAACTCCCCACATGTTTTTAATTTTACACTGAACTAAAATAACATTTCCTATAGATCTCTGGCTGGTTAGAATTTGCAGTTCTTGTAGTTGTAATATTAATGTTACTTGGTTGTTTTTATTGACACTATTTAAAAATTGTATGCAGCAGCACCAAGAAGTTCTCTCTCTTCTTTTTCCCTCTCTGAAGGTTTCGGTTTTATTCTGTAAAATCTTTAATCAGAGAGAAAAAATTGACAAGTTTGAGCTGATTAAGATGTCACAATTTGCTGATAATGTTTGGTCGGCCCTCTAAGAAAATGCAATGAACGGCGACGACGTTAAATCCGCAAATTTTCGGATATTTGATTAAAATGTCGTTCATTTAGCCTATAATTTGCACTACTTTTGGCAGTATAACCGATAAGGTGACAGGAAATTAAGATATCGCATCCTGCAACAATTTATTGGTCGACCAACTAAGGACGCAGTTCTATGGATTTCGATGACGTTAAGTTCGCAGATTTTCAGATTAAAACGTCGTTCATTCAGTTTATAATAAATATGCACTATATTTATCAGAATAATCAAGAAGCTGGTGAATGAATACAATATCCCATTTTTTACCAACTGCTATATGTCTTTTGGCTAAGACTTTATAATAGTTTATGAAGAAAAAAAAAAGGCCTTCATCCATTATTTCACTTACTTATAAAATATCGGTGGTGTTATTAAGGAAATTGAAGTATTTATATTATACTTGAATAGGGCGATATTGTTTTCCCTGATTTAGAATTCAATGAATAGTTTAGGAAAAATCGTCATTTTATTCATCCAATTGTTACTTCCTCATTAATGAATTTGAAAAATTATTTCACAATGAGAATTCTCTGACTAATATCTGGTTAATGATTAAACTAAATTTTATAAAACACTTTTTCTCATCGTCACTTTTTTTACAATAAGCATGCTAAGAAGAGTTATTTTGGTGTAGTCAAATTTTGTGAGTTCACTATAAATTCCTGGATTAAGTAAATTGTTAATTAGATTTATTTAACAGTAAAATAGTAAGATTAGATAACATTAATACTAAAATAGTCTGCTTTTTGCAATCTAATTTATTAGGCTGCAATTATTCACTTATGAAATATTATCAACGGCAATAAATGACAAAAAATAAATATATGCTATAGTGGCTTTTTATTATGCTAAAAGACTTTATCCAAGTATGCACTATACTTGTTAAATAAATTATTACCTAAATTTTTCAGATTCCACATTCAGTATTAAACCTATGTAATTGGAAAACGTTTTTTTTTTTTTTTTTTTCCCCTTTAAATTACTCTTCATAGCAAAAACTATAAAATTTCAAGTGCTTCGAAGTTTTTACTCGATTTTGGATAAAGGCATCTTGATAAAATGATTATTAAAATAGTTATTTATAGAATTAATCAGATATAACACACTAACTCCTTGACATGCGAATTTACTTATCTTTCTAATTAGATGACACATCTTATTTCGGACAATTATCATTATTTTAATTCCTATGTTGTTGCTTATGCTCAAAAGATCTGGCATATGCCAAATCAGCTCCGATAGGTTGTTAACTGCCAAAAAGTCTATAATAAGTGAATCGAATGTTAAGTCTCCCTTAGAAAATCCAGAATGTGATCTGATGATGCTGGATGGTCATCACTTTTTTACAGGAGGGGTGGATTTTTTTTTTTTTTTTTTTTTTTTTTACCACTTTCAAAGGAAGGTGGCCACTTTTTAGTCTAGCCAGAGCAATCTGGGAGCCAAAGTCACATTTGATTTCCAGTAGAGTGCCAAGGGATGTTCTAGTGTATTGTTTGCCAACAGATTCTAAAACCCTCCGCGCTTTTACGCATGCGTTAGGATGGGTTTAATTCGACAAAATAGGGGTGAAAGGAAAGAGGAGATGTTTACATTTAACAATAAAGTAAATTCCGGAAATGGCGCACATCCTTCCGTATGTCACCCCTTAGCGAGATAGAACCGCCGAAAAATGGTCGTCTCAGAATACGGAAACGAACAGTACCATTGGTGCGCAAGTGGGATACGCCGTATTAAATTGAGTTTAGATCTTTCATGTGAGTATAGTTCTTGATAAGTAAGCGAAATTATCCATAGTTTAATTCCTATAATAATATAAAGCAATTTGATATAATGATGCGGGTTTAAAATGATTTTTATATTTTAAATCGCTTAAAATTTTCATTTAATTGAATATTTAAATATATAAACTTGTAATTTGATGTGCGAGTCAGACTCGTCATTGTATGCGAAGTGGTTAAAACCAATGCATGCAACAAAGAGGGGGAAACTCATTTTTTTGTAAGGAATATTAGTTTCGATGGAAAAAAAGTACTAAACGATAAGAACACATGCCTAAAAAATGAAGACAAGGAAGCTTATATGCAAGATCTAATTATTTTAGAAAAAAATGCGTTGGTTTTTAAGTCTGAATTAAAAAATAAATACATGGAGAAATTTTAAGTCTACAATGAAAAATAAATACATGAGGAATCCAATATTTGAGTAGTCTATTTTTCCTATCTTACTAAGCATTACATAAAATAGTATTACATACATTTACAAATTATTTTCTCCCCAGTTCTTAAGAAACAATATCATTGTATTTGTTTCGCATTCAATATTGTTCGTGTCTGAATATAGTAAATTTTTGTTCATTCGCTTCGGACTCGAAACACATTTGAATTACTGCTCGTTGGTGCAATCTTTATCAAAAATTATTTTTTATAGGTCACTCCGTTAAAAAAATCGATTTTCAGTGAAAAATTTAACAATTTTTTTATTAACACTAGGTTTACGAACATTTCTTATATACCTATCTCTACGACACATGTCAATTTGATGCTTGAACAACTATATATATTTAAAGGGGGGGGGGGAATACTTAGAAGGCAATATAATTTTACTCTATAAGCAAAAAATTAAAATATGAGATATCTATTTATAGAAAATTTTTATTATTCAAGAATTTTAGTATACATTATTTCAATATTTTACCTTCCTTTCGCTCATCTTTTACACAAATACTCAATTGTGTTTGTACACTTTCCGCAAACAATCTTTTCACATATTTTACAAGTGTTATTGCTTCTGGAGTCCCCCCCTTACAAAAGCCAATTTGGTAAAGCCTGTGTTCTTTGGAAAAAATACCAAAATTTAATTAAAGAAAACAGTTTAATGTGGCAATGAAATAGAAACAAACATTTTGCAGCTATAACAATACAGAAGTAAGAAATGCAAAATTTGACTTAAAAATATTTTTTTATACTTATACTTTGTAATTAATATTTTTTCCAATTGTAATGCTTATATATGTATTTGAAATCATCTTTTGTAATATTATATGAACGAAAAATTCATAAAATATTTTATCAAAGTTTATAATTTTTCCATTTTTTTACAAACTTGAAGCTCTTTGTGGCGCCTCGAAATTGTATTGCAAATTGTATTCGGTTGTATTGCAACCAGAATTTTTTTTTAAATTCTTTTTAAACCTAAGAGTTAATTTTTCAACACTATTGCCAAATTAAAATTTAAGAAAAGTTTTCAAAAGCCCTTTTAAAAAATTTCCTTTTTTTTTTTACAAATTTCAAGCTTTTTGCGGCATTTCAAGATATTGTAATGTTGCAACCAAATTTTTAAATATTGTTTTTGGACCTAAAAGGCAACTTTTCCGCACTATTACCAAATTAAAATCTAAAAAAAAAATTTTAAAAAGGCCATACTTCACTTTAGTGGTCAGAATAACGCGGAACTCCAAATGTTTCGTTCCCAAGTATGCTTGGTCCTCAGTTTATCGACTCACTGAAGGAATGAAAGGCCGAGTCGACCTTGCCCAGCCCGCGGATCGAACCTCGGACTTGTGCGCTGAGAACGCCACTACGCCACCGGGCTTCAATTTAAAAATTTATGGGAAAATATTTCAGTAAAAATTTCAAGATTGAAATGATGATGGGCTCTAAAATTCTTCAGGGTACCGCAGTACCAAGATAAATTATTTATTTATTTTTCCTTTTTGAATTGGAAGGAGTTAATAAGAATAAATATACGATTTGTTATTTTTTTCCGTCGATAGGGTCTTATGCATTAATTCTTTCCATATAATTATATACTGCAGAAGCATTGTTCATTTTCAAAAAAATTAACTAATCAAGGGTTTAACCCGTTTCATAAATTTTTAGATTCTGATATTTGATTTCATGAAGTATTTCTTTTTTTTTTTTCATATATTATTATTTTCCAATATTAGACATTTATCAATTTATCAGAGAAAGGATCAATATTTAAAGAAAATCTGAAAGAGTAAAAAGGGAAAGAAAAGTCAGTATCTGAAAAAAAATCCAAATAATACTTAGGTTTCTTTAATTAAATATAAAATTAATTATTTAAAGCTGAATTAGAGAAACTGGGCTTCTCCCCCCCCCCCCCACACCCCCGTGGACAAACCCTTATCACTGCCTCAGCTCCTTCTTAAGTTTGTTTTCTATATCACGTCGTTCTTTTTGAACTGTTTTTCAGCAATAATTGTTTTCCTAAAAGTTGGAAAACGATGATCATGAGCTTATTTCAAAACCTATTGATTGAAATGGGATTTTTGGCAACAAAGGCCGTTATCCCCTAATGCCAAAAGATTACATTCAATAAATATTTAAAAACTTCAGAGATTGGAGAAGGATCCGAAGATAGTGCATATTAGAAACAGCTTTTTGAATTAACGCTTTGAATGAAGAACTAGTATAAAAGTCAATATTAAATAAATTTTCGAAAAGATTTGACCTATGAGTTGTGCATGTGGAACAAAACAAGAAAAAAAGTTCAATATCATTTTCATGATTACAAACTTGGCGTTGAGGTTAATTGTGTAGACCAAATCTATTCAACAGAGCTGGAGTTATAATCATCCTGGTTAAAAGACGTGCAGTTATGATATCTTCCCTTCTGTTTTTCAGCCATGAATTAAGGAAAAACATGGTGGGAACGTCGCCAACAGATTCTGGAGCTATCCACTCCAGCAATGGGTGCGACTCAGTGACCATTTATGCGAATACATCCGCCTTTTCATTCCAATGTATCTGTGAATGTCCTGAAGACTACACCAAGCATATTTTCTAATTTAACTTCCTCCGTGCTTGAATTTTGTCAGCCAATCTGTGAATGACTTTTGGAGATTCGATTGTAAGGCACTTTAAAGCTTGAAGGGCTGAATAACTTCTGTCAACAAAGGCGGACTTTTTCCTGTAACTGAAAGTTTATCCAGAGCTTGACAAAGTGCCAAGGTTTCCACTTCCAAAAGGTCATGATTCTATTTTGCAAAATTAATAATTGGAGCAAAGTGTAAGAATCCATGTTTCTCAGATGCATGTATTAGTTCAGTGATAATAGCAATATCATCATAAAAGAGCAGTTTGCTTCCAAATCTAACTAAGCACTAATTACCAGCTTCTACATACACGTGGCGAAATTGATTCTTGACGGATTTTCAAAGCTCTTGGGTGCACTATTCCTGGACAAAGTAGTTGATAAAATTTGGATGCGATTTGATTTTTTCGGCTCAATTAATCAGAATTATTCTCGTAATAATGTTGGTATCAATTCGTATTCTAATAATGTCGTAATTTTATAGTACTATTATTTCTCTTCCCGAAATCTTTCAGGATTGCGTATCCGACAGAGGAAGGCTATTTCGTTAATTATATTATTCAGTTGTGACAAATCCGAAATTATGGCAACATCTAAAGTTGTAAATAATAATAACATCGGGTTTACACTCGGCCAGTTATAAGACGCCCAATAGGCAGCGCATGCGTTGAAAGGTTGAAAAATGTTGTTCGGCCGATGGCAAGAAATTGTCCTGACATGACAACAACATGACGTTGTTTTTTTTTTTTTGTTTTTTTACTACGCCTGCGTTTGTAGAATTTGGTGGGGTTTTTTTTGGGGGGGGGGTGAAAAATTGATAGCTTATCATAGATTAATTTCCTTTTCTGCTCTTAGTTTTATCTGATGTAAGGTTTTTTTTTTTTTTTCTGTAGCTTTCTAAATTTAGGTACATTGACCTTTTTTTTTATTTTACCCTGTTTCTTTCTGTAAATATCCATCATTCTAATACGATACGCAATGAAAAAGAAAAATTCAGGAGCGCCAAAAGGGCAATTTATAGCATGGAATGCCTGAATCTATGTTATGAAATTGCGGCAAACATAAATCAATCTCTTTCTGCGCATGCGCTGTCTACTGGCCATCTCATAACTGTCTGAGTGTAAAACCGCCATTGTTGCCAGAAGTGACAGAAAAAACAAGATACGAAATGGTTGCGTTCTATTAGATAGGCATAGCACAAATGTATAAATGCATTATCTTGTATAATGATGACCCGGATTCTGCATGCAGTTAAGCTTCTAAACTTTGAAAAACATTTGTCTGTTTCAGTGAAATAAGTTTCGAATCATCTCGGCATTAGATTGATGACCTTAGCAGTTTTGTTTTCGTCAGATGCAAGTATTCCTGCCATAAAGGCATCCAGATAAGTGAATCGTTTCATTACTTTTTTATTATTCTGTGCTTTTGATTTGAACGCAAAAAATCTTTTTTATTGCTTCAACATTTTACTTCTTTTTTTTTATTTTTAATGCTTATATCAAATGCCTGTGACTGAAATTATTCTTATTAGTGCAAATATATGATCATAAATGTCGAACAGTTATTAAATATTATTGTTTATTACATATTTTAAATATGTGATAAATTTGTTCTTAGATTATATATATGTGTAAAAATAAAATCCTTACATAATGTCTGAATTAAGTGCGGTACAAATATCTATCTATAATAGATCTTCTCTTTAATATATTATATGCAAAAGCTGATCTAAATTGGTAATCCTAAATTTTTCAATAGTATATGTGACTAAATATAACTACAGTACACTCTCGAGTATCCGGCCTCATGTGACGAAAAGATTGGCCGGATAACAAAAAAAGCTGGAGTTATATGAATTCATTTCTTTGCCCACCGATATTAAAAGACAAAGTTTTTATATCAAAACTCACTGTTATAATATACGTTTTCTCACTTCTTACTGAAACCTCCATTTATTTCAATATGAAAGCAGCCGTGACCTTGTGAATTGTAGAAGCAATAGCTGGTATCGTGTCGAGTTAAAGTAGAAGGTTCTGTACTGGTAGTTTATGTATATTTATATACTGCACTGCACATTTCAAGAATTTATTAGAGAAAAAGTAAGTTAAAGAATATAAATTGTTCACATTTTAACATAAATTATGTAAAGACCAATTTAAATGCAGGAAATATAAGCAAAATATTAACGTAAATCGTAGACCTAATTCTTAAGAAAATTGGCTCAGACTGATTATATTTTTAACCGATTACACAAACATGAAAAGATAACTCCAAGGTAAGAGACAAAACTTAGTTTTTAATATTTGGAAAAGTCCTATATAGAAGCTTTGCCTTCCCCATTTAATTACAATATAAGAAAATTAGGCCGGATAGTATAGAGGCCGGATATTCGGGAATGTACTATATGTCGTTCCCTGTTTATGCCTGAGAGATTGCATAACTTGTTAGCGATGTTTTTATGAATCTTAATTTATCAAATCCTTAAAATAATCTGAAAATCGAAACTTATAAATGGATCGGATGAAGCTTCGCGACGATATATTCAACAGCTTCTATAAAAGAAGATATGGTTACTAGAAGATTTTTCGAATTTTTAAAGCTTATGAGATATTATGAAACGCTAGAATTCCAAGAAAGAATTTTTACAGAATTTGTAATATGGGTGCAGATTATTTAACAATTGTTACAACCTCCATTTTGAAATGGAGGTTGTAACAATTGTTTCATCTGATTACAATTGTTACAATTGTTAAATCAGATGAAATTGATGTGTTATGAAATAGTGTCTTAGAATTTATAGCTGTTCCCATGGAAATTCATGTTGTGCAGATAAAAAAATAAATCGAATTCCTTCGAGAAAAATTATTTCGTAACATCAAAAAACTGAATGAAAAAAGTAATAAGTTCAGATTTTCTCATAATTGTCTCTGCTTTCTCAGAAAAAGAAGTTACAGAAGATCAAAAAATAATAACTAAAACCGGAATTCGTTTATTTGCTAGTATCGCCATCGATTTGGAAAAGTTGTAAAACCTGGAAAATGTGTTTCGCTTTCAATTTAAGGGAAACAGAAAACAATGAAGAATAGACACGCCATGTTCTTTGTCGGAACAGCACATCACCTATTCATTTGCGACCACGGATAACTAATTTTTTTTTTATATACTGATTCCATTTGATACTTCCGTTAAATACAGCACACTCCCAAGTATCCGGCTTCCGTATTACTCGGCCTAGTTTTCTTTTATCGTAATTAAATGAAGAAGGCAAGGCGTTGTAGAAGCAGTCATCTATTAAGGACTTTTTCAGGAATTAAAAACTAAGATTTGCCTTATCTTAAGGTTACCTTTTCATATCTGTGTAATCATTTATCAGTGAAAAATCAAATCAGTTGAGTCAATTTTCTTAAGAATCAGGCCTACGATTTACTTTACTGCTTTGTTTCCTGTATTTAAGTTAGGTATTACAGAATTTATGTTAAAATGTGAGACGTTTATATCCTTTAACTTACTTTTTCTCTAACAAATTCTAAAAACGAGCAGTTCAGTATATAAACATATATAAACTACCTGTACAGATAGTTTCAATTCGGCACGTTACCGGCAACTGCTTCTATGATTCAATTGGCTGCGGCAGTATTCACATTCTGTGTGGCTTGAGATAAATGGAGGGCTTAGTTCTAAATAAGAAGTGAGAAAATATGTATTATAACAGTGAATTTTAATATAAATCTTTGTCTTTTGGTATTGGTGAGCAAAGAAATTAGAATAGAACTCCGGCCTATCCGGCGTTTTTGTTATCCGGTCTGCACTCTCGCTACATTCGGTCGAATGCTCGGGAGTGAAAAAAAGCCCTTTTACGGCAGATAATTTTTATCGCTAATCTTTATGGAGTTGTTTTTTTATTTTAAATCAAAGAGAGTATATTTTTTAGACATTTCTCATTGTTTTTATTATTGCGATAATTCTGGAAGATTTTCTACATTTGGTGGTGTTTCCAATTAAAATGACTAAAAACTCGAAAGCAACTGATAATAATACTTCTACGAATATCCGGTTATAATTGTTACAAAATCAGGAATACGTGTACTTTTTCCTTAAACACTGACTACTAGATCATGTATTAATTCAAGCATTGTTTCATGTTTCTTTTAAGAACTGTCAGTTGAAAAAAAAATTATATGTACATTAAAAAATTTTATAATGGGCTGTGAATATTTTTATATATGATTTACATTTAAAATTTTTGCGTGCATTCTTTGCAGTATAAATTCGCAAAAGAAACTAATTTTATTTTATAAAACCCGAAAACTTCGGTATAAATGTGTATCATTTTTGTTTGGAAAAAATACTTATAGTATATAATTAAGAAATAATGTTAATACAGATATACAAAATCTCGAGTTCAAATTTTTTGACGATTACTATACTTTCTCTATACTACGCAAACGAGAAAGTAAAAAGGAGAAATTGAAGTTTAATTGTGAAACTGTTTTTGCATCTTTGGCCACCTTGATATGTTGTTTAATTGACCAGATCAGATACAGTACCTCTTATTTAGATAAAACAAGGGAATTTTGATCTAAGATGATTTTCTTAAATTACGAGGTGATTAATTGGTAAGTCGCATCTCTATTTGATTTTTCATCACACGGTCTCTTGCAAAGGATTTTCAATCTAATGTGAAAAAAAAAAAAATCATTGCAATTGTGAATAAGTAAATATGCTTTGGAGCCTGAAGTTAACTTTCCACTTTTCATTCCTCCGTGAATTGGGAGTTTACGCTTGAAAGTGGCAGTTAAAATATTTTTGCAGATATATTTATAAGCAGATTTCAGTCCGTAATTTGATGTATGAAATTGTGTATGATGACATTCTAAATAGATTGATAAATATATAATGCACTTTTAAAAATGAACAAGTTTTTTCATATTAAGTAATTTAATGTAAAATAAGAATTATTGTGAAAGATTCTGTATATCTTGAAACACATTGAAAAAACGAGAATTTTCTTTTAATATTAGGAGCAGAAAATTTCAACTGATAACTCGTCTGCCATTTATTTAAAAATTACAACATGTCATGTTTTCGAACTGTTTTAATCTGCAGAATTTGAAAGTTTTTTTAATTGGTATTATAATTTAAAAAACTGAGTTCGTGTAAATCTAATTATAAAGCCCCCCCCCTTTACTTAAAATTTTTTCATGTATTTAAAGAGAATATATTTTAGCAGAAGTAGACATTTATAGTCTCATTATGTAATAATTAGTTTCTAAATAACAAGCAGTGTTCAGATACTCTTTTGACGAACTGCAAATCAGAGGACCCACAACATGGTATATGCTTTGACCATTACATTTCTAAGGTTTCCTTTAAAAAAATAAGTAAAATGCTGAAATTAAAACTTTGATCTTTTAAAATTTATAATAAATGCAAAAGTAAGCAAAATTAGTCAATAGTCAATTTCAACAGAGTAGGAAACTTATAATTGAAGCGAAGAATAAATTAACACCGAAAATCTGTCAAAAATGCATTAATTTTCTCTTTTCATCTGACTCAAAAGTGGAAAGAGCGAACTAGCGATCAAGCGCAAGATTTTGCTTAGGTGAAGGTAACTAAACTTATGGTAAGGTAACTAAAAGTTATATTCAGATTCAACCAGCTCTGATGCAATGATACAAATTTCTTTTTGAATTAATTTTTCAAAACTTTTACTCCGTTATAAAGAGAAATGGTATTACTATAAATGACACTTAAAAGCTAGAGGGAAAATTGCACGGAAATGAAACCAGATCTGTAAAAATGTAATTTCATTGGAATTTTCAGATTGTGTAAAAATCTTTTTTTTTTTTATTGTGGAGGTACGATTATTTCTCTCAAGTTATTGGGGATAAGTGTTAAAATTTAGGCTGCTTTAACTGCATATTTCATTAATTATTGCATTTTAAAATGATAGGATAATTATTAAAAATGAGAATAAGGTACTAAATTTGGCTGAAATTGGACAAGTAGCTTAACCCTTCTTTGCATGATGATGGAAATTTCTATCATTGCATTTAATGAGCAAAAAATTGTACTCAAAACAGGTGTGCTGTATATTGGTTGTTGGTGGCAACTTTTTTCATTACTATTACGTAATAAGGAACATAGCTGTCAAAAAAAAAAGTCGTAGTTATTATAGCGGATGTGAACTTGCCATTCCGCTGTTAGTTGTGGTTGAAAGAAACGTGCGATTTCTTGAACATTTTTTATGACTAATCTGAAATTTTTTTGCTAATAAAAGCGATAATAAGTAGAAAAATTTGGAAGAAAAGAAAAATGAAGATTACATACTCAGTTTAACACGTAAATTTGCATGATGATGGATATTTCCATCATACTGTTTCTTTAATTATTTTATATATTTATACTAGGATTTTCAAGCATTTTTCTTTTAATCTAGAGCATGAATTATATGGTTGTATGACTTTTGCGTACAATACACTTTGCGTACGAATCATAAAACTGTCAATCAGTTGTCTCGTTTACAATGCTGTTGTATTACTGAAAAGGGTCACTTCTAGAAGAGGTTACAACATCTTAAACGTTATCTAAAAGTGTCATATTTGGAGAGAGTCAGCCTGATGTTTGACACAATTTCGAATACTTAACGATAAGTTCATTAATATAATTTCATGCGTTTTAATACTATAGGAGTAATTTCCACTTTGCTTTTTATGAAAGATGGATTGCTTTTCAATGTATTTATTTAAAAATGTAAGATAAAAACATTGGGGAATGATATTTCTGCTCATATAAATAGTGTACCCACTTCGAAATAATAATCATTTTTTCTAGATTTCAGATATAAATGCATTACTTTACATAAATATAACGTTTTGCATTAAACGAAAAAGTTTGCGTTTCATTAATTTTTGATTTATTTTTTCTTCATTCGTTTATTTAATTCAATAATTCCGAACATTAAAATATGTTATTTAAATATAGACACTTTAAAAAGTTGTTTCTTAAATTTAAAGTACAATTAAATGAGGTTAGTGGTATTGGAATGATTTGTGAGGAGGGAAAACTTGCAAAAGCAATTCTTGAAATTCCGTAAGTAGTAAGAAAAGCTTCCAATTACGGATGTTAAGTTTCCATGCTATATCAATTTTTTAAAAATCAGTTTCCAGAGTAGAAAGTCATTACAAATTTAAAATTTTCTGTTTGTCATTGTAGATATAATTTAAATATCGTTACTTTTTTTAAAAAATCTGTACTCTGATAAAGATAAATTATTTGTTCATTGTATGACTTTGCATTTTGTATATGAAATATTGCAAGTATACGGTGCCTAAAATAAGCAACTTACTAAATCAGAAGTATATTAATATTTTGCTAACTGATCATTTGTATCTGCGAAAATTTAGGAGATATTAGCTGAATTCAAATTTAATTCTCTTCTAGTTGCGCTATTTATTAAACCATAACCCAAATCTACTATTAAAAAATAAAATAGAATTAAGAAAAATGATTTTTACATTAATATATGTAGTATATGTTCTTCAGTAACTTTAATTTTATTGAAGATCGTTCTTATATTTACAATAAATCATTAAAAATAGTTTTGAATGAAGTTCTGGTAATACACTCTTCAACAATATACATCTACACCTTAATTGAAATGTTTACTAATTAGCTATGCATTTTTTCCATATTTTAATCAATGTAATTATTTCTTATTTCAGAAGAATTCATGGCCGTTTTAAACCTTCCAGGGGCCCTGAGATAATGCAAATCTCAAAGCCCTTTTTCTCTCCAAATTTTTTAATTGATTTTAATTTAATTTTTATTCAGCAATTTTAAGTAGTAAATTTTGAAAACTGAAGTCGCAATATTATGTCATTTTCTAAAAAGTCCATTTCAATATTGTACAAATAAAAAAAGGGCACAGTCAAAACGTAAAATTAATTTTAAACAAAATATCGAAAACAAAAGACAACTTTCTATAACACTAAACAATATTGTAAAAGGAGGAAATATTTTTTATTAAACTGTAAAGCTCCAATTTTTTTTAGAATTATAAAACAGCATAACGAATAACTTGTAAATGGTAATTAGGAATATTACTAGAATATAATTCCAAAATTAATTTAATCAATACTTGATTATGACTTGAATAAATTGACTGCAGGGCCGTCTGTCATAAATGAAAGTATAAAACTAAATACCTTTCTACAACTACTAAAAATTATCAAGAGCTGAGGGTAGTTTTCTTTGTTGCTTTTTTTTAACTAATCACTCTTTGTTAAGATTTGTCATTTGATCAGACTTGTCATATTTAAATACTTCTTCATCCAACTAGAATATTATGTTAACTTACCTGCATATGCATTTTACGATTAATATTTATCATAAGTATTCTTTATAAGCTTCTTATGCATTCTACTTTCAAAATTTACATCATCAATGGAAAAATAAGAGAATACAGCGTTTCAAAATTATCTAAATTTGTAACAATGTCACAAAAGATAAAAGAAATCACACTAAGAATATTTTAAAATAATATTCAATACATTGCGATATTATAAAAATCAAATAAATAGCAAATTCAAGAAAAGTTTAAAAAATGCTTTCTTACGTATTATTATTCCATTTTCAGTTGTAATGTTCCATTAAAATATCCCAAATTTTATTTTTAATTCAGAAAATAAAATAAGGACTGATTTAGGAACTTAAATAACAAAATACCTGATAACATACGCGCGTGCGCACACACACACACAAAGGAGGGGGGAGGAGAGGGAATGGAAAAAATGGACTTTAAACACGGAAGAATATACTTCAAATTTCACAGGTATTTCCAAATTTTTCGTTCAAAATTATTCAAAAATTAAAGTGTGGAATATTCAGACTTTAATCTAGAAGTTTTAATTAACAAAATAAGATTTTCTTCCAAGAATAAAAGTGAATGTATATATATGCGTCTATCAATCTATTTAAAATATCGACCATTGCATGTAGAGATACTAAATTTAACACACGTATATTTGGGAGAAAGAAATATGCAATTCAGTGCATTTAAAAATATTAATACAAAAAATAATGTTATCTCTAATGTAAATTATCTTAAAATTTTTAAAACAACATTCATTTTATTGGTTTATCAGTCCTTGCGTATTTTTATTCTGTGAAAAGAATACAGATCTTAGATAGCATGTATGTTCATAGTCAAGAACTTCCGTTTATATTTACGTATGAAAAGATAAAGTTTTCATATAAACGAGAATACTAGATTTTTAAATATAAGATAAAATGTATTTTTATAACTATATCAGGCTTCTTAAGTTATTTATGTCATGTGTATATGAATTATTTATTTGATTACCAGATTTATCAAAAGCTTTGAACAGATTTAATTTCAAATAGTAGCAAATTTATCAACTGTTAAATTCTCTTATTGACTTGTGTGTTATTAATTAGCTGAAATGCACATTTAAATAATCCACTTATCTTAAAACAATTGGAATCGCTTGTGAAGATAATAGTTCAGGTGTTTCTGTTTCAGATTTTCTTTTAAGCTTTATTGATTTTCATTTGAGAACTATATTTAGCATACTTTGACTGTGAATGAATAATGCAGAGAATTTATATGATTTACAAGTAAAAACTATTTTTTACTGTAAATTTTTAGAAAGTTATCACGGAAAAAAGTCAATATTTCTCTTAATTTTTGATTAATTAAAATTCTAATTAAAAATTCAAAAAATCAATTTCCTACCATCCAAAGTATATATTTGCCAAATTTGATAGGCAGACGACCTGGTGTGTACAGAGCCAGTATATACACATAGAGACAAAAGTTTTTTCCTTGTGTTTAAGTATCAAAATTTAGTTAAAATATCAATACATTTTCTCGCCAAATACTTTTGCCAACAGAAAATATGTTTTAGCAAACCTAGACGAATCACTCCCTACCCCCTTTTTTTCAAAGAGCTACACATGATTTATTGGCCTTTCATGATCTGTACGCAAATGGTTGTACGCATTTGTCCCACTACCGAATTATATCACCCTGATTTATTTCCCCCAAAAAGAAAAAATCATGCAAAGAAAGGTTGAGAATGTGGAGCATAACTCACAGTGACTTATTTATAAAAATTTTTATTTTCTAACTTCCTAAAAAATTAAACTTTAATTTGCTTTTTACTTTCCCGTATACTTATTATATATAATCGTCCAAAAAAAAATACGTCCAAAATTATCTATCGCTTTACTATACTGCAAAGTATGGAACACCAGCGTGCGTCATGGTATTCACAATTATATTCGGCTTAAAGTTCGCAATTTAAGAGAAGAGAACAATTTTAGTAGAAAGTGTGCGAGAAATTTCGGGGAAAACATTTCTGCTGATTTATATAAATCAGGGGTGGGCATTAAGTCGATCACGATCGACCAGAGGACCACCAAGACATTTAGAGGTGACTACCTTTACTAACACCTAAGACGTGCATACTTAAACTAATTGTTGCATTCATTTATTACCCATTTGGCAACATTGATTTGGACGGTATACTGAAAATATATATATATTCTCTTTATCTCATAAGGAAAACGAAGTTTTTCTTCTTAAAAATGGCATAATTTTAAAAACACGTAGTTCAGAACCTAAGAATAACTTTTGGAATCTAATAGATAAAGTAAAATATCCTAATTTAAAAAGAAGTTGCATACCATTTAACATCAGTCTTTGACTGTACCTACCTAAATGAATCTACATTTTCAACGATGAATATAATTAAGACAACATATCGTTCCTATCTCTTAGTTGACACTTAGAATCCAGTGCAAGATTAGCAGTTAATAATTATATACCGAGATATTCAAAATTTATTAACAGTATACAGACAAAGTTTTGTACTTAGTATAACCACTAGAATTAACTTTAAATGAAAATTATTTATTTTAAATGTATTTTGAATTGTTTGAAATTAAATGCATGATTTGATATAATATCTGTGCCTATTATAATTGTTTGTAGTTAAACAGGTATTTATTATTAAATTGTAATAAATATTGTATACCACTTTTTTAGCTCTTCACACCTACGCCACTGGGTGAAAAGCAACACCTAGAAAAAATGAGAAGTATTCTGCACCCTGGAAAAATCTGCCCACTCCTGATATAAATTATTTACTTAAAGAAAAATCGAGGCAAAAGACAAACTTTAAATTGCCGTAATCCTAGAAGTTTTTTTTCTCCCGCATTGCATTAATAAATCATCTAGTGCCCCATTGGAAAAAAGGTTTAAAATATTCATTTTTTTTTATTTGGTATTCTCATGGATTTCGCTTTTAAAAACTTTTCTTATTTCCTTTTTATGTTTTTAAATACAGAGAAAACCAGCAAATATTAACTTCCTTTTTTTTCCCCCTAGATATCGCGAAGCTCGTTCAAAATGTCTAGTTATCGGCGCTAGGAGTAGAGCGAAAAAGGAAAGCATTTTCATATCGCCAACTCGCAACTCATCCTCTCTACGCGACAACTGATTGGCCAAAACTGAGAAAAAAGGGGGGGGGGGGAGGAAGAGAATTGCTTAAACAATATCAGGATTTTTTTTCCCCCTAAACACTGTTCTGAAGCTGCATGCTGTGGGAACCAACTCTCGCTGAATAATAATGCTCTGCTTCCGATGTTTTCCTGAGTGGCAGTTTTCTCGAATTTGTTTTTCTTCTCCTTGAGACAGTTAAGAGGCCAACATCGTAAATGACCTGCTTGTCTTGCGCTTTTGGGATAGTAGTAAGTTTAGAATCTTTCATGTGAATTTTACCCCCCCCCCCTTTTATTATGTAATGTTCATTTTGGAAGTAATAATCGGTTAAAATGAATTGACTTGATTCTAAATGTTTATAAAAATATTTAACATTTTGGCATTATTTGTGAATTGCGAAGGATTTAATAGAATGTTTACTTCTGAATGAGTTTGTGAATTTTGTAAGTGATATTATTATTTTTGTTATTGTTGCATAACTCATAAAAATGACAATGGTTTTTGAAGTCGTGATTAATGAAATTATTTAAAGATGTCTTTTATTATTTCTTACATGCATGATAATTTAAGAATAAAGCATCTGCTGATAAAACTTTTTTTTTTCGTTTTTATTTCCACATGTTTGTAGAAAATAAGTAGATTATTATGTTCATATTTTCTTTTAGAACTTTGACAAAATTAAAACAAAGGAAATATTTGTATTTTGGATAAATTTTAAAATTCGTTTGGTCATTGATTATTAAAATATTCGAACGATTCTTTTGTATTGTGTTGCTGTAATGTTATTGT